>NC_034012.1:20733566-20992218 GCF_000346465.2 Prunus persica
CCCTTGAAAATCCGAAGGACCGAGTGCCCTTCACGCCTGGTCGTACTCATAACCGCATCAGGTCTCCAAGGTGAACAGCCTCTGGTCGATGGAACAATGTAGGCAAGGGAAGTCAGCAAAATGGATCCGAACCTCGGGAAAAGGATTGTCTTTGAGGGCTGGGCACGGGGGTCCCAGTCTTGAACCCGTTGGCTATCGGTGGACTGCTCGAGCTGCTCCTGCGGCGAGAGCGGGTCGCCACGTGCCAGTCGGGGGACGGACTGGGAGCATTCCTTCGGGGACTTTCCCCGGGCATCAAACAGCCGCCTCAGAATATGTACGGACAGGGGAATCCGATTGTTTAATTAAAACAAGGCATTGCGATGGTCCCGTGGATGCTAACACAATGTGATTTCTGCCCAATGCTCTGAATGTCTAGAAGCGACGCATGCGACCGCCGCCCGTTTGCCGACCCTCAGAAGGGGCCCTAGGCCCCTAAAGGCACGTGTCATTGGTGAAGCCCTCACGGCGGACGAGCTACGAGGGACGCCTTAAATTATAATTTCTACTGAGCGGCGGATAAAATCCTTTGCAGACGACTTAAATACGCGACGGGGTATTGTAAGTGGCAGAGTGGCCTTGCTGCCGCGATCCAGTAAGATTCAGCCCTGCGTCCCTTCGATTCGTCCCTCCCCCTCCTTTTCCATTTAACTTTTCCCCAAAACTTGGCGAGGCTACCCATCCGACACTTTGTATTTTTACGTACTTGCCTTTTACAGCCTTCACTTGGCATGCCTTGCCTTGGCATGTTGTGCGTTGGCCTTGGCATGCCTTGCCTTGCGTTGGCTTTGGCTTTCCTTGCCTTGCGTTGGCCTTGGCATGGCTTGCCTTGCCTTGCGTTGGCTTTGGCTTGCTTTGTCCTACCAAGGCCTTGACATGTCGTGCCTTGGCCTTTGCAATAGGTCAAAGTAATTAGACACTTCAAGTTTGTACGAAATTCGTTCGTAAAAGGAGTGGTTGATGTATTGCATAGTTTTAGCGATTGGATTTCATTCAAAACTCACCGAATTCACTAGGTCAACGAAATTGGACACTTCAAGTTCGTACTGTAAATGAAGTGGTTGGTGCATTGCATTGTTTTAGTCATTAGATTTCACTCAAAACACACCAAATGACTTCTCCCACCATATTACTATGTAGCAAAAGTTTTGGAGTCGATCCAAAATCAATAGGTCAAAGAAATTGGACACTTCAAGTTCGTACGAAGTTTGTTCGTAAATGGAGTGGTTCGTGTATTGCATAATTTTAGAGATTGGATTTCATTCAAAACTCAGCATATGACTCCTCCCGCCACGTTATGATGTTGCCTAAGTTTTGGTGTAACAACCCAGTTCTTAAATAATACTTAATTATTAATTTATTAGAGGGAAAGACAATTTTGCCCCCAGAATAGTTTATTGGAGAAAGTTGACTTTTCACTCGAGAAGGAATTTGGGGATTTCACTTGTACCGTTGCGTAAAACACGTCGAGATGAGTCCGTAGACACGTAGTGGGCTCAAATCGGAGTTGTAACGAAGAAGTTACGATCAAAAGAAGTTCAGTGGCACAAGTTTTGGAGTCGATCTGAAATCAACAGGTCAAAGAAATTGGACATTCAAGTACGTACGAAGTACGTATGGAGTGGTTGATGTATTGCATAGTTGGATTTCACTCAAAACTCACCAAATGACTCTTCCCACCATATTACGTTGTTACCCAAGTTTTTGGCTCGATCCGAAATTAAGAGGTGAAAGAAATTGGACACTTCAAGTTCTTATGAAGTTCGTTCGTAAATGGAGTGGTTGGTGTATTGCATAGTTTTCGCAGTTGGATTTCATTCAAAACTCACAAAATGACTCCTCCCTCAATATTATGATGTTGCCCAAGTTTTGGAGTCGATCCGAAATCCACAAATCAAAAAAATTGGACCCTTCCAATTCGTATGAAATTCGTTCGTCAATGGAGTGATTGATGTAAGGCCTAGTTTTAGATATTGGATTTCACTCAAAACTCACCAAATGACTCCTCCCAACAAATTATTATGTTGCCAAAGTTATGGGCTCGATCCGAATTTAATAGGTCAATGAAATTGGACACTTCTAGTTTGTAGGAAGTTCGTACTGTAAATAGAGTGGATGGTGTATTGCATATTTCTAGCGATTAGATTTCACTGAAAACTCACCAAAGGACTCCTCCCAGCGTATTATGAGTTTGTCAAAATTTTGGGCTCGATACGAAATCAATAGGTCGAAGAAACTAGACAGTTCAAGTTCTTACGAAGTTTGTTGGTAAATGGAGTGGTTGGTGTATCGCATAGTTTTAGTGATTGGATTTCACTCAAAACTGACCAAACGACTCCTCCCACCATATTATGATGTTGCCAAAGTTTTCGGCTAGATCTGAATTTAATAGCTCAACGAAACTGGACACTTCATGTTCGTACGAAATTCGTTTGTAAATGGAGTGGTTGGTGGATTACATAGTTTTAGCAATTAGATTTCACTCAAAACACACCAAATGACTCATCCCACCATATTATGATGTTGCCTAAGTTTTGGGCTCGATCCGAATTCACTAGGTTAAAGAAACTAGACACTTTAGCCTCGTACGAAGTTCGTTCGTAAATGGCGTGGTTGGTGTATTGCATAGTTTTAGCAATTGGATTTCACTCAAAGCTCACCAAATGACGCCTGCCACCATTTTATGATATTGCCCAGGTTTTGGGCTCTCTCTGAATTCACTAGGATTATGAAACTGGACACTTGAAGTTCGTACGAAGTTCGTTTGTAAATGGAGTGATTGGTGGATTGCATAGTTTTACAATTGGATTTCACTCAAAACTCACCAAATGACTCTTCCCACCATATTATGATGTTGCCCAAGTCTTGGGCTCAATCCGAATTCACTAGGTCAACGAAATTGGACACTTCAATTTAATACGAAGTTCGTTTGTAAATGGAGTGGTCGGTGTATTGCATAGTTTTAGTGATTGGATTTCACTCAAAACTCACCAAAGGACTATTCCCACCATATTATGATGTTGTCCAGGTTTTGGGCTTGATCCGAAATCAATGGGTCAAAGAAATTGGACACTTCAAAGTTCGTTCCGTAAATGAAGTGGTTGGTGTATTGCATAGTTTTCGCAATTGGATTTCACTCAAAAATCACCAAACGACTCCTCCCACCATATTATGTTGCTGCCCAAGTTTTGGGCTCAATCCAAAATGAATAGGTCAAAGAAGTTGGACACTTCAAGTCCGTATGAAGTTCGTACCGTAAATGGAGTGATTGGTGTATTGCATAGTTTTAGCAAATGGATTTCACTCAAAACTCACCAAATGACTCTTCCTACCATATTGTGATGTTGTCCAGGTTTTAGGCTCGATCCGAAATCAATAGGTGAATGAAATAGGACACTTCAAGCTGTTATGAAGTTCGGTCGTAAATGGAGTGGTTGGTGTATTGCATAGTTTTAGCAATTGGATTTCACTCAAAACTTACCCAATGACTCCTCCCACAATATTACGAGTTCCCCAAGTTTTGGGCTCAATCTGAATTGACTAGGTCAATGAAATTGGGCACTTCAAGTTCTTACGAAGTTCGTACAGTAAAGGGTGTGGTTTGTGTGTTATATAGTTTTAGCGATTGGATTTCACTCAAAACTCACCAAAGGACTTCTCCCACCATATTATGTGGTTGCCCAAGTTTTGGGCTCGATCCACAAAGATATTCGACACTTCAAGTACGTTGTCCAAATTTTGGGCACGATCTGAAATCAGTAGGTCAAAGAAATTGGATACGTCAATTTCTTACGAAGTTCATTCGTAAATGAAGTGTTTAGTGTATTAGATAGTTTTAGCAATTGGATTTCCCTCAAAACTCACCAAAGGACTCCTCCCACCATATTATGACATTGTCGAAATTCGACAATTCAAGTTCAGACGATGTTCGTTCGTAAATGGAGTGGTTGGTGTATTGCATAGTTTTAGCGATTGGATTTGACTCAAAACAAACCAAATGACTCCTCCCACCATATTATAATGTTGCCAAAGTTTTGGAGTCGATCCGAAATCAGGAGGTCAAAAAAATTCGACACTTCAAGTTCGAATGAAATTCGTTCCTAAGTGGAGTGGTTGGTGTGTTGCATAGTTTTAGCGATTGGATTTCACTTAAAATTCGGCAAACCACTCCTCCCACCATATTATGATGTTGCCCAAGTTTTCGGCTCGATCCGAATTCACTAGGTCAACGAAATTGGATACTTCAATTTTATACGAAGTTTGTTCGTAAATGGAGTGGTTGGTGTATTGCATAGTTTTAGCGATTGGATTTCAGTCAAAACTCACCAAATGACTCCTCGCACCATATTATGATGTTGCCCAAGTTTTGGGCTGAATCCGATATCGATTGGCCAATGAAATTGGACAATTCAAGTTCGTATGAAGTTCGTTCGATAAATGGAGTGGTTGGTGCAATGCATAGTTTTAGCTTTTGGATTTCACTCAAAACTCACCAAATGACTCCTCGCTCCATATTATGATGTTGCCCAAGTTTTGGGCTCAATTCAAATTCACTGGGTCAATGAAATTGGACACTTCAAGTTCGTTATCTAAATGGAGTGGTTGGTGTATTGCATAGTTGTAACGATTGGATTTCACTCAAAACAAACCAAATGACTTTTGCCACCATATTATGATGTTGCCCAACTTTTGGAGTCGGTCCTCAAAGAAATTGGACACTTCAAGTACGTACAAAATTCATTCCTAAATGGAGTGATTGGTGTATTGTAGAGTTTTAGCGATTGGATTTCACTCAAAACTCACTAAAGGACTCCTCCCACCATATTATGGTGTCCAAATTTTGGGCTCGATACGAAATCAATAGGTCGAAGAAACTGGATAGTTCAACTTCTTATGAAGTTTGTTCTTAAATGGTGTGGTTGGTGTATTGCATAGTTTTAGCAATTGGATTTCACTCAAAACTGACCAAACGACTCCACCCACCATATTATGATGTTGCCAAAGTTTTGGGCTGGATCTGAATTTAATAGGTCAACGAAACTGGAGACTTCAAGTTCGTATGAAATTCGTTCGTAAATGGAGTGGTTGGTCAATTGCATAGTTTTAGCAATTGGGTTTCACTCAAAACTCACCAAATGACTCCTCCCACCATATTATGATGTTGACTAAGTTTTGGGCTCGATCCGAATTCACTAGGTCAAAGAAATTGGACACTTCAGCCTCATACGAAGTTCGTTCGTAAATGGCGTGGTTGGTGTATTGCATAGTTTTAGCAATTGGATTTCATTCAAAACTCACCAAATGACTCTTGCCACCATTTTATGATGGTGCCCAGGTTTTGGGCAATATCTGAATTCACTAGGAGAACGAAACTGGATACTTGAAGTTCATACGAAGTTCGTTCGTAAATGGAGTGGTTGGTGGATTGCATAGTTTTAGCAATTGGATTTCACTCAACACTCACCAAATGACTGTTCCCACGATATTATGATGTTGCCCAAGTTTTGGGCTCGATCCGAATTCACTAGGAGAATGAAACTGGACACTTCAATTTCATACGAAGTTCGTTCGAAAATGGAGTGGTTGGTGTACTACATAGTTTTAGCGATTGCATTTCTCTCAAAACTCACCAAATGACTCCTCGCACAATATTATGATGTTGCCCATGTTTTGGGCTCAATCCGAATTCAATAGGTCAATGAAATTTGACACTTCAAGTTCTTACGATGTTCGTTCGTAAATCAAGTAGTTGGTGTATTACGTAGTTTTAGGGATTGGATTTCACTCAGAACTAACCAAATGACTCCTCCCACCATATTATGATGTTGCTCAAGTTTTGGGCTTGATCCGAATTCACTAGGTCAACGAAGCTGGATACTTCAAGTTCATACGAAGTTTGTTCGTAAATGGAGTGGTTGGTATATTGCATAGTTTTAACAATTGGATTTGACTCAAAACTCCCCAAATGACTCCTCACTCCATATTATGATGTTGCCCAAGTTTTGGGCTCTGTCTGAATTCACTAGGTCAATGAAGTTGGACACTTCAAGTTCGTACAAAGTTCGTACTCTAAATGGAGTGGTTGGTGTATTGCATAGTTTTAGCAATTGGATTTCACTCAAAACTCACCAAAAGGACTCCACCCACCATATTATGATGTTGTGCAAATTTTGGGCTCGATCCGAAATCAATAGGTCAATGAAATTCGACACTTCAAGTTCTTACAAAGTTCGTACTCTAAATGGAGTGGTTGGTGTATTGCATAGTTTTAGCGATTGGATTTCACTCAAAACAAACAAAATGGCTCCTCCCACCATATTTTTGTGTTGCCCAAGTTTTGGGCTCCATCCGATTTCTCTAGGTCAATGAAATTCGACACTTCAAGTTCTTATGATGTTAGTTCATAAATGGAGTGGTTGGTGTAGTGCGTAGTTTTAGCAATTGGATTTCACTCAAAACTCACTAAATGACTCCTCCCACCATATTATGATGTTGCCCAAGTTTTGGGCTCCATCCGAATTCTCTAGGTCAATGAAATTCGACACTTCAAGTTCTTACGATGTTCGTTCGCAAATGGAGTGGTTGATGTAATCCATAGTTTTAGCATTTGGATTTCACTCAAAACAAACCAAATGACTGCTCCCACAATATTATGATGTTGCCCAACCTTTGGAGTCGGTCCTCAAAGAAATTGGACACTTTAAGCACGTACGAAATTCGTTCGTAAATGGAGTGGTTGGTGTATTGCAGAGTTTTTGCGACTGGATTTCACTCAAAACTCACCAAAGGACTCCTCCCACCATATTATGATGTTGCCAAAGTTTTGGGCTCGATCCGAATTCAATAGGTCAGCGAAACTGGACACTTTAAGTTTGTACAAAATTCGTTCGTAAATGGAGTGGTTGGTGGATTGTATAGTTTTAGCAATTGGATTTCACTCAAAAGTCATCAAATGACTCCTCCCACCATATTATGATGTTGGTAAAGTTTTGGGCTCGATCCAAATTCACTAGGAGAACGAAACTGGACACTTCAAGTTCACACTAAGTTCGTTCAAAAATGGAGTGGTTGGTATATTACATAGTTGTAGCAATTGCATTTCTCTCAAAACACACCAAATGACTCCTCCCACCATATTATGATGTTGCCCAAGTCTTGGGCTCGATCCGTATTCAATAGGTCAATGAAATTCGACACTTCAACTTCTTACGATGTTCGTTCGTAAATCAAGTGGTTGGTGTATTGTGTAGTTTTAGCAGTTGGATTTCACTGAAAATTCACAAAATGACTCCTCGGTCCATATTATGATGTTGCCCAAGTTTTGTGCTCGATCTGAATTGAGTAGGTCAACGAAATTAGACACTTCAAGTTCATATGAAGTTCGTTCGTAAATGGAGTGGTTGGTATATTGCCTAGTTTTGGCAATTGGATTTCACTTAAAACTCACCAAATGACTCCTCCCACCGTATTATGATGTTTCCTAAGTTTTGGGCTTGATCCGAATTCACTAGGTCATTGAAATTGGACACTCCAAGTTCTTACGAAGTTCGTTCGTAAATGGAGTGGTTAGTGTATTGCCTAGTTTTAGCAATTGGATTTCCCTCAAAACTCACCAAATGACTCCTCCCACCATATTACGATATTGCCCAAGTATTGGAGTCGATCCAAAATCAATAGGTCAAAGAAATTGGACACTTGATCTTCTTTCTTTGGCAACAAAAAATGGAGAAGTCTTCATGTAAGACCTCCCTTCATTAACTCCCTGTCAACTCCTCTGTGATAGTTGAAAATTTTGACTTTTCAAAGTCAGGAAGTCACGTGGGGCTCTTTTGGGAAAACATTTTTTAGTAAAAAAGATCTGCTGACTCGCTTTTGAGATCAAGTGACGAGAATTTTTCAAAAGCTGGGTTTAATCCAATTTCTTAGAGGTTTTCGACCTGCTTGGTGATGAATTACCATTTAATTGGCAATTTTATTGGTTATTTTTGTGTTTTTAAACCTCTGCCACCTTTGCAAAAAACTTGGGCTTCTAATGTCGATTGGGCTGCTTTCTGGAGTTAAGGCCCATTCTTCTGTTTTTCTATTTATGGGCCTCTTCGTCAAAATAGGCTAGCGTGTGGAATTCTTAGGCCCAAACAATGCCCCCTTAAGTCTGAATCGTTTTAAAATGGTTCAATTCTTAATGATTGGCCAATTAATGATGCACGTCATTTCCTGCCGTTGCACTAGCACACGTTTGTCTATTCTACTAGGCTTCGTGGGGAAGTGGGTATTTTTAACAGCTATTTTAATCTGGGTAATTTCTTCACTTCCCACGATCTTTCTTCGAACTCTTTATAAGATTTACAGAACCCTGTTCCTGTTCATAAAAAACCTAACTCTGTTTCAGCTTCTATTTCCCTTCGAAAACTTCTGGTCTTTCGCTTATTCTTCAATTCTTCCCTATTATTTGTTTGAATTCGAAGATGTCTTCCCCAAAAACTCGTGCCAAGAGCTCTTCTTCTTCACGATGTCCTGCTTATCTTACTGGAGATGGTGTTGATCAACATGCAATCGAGGTTCACAGCAAGCTTCACCCATATGCCCAGAAGAATCTGGACGAAAACATCCTCCATCTATTCGAAAACACCCTTGTTCTGGGCCCTCACTGGTTTGGTTCTGTGCCGAAGGAGATGGCCAACTTGTTCAAGGATGATGCTAAGGCCCCTCTATGTTTTCAAAGTTCTACTCCTCTGGCTTCTCACACCTGGGTCAGCAAGAACCTGAGCCGCTCGTTTCCTTGAAGTGAAGTGAGGAACAGTGCGGTGAAATGGTCAGACTAGATTGATAGGCTTCTTCTGAGGCATGGAGCTCACTGGAAGAGGGTTGGGATTTATGACGCAATCCTTTTGTCCAAGCAGTCTATTAACAGATATGAGAACCTTCTGGCTACTGCTCTGTGCTTCTGGATTTCTGTCAGTAATACTTTCGCCTTCCGTTTGGGTCCATGACTCCCACCTTGCTGGACATGGCTCATATTTTTGGGTTTAGAACTCATGGAAGGCCTGTTGATACGGTTGGTGATTATCACAGGAGAAAGAACCAGGAAAAACATGCCAAGCCATTCACTATCTCCCCTGCCATGATCAACCAGAACTGCTCATTTTCGAACTATCTGAAGAAATTCAGTACTAAAAAAGATAGGGATCAATAGTACATGTTGTTCCTTCTGTATTGGTTGAAAAGGTTTTTCTTTCCAAACCGTTCGTCAGCAGTTCTGCTTGAATACAAGCACCTGGCAGAAGCTCTGCATAATCACACAGATGTGGGGCTTGGGCTAATAGTTCTGGCTCATATGTACAAGAATCTGCATACTGCTACCTTGGAGAATCCTCTGAACCTATCTGGTCCTGGTGCCTTCTGGATGATCCAAATCTGGCTGCATGTTTATTTCCCAGAATTGAGGTTCCCAAACATTGTTCTACCTGAAGACCAAGTCATGGCGCATTTGTTCTGCTTGAAGACCAAGTCATGGCGCATTTTTTGATGTCAGCAGAAGTGCCCAAGAGATCGATTGAAGAGTGTTTGATGTTTTTTAGGCACTGCACCAAGAGGTCTGCTGCTCAGTGGCAGGTAGTGCTTAGGAGGTCCTATCCTTGGTTTCAGCTTGGATACAGACTTTTTGAAGAGGAGCCTAAAGAAGAAGAAGCCATAATTGATTTCAGGAAGAAGTTCCTGAGTGTGATGCTACCCCGGGATCTGCCCATGGTAGGGGTAAACCTCTTAACTACCACTTGGGCGCAGAAGTCTACCACCCCAACTTATGTGCCAGGCAACTTAGCTGCCTTCAGCTCATTCCAATGAAATCTTGTGGAGGGATTTAGATGACTTAGATGTGCACAAGGACTGCAGATGCTCAGTGAATAAGATAAATAACTGTGTGGATGCTCTCTATGCATCATGAGAGCCCAATTCCTGCAATTATGGCGATTTTGACGCCTGGTAGAAAGCTAGTTTGCTGGTCTGCTTGACTCCAGTTCTGCCACTAAGATGTTCTTTGTTGGCTGGGATTCCTGGAATGTCCATGCAGGGGCAGAGGCCAAGAAATTTATGGCACAGACAATCAAAGACATCAATGCCCAAGTGATTGAAGGTAAACTCTCAATTCTGCCTCTTTCATTCCATTCCGTCAGTGATTATCTTATACTGCTCTGGTGCTGATGTTTAAAACTCTGTTCTGTCTATTTGTATCAGATCCTTCTATGATAAGGAACCTTGGGGGACAAGCTGTTCAGGTTGGAGAATTGATTGGTAAGTTTCTGAATTCTACCCTTAGGCTTGTTTCTTGCTGGATTGTCTACTAGCCCTTTCTTCTTTTGGTGTAGCTACTTCTGTTATTGCTGGTGGAGACCTGGAGCTCTCTTTTTGTGATGAGGAGGATGATTATGAGACTCTGGCAGAACCAAGTGCTAAGGCAACTCCTTCTGCCAGAAAGAACAAAAGATAGGAAGCCACTCAAGCTCAGGATAGTGCTGTCCAGCCTGATCCTGCAGGTAGAATTCTGGTATCTTTAGCTCTATCGCCCTTCTGATCAGTTCTAAGTTCATTTCTGACTTCTTCTATTTGTATATTGGTAGTTGAAAGTTCTTCCCCTCCCCTAACCAAAGTGAAAAGGCTTAGAAAGAGAGCTGTCCAAGAATCTGAGGAGACAGAAGAGGCTGCAACTGTTCCCACCGAAACCACAGAGACTGATGAAAAGCTGTAAGAGGCCTTTAAAGTCGTAGAATAGGAGAAGGAGGTCTCCAAAGTGGACAAAGAAAAGACAAAAAAAGGAGAAGAAGAGGTGAGATTCCTTGTAGAAAGGATCCTTGCTTCCTTTGCCATAGTTTTGATTTGTTTTACTCTTTCTGACTTGAGTTCTGTCCTTTTGCAGGAAGAAATTCCTGCTGAAGTAATAGCAGAGAGCATTGAGCTGACTGAAAAACAGCGAGAAGCTCAAAGGACAGAGCCCACCAGCTCAGAATTGGCTCTTTTTGATGATGTGGAGGCAGAACATTCTCCAGCGGTCCTAGAACCTGAGGTAGCTTATGTTCTTTCTCAATTCTATCTGGTTTCCATAGTCCTGTCTATTTATGTCTTTCTAATTGAGGTTCCTGCCTTTCTAGGTGGAGGAGGACAGAACTGCTAGGACTTTAGTTGTGGTGACCAGTCCTCTCAAGCCTCCTATTGTGGTCGTAAGTGTTATCCTACTTCAGTTCTCTTTTATTCTAGTTCTTGCATGGAGCTAATTAAAGTTCTTTCCTGCATATGCCCATTCATTCTATTCCTGGTTCAACTACCACAGCCTCCTTTGCTGATCCAGAGTTGGAAGAGTTTGAAGCCATGGACTTAGATGCTCAACTGTAGCAATTGGAGAAACTTGGAGCTACTCCAGGGAAAGCCAAGTTAAAAGCAGTGGATGAGGCAGTGGGAAGGGTGAAGTTCTGGCAGTCAATTGAGTGGGATTTGGATGAGAATAAGGAAGTTGTTGATTAGTTGATGAAAGATCTGGACCTGCTGCATAGGGAAAACATGGCTCCCAGGCCTATCCTTGAGATTAGCTTGGTTCTGGGAAGAGATGTGCTCAACCTTCACAACTGTTACGAAGATCTCAAGCCTTCCTTCCATGCCTCTGAGTTCTACAAGACTACTCATGAAGCCAATCTGGCAGACCAAAAGAAACAGAAAGCAGAACTGGATATGATGGTTGCCGATTGTTAGGAGACCAAGTCTACTGCTAATAAGCTACAGAAACATATTGAAGAACTCCAGAAGAAACTGGCTGGATTAAGAGAGAGGCAAAACAAGCTTGGTGTTGGGCTGGGAGCGAAAACTAAGGCCACTTTCCTTGTGCAGAGTATGGTCTCAGCTTCAAAACCTGCTTTAGAGATTGCAGAAGCCTTCATCCACCAGGGAGTACTCCTCCAAAAAGAACTATCCATCAAGAAGACTGGACTGCAGGAGACTCTTAGAAAAATAGGACTTTAAACTTCTATTTTGTAATAAAACTTAGTCATGTAAAGATGACTATATTTAATAAAGGGCTCCTATTTATTTTGTGAGACTTGTCTTTTCATTTTGTTCAAAAACAAGAAACACAAAATCTAGAAAGCAAGAAATAAATATTTACAAGAACTGACTGAAAACATTTAAACAACAATTTTATCCTTTTCTGCTTCGATCCTAGGATTTGTTTGTACTGCCTATGAATCCCACATGGTTGGATATGACTTTTTCAACCATTTGCCATTGATTGGCACAGCATGGATGTCCCCATCTTGGTCTTGTAACATGTATGCCCCTAATCCAAGGACTTGCTTAATTATGAAAGGTCCTTCACATGTGGGTGACCACTTTCCATAACCAGCAACGTGTTCTCCAAGGGGTAGAACTGCCTTCCAGACAACTTCTCCTTCAAAACTCTTGTTTCTAACTCTCTTGTTATAGGCTCTTGCCACAGCTTGTTTTTCTATAAGAGTTTGTTGAGGGTATCAATCATACTTGCATCCAATCCCTCCAATTACATCAACATTGCTTGTGAGTAGTCTTCTCCAACTAAATTATGTTGCTTGGCAATTCTGATGGACTGAACTGCGATTTCCATGGGCAGAATTGCATCATGATCATAGGTTAGGGCATATGGAGTCATGCCAGTTGCTTCTCTTTTTGAAGTTTTATAGGCCCACAAGGTTTCTGACAGTTTTTCATGCCATTGCCTTGGATTTTCCTCAAGCATTTTCCTGATAATGTTGATAATCACCTTGTTGCTTGATTCTGTCTGTCCATTAGCCTGTGCATAATAAGGAGTGGATTGAAGTAGTTTGAACTTGAATGCTTCTGCCATGTCTAGCATTTCTCTGGATATGAAGGAAGTTCCCCTATTAGTGGTGATTGATTCTGGTATGCCAAACCTTTGCACAATCTGTTCTTCTATGAAGGTAATGATCTCTTGAGATGTGGTGGATTTGACTAGCTTGGATTTTACCCATTTGGTGAAATAATCTGTAGCCGCAATGATAAAACAATGTTGTTTTCTACTGGCTGGATAGATTTTGCCAATGAGGTCCATTGCCCATCCTCTGAATGGCCATGGCTTGACGACTGGATTCATGGGGACTCAGGGAGCCTGCTGGATTGGACCATGTCTTTGACAAGCTTCACATCCCTTGGAATATTCTATGTAGTCTTTCATCATGGTAGGCTAGAAGTAACCTTACTTCCTAATCAACCAACACATCTTCCTTCCGCCTTGATGTGCTCCACAAATTCCCTCATGGACTTCTCCCATGACTTTCATGTATTCTTCTTTCCCTAAGCATCTTAAGAGCAACTCATCTTTGGTTTTCCGAACCAACTCTTCATTCCACATGACATAATTTAAAGCCATGATTCTTATCCTTTTCTCGGATGGGAGGGCTGGATATTGTAAATAATTAATTAGGGGCAATCTCCAGTCCTCCTCACTCATCATGGCATAATTGACATCTACCTCCATCCCTCTAGTAAGAACAGATGCCAGACTTTTCCTTCCTACCTTGATGATTCTCTGTACACAGTCTTGAGGCATCTGTACTCCTATGGCTATCTAGGACATCTCATTGGCTGCAAGGTTTTTTTCCCTTGGAATATGTTCCCAAGTGGCTTCCCTGAATTCTGCCAGGAGATTTCTGAGTACCACTAAATAGACAGCTAAGGAGGGACTCAAACACTTGTACTCTCCAGCAATCTGTTTTAGTATAAGCATGGAATCTCCCAGAATTTCCACACACTGAACTCCCAATTCTACCAGCATTTCAAGACCTATGATTAAAGCTTCGTATTCTGCCATGTTATTGGTGCACTGGAAATCTAGCTGGAATGAATAACAGTGTCTGATTCCTAGTGGATCTTCTAAAACAATTCTTGCTCCAGAGGCTAAATCAGTTTTAGATCCATCAAAGTATAGCTTCCAGGGGGTGAGATGGACTGAATAACTAGGAATATTGAGACAAGTGTGAGCTCTGGTCAGCAGATCTGCATTGGCTATATCCATGGAATCCATATTCTCAATTTCTTCTCCTGGATGATCTAACAGGAAATCTGCAACAGCCTGTTCTTTGATGGACTTCTATGGAACATATCTGAAGGCAAATTCTGATAGGGCCAGAGTCCATTTACTAGTTCTCCCCCTCAACATTGGTCTTGTCAGCATATACTTGATTAAAACTGTTCTGGCAATGATGTAGATGGTAAAGGGTACCATGTAATGTCTGAGCTTTGTAGCAGTAAAGTATAAAGCCAAACAAAGCCTTTCGATTGCAGAATATTTCCTTTCTACTTCTGTCAGAGTTCTGCTTAGGTATTAGACTGCCTGTCCCTTTCTTTCTTTGTTAACCTGAACTAAAGGACTCCCAGAGGTCTGCCCCTCTTCGGTGGGGACAAAACTGGCGGATTTGAGAGGTAATGCTTGATTTTCTCATAAGCCTGCTGGTGTTGTTCTTCCTATTTAAATGTCTGTTCTTACTTTAATCTTAACAATGAGGAGAAAGGCTAGATTTTTCCTGCAGAATTGGATATGAATCTTCTTAGAAAGTTGATCTTCCCTAGGAGACTTTGTAATTCTTCCCTAGGAGACTTTGTAATTCTTTCTTGTTCCAAGGTGGCAAAGCTTTCATGATAGATTTGCTTTGTTCTTGTTGATTTCTATTCCTCTTTGGTGGACCAGGAAACCTAAGAAATTGCCAGCTTGAACTCCAAAAACGCACTTCTTGGGATTCATTTTCAACTTGTGTTGCCTCATTCTTAGAAATGTTTTCTTTAAATTTGATACATGATCTCCTTTTTCTGGAGATTTAATCACCACATCATCTATGTATACTTCTAGAGAATGGCCTATCATGTCATGAAAAACAGAATTCATTGCTCAAACGGAAAGGCATTACAGTGTATTCAAAAGCGCCTATATGCCCTGGACACATGAAGGTTGTCTTGTGGATGTCTTCCTCTGCTACCATTATCTGATTGTATCCTGCATTGCCATCCATGAATGACAGCATTTGGTTATGAGCAGCTCCGTCTACTAGCATGTCTGCCACAGGCATAGGATACTCGTCTTTGGGAGATGCTTCATTTAGATTTCTGTAGTCCACGCAGATTCTGACTGCCCCCCCTGTTTTTATTTTAAGAACTAGTACAATATTGGACAGCCAATCAGCATAAATGGGTAGTCTGATAAAACCTGCTCAAACCAGTATCTCTATCTCTTCTTTAACTTTGGGTTCTGTCTCCATGGACATCCATCTTCTGGCTTGCTTGACTAGTAAGCATCTTTCTTTCATTGGCAGTTTGTGCTCTGCCAATCCTCTGTCCAGTCCAGGTATTTCATGGTAATCCCATGCGAAACAGTCTTTGAAATCATGCAGAAGTGCAATGATTTCATCCTTCAATGGTTCTTCTAGTAATGTGCTGATGAAAGTAGGTCTAGGATCCTCTTCTGTTCCTTGGTGTATTTCTTGCAAAAGATCCACCACATCTGGCAGGGAGTCATCCAGTAGGGAGTCATCCAGTGCTGCTGATGCAAATTCCAATTCTTCCTCCTGTAAATCTCCTTCATGTTCTTCTATACTCTCATGCATAAATTCTGCCATGTTAATGGCTAGACTATGTACAGAAAGCTTTATTTCTTGCCAATATACCAACAATCTATTTGTAATGGATCAGATTGTTGTAACTCGATCCCTTTCTTGCTAGTTTGAGCTAAACATCAGAACTATGGAGGTTAAAGGGTAACTACTTTCTCACTTTTACTATTACTCTGCCAAATTTACCACTCTTAGCTGACTTAAGCATTGGAGAGCCTTCGGCCGGCACCACACCAGTGTCTGAAGCTTAACAACTGCTTCTCCTACTCTGTCTTCTGAAGGTCTTCACCTTCTCCCCTGCTGAAGACTACCTACTTCTCTCTAAGTTGACCTCCCAAAAAGAGCATCAACAGTTTGGCGCCGTCTGTGAGAATAGACTTCTGAATCCCATTTTTCTTTAGCAGCCCAGCTGGCTCCTTCTCCCATCAGGCCCCGTCACCTCTTCTTCACCCCACACTCCGCTATGCCGACCGAGGATAGCCACGATACTCAGCACCATACCCCCCCGCGAGGGTAGCTCTCGAAGGAAACCTTCGGTAGATGTCAATCTCCAGGCAAAAGTGGAGCTCCTCCGCGCCAGTGTCGCCAATATGTCCGAGAAATATGAACACCTTCATATCAAGAACGTCGAGCTGGAACATGACTACCGCACCTTAAAGCGTAACTAGGAAAAGGCTCAGGTCCAGGACTCCCAACATGAGTTTACCTAGGATGTTGAGCATACCCAGCTGAACCAACCAGTGCCATCTCACCACAGTGCCCCGGCCCAGTCTAGACTCGGCAAGGGTAAAGGCCCTCTGGAACTAACTAAGTCATGCTCCTTCACATCTCCCCACCGAAAGATCGGCCCCAGGCACCAACGAAGGTCTACAGGGATTGCAGGGACTGTCTCTTGGATCGTCAGACAGACCTTATCCCTATCCCTGTTAATCTCAGAGACCCTAGGGCCCCCACCGAAGCCCACCCACCTACTAGCTGGAAAAGGTGCAGGGGACTCGGATAACGGGGAACCTTACCATCCAGAAGACTGGGAATCTTATCACACCGAGGCATTCGAAGAGTGGGAGCCTTACCCAGCCCGTACCCGCCCACCCTCCAGGCCTTCAACACTCGAGACTTTCCCTCATGCCGACCCGGCCATGAGGCTTCTCTTCGAGAAGGTCCGGCGCATGTAGAGCGAGCAGCACCGCAGCCACCAACCCCTCTGGGCGAAACCACGACCCGTGCCCTTTACCGAACGTATCCTCAATTACCACCAAAAGAGAGACATCCAGCCACTCCACATCGCCTTCTACATTGGCAAGGAGGATCCTCTCACCCACATACACTTTTTCCAGTCTGCCCTTGGGTGTAAGGGCCTTAGTGACAAAGGCATGTGCCTCCTCTTCCCTTCCACCCTCAGCGATGCAGCCCTGAATTGGTTCTACAGGCTGAACACCCGCACCATCAACTTATTTGATAGTCTGAAGGAGACCTTCTTAGCCACTTCATGATCCAGACTGATCGCCTATACTCTGCGGACGACCTGTACATGCTTCGGCAGGGTGAGGATGAGCCCCTTCAGGAGTATGCAGCCTGGTTTAGCCACGAATACTCCCGCTGCCCAGAGACTGATGACCGCGCTGCCTTCGGTGCCTTCAAGAGTGGCCTCCGTGACTCCAACTTCCGCTACTTGGTTCATAGCAACCCTTGGAACACATATGCAGAGCTAATGAAGCAGGCAGCAGTTCACGCCAAGGCTGAGTACTTCAATTCCAAGAGTGGCCCAACCACCCTGGCACGTAGCACTTTCGGTGATCCTCCACCTGCTTAAGTACCCACCCCAGCCCCACCTCGGCATTCTGCTCCCGCCCCAAGTACCCAGGGTGCCCCGCAACCAAAAAGGAAGCATAGCTACCAGCATACCTTCAGCAATAGCAAGCGTGGCAGACATGGTAACCACCACAATCCAATGGAAGCAACCTTACACGGACAAGTGATCGGGCCCCACTCCCTTTCACACCCAAGCCTACGTTCGAGGTCTTCACCACCTATGAGAATGTCCTGGTGCGCGAGGCACCAATGATACCCAAGCCTCCCCCCAGGAGACTGACTAGCAAGCCTGTGCCAAACACAGGTGTCTTCTGTCGCTTTCATCAGTTTGGTGGCCACGATACTGAATCTTCGGTTGCCTTGCGCAACATCATTGAAGGGAAGCTGGACAAATATGTGCACAACCTCCCACCCCCACCTAACCCTCACCAACGACAGATCAACATGATCTCAGCCATCAGTGGTGGTCCTACCATGGCTGGAACCTCTAACAACTTCATCAAACATTATGTCCGCTCCACCTATGCGCACCAGGTCTTCAGTACTGAGCAGGGACGCCTGCCGAAGACACAAAAATCGGGCTGGGCCCCCATTACCTTCTGTGAGGAGGAGGAACGTGGTGTTATTCTCCCCATGATGACCCACTCATTATCCGTGCCGACATTTCTAACTTCGACGTTGGGCGTATCTTGGTGGACACTGGCAACTCGGTCAATGTGATGTTTGCTGATGCTTTCAACGAGCTCCAGGTCCCATCTCACTTGCTCAACCGAAGCATCACACCCCTTGTGAGCTTCTCTGGTGATGTTGTCTAGCCCATTGGAAGCACCCATCTGCCCATCTCTATTGGAGCAGCACCCCAGCGGGCGATGGTCACCACTCCTTTTCTCATTGTTGACTGTCCCATAGCCTACAACGTCATCCTTAGGCGCCTTGCCCTGGCCCAAATGAAGGTTTTCATTTCCGCACATATGCTACTGTTGAAATTCCCCACACCACATGGCACAAGCACGGTGCGCGACGACTAACTTGGGGCATGAAGCTGCTATGCTTCAGCAGTGAAATCCACTAATCGCTAACATAGGGGTGAGGCCCTAGCAGTAACCAAGGCTACATCCCTTCCTCAAGCTGGCATTGTACGACTTGAAGACTACTGTGAGGAATCTGTCACCCAACAGGCCGAACCTGTGGAAGACCTTGAGCTAGTTACTCTCCATGATGACATCTCGGATCGGTAGGTCCGGATCGGCACCTCGCTTTGATCTCGTAACCTTCCTCCGCCTCAACTCTGAGGTCTTCGCCTGGTCTTACAATGACATGCCTGGCATATCACCAGACATCATATCCCATCGAGTAAGCATTAATCCTACCGTCCGACCCGTTCGGCAGAAGCGTCGTGCTTATGACCTAAAGCATTATGAGGCCATGAGGGCGGCGGTGGATAAGTTGAGCAGCATCGGATTCATCAAAGAAGTGGAGTATCCCACCTGGCTGTCTAATGTGGTGATGGTCCGCAAACCAAAAAAGGGTTGGCGTATGTGTGTAGACTACACCAATCTTAATCAGGTCTGCATGAAAGATAGCTTCCCCCTACCCCGCATTAACCAGCTTGTTGACGCCACAGCTGGCCATGCCCTCCTTAGTTTCATGGATGCTAGTATATGAGCCGGGCCCCTTTATTATCAACCCCCGAGCCTGGAGACATCCTTATGATTTACCTCTCCGTCTCGGCTAGAGCTCTGTGCTCATTCGACCAAAGGAAAGTGCTGAGCACCCGGTGCATTATGTTAGCAAGGCATTACAAGATGCCGAGGTTCGGTACCCAGACATTAAGAAACTGGCATTCACCCTGGTAGTTTCGGCTAGATGCCTCAGACCATACTTCCAAGCTCACACCATCCATGTCTTAACCAACCAACTGCTCAGGCAAGTGTTGCAGAAGCCAGAAACTTCTGGGAGGTTGGTTAAGTGGACCATTGAACTTGGTGAGTTTGATATCCACTACAAACTCCGCCCAGCTACAAAGGGCCAGGCCGTCGCTGACTTCATATCAAAATTCACAAAACCCCAAACTTCGGCCGCTGCCAAGATCATAACCGAACCCAATCTTCCTTTGAGCCAGGACCACGTCACCAGCACTGGCACCCTAGACCTGACCCAGCCCTTGTGGCCCTTATATGTGGATGACTCCTCCAATACTCAAGGATGTGGGGCCGGCCTCTTTCTCATATCTCCAGACAAGGTTGTCCTTGAGTACGCCCTCTGCTTCAAATTCCACGGCTCTAACAATGTGGCCGAATACGAAGCACTCTTAGTTGGCCTTCACTAGCCAAGGAGATGGGCGCCAAGCAAATTCAGATATTCAGCAACTCACAACTCGATGTCCTTCAAGTCAACCAGGACTTCACGGCCAAGGACATCTCTATGACAGCCTCCCTCCAGCATACCCACCACCTGCTTGCAACTTTCGACGCTTATCTCGTAAGCCAGGTGCCACGCTCTAAGAACAGCCATGCTGATGCTTTGGCCAGGCTAGCCTCAGCCATAGAGCAAGGCATCGATACAACATCCACATGGAGCTCTTGGATTAGCCTAGCACACAAGCACCACTCATCTGCACCATTGATCACAGCCCCACATGGATGGACCCCATCCTTTAGTTTTTGTAGAACCAGACACTACCTGCTGATCCTGCTGAAGCGCGGTGTGTTCGATATCGCTCCGCTCGATACTTGATCATCAATGGCTCTCTATACAATTGTGGCTTTAGCCTCCCCTACCACCGGTGCCTGACTCCAGAAGAAGATAATTATGTCCTTTGGGAGATTCATGAGGGCATCTGCGGCAATCACTCCGGCTCTCGCTTAGCCATTAGGCAAGGATATTTCTGGCCCTCACTTCATATAGATGCCCAGGCCTTCACCTAGAAGTGCGACAACTGTCAACGGTTTGCCAACATCCCACAACTTCCAACTGAACCATTGACAGCCATGGTCAATCCTTGGCCATTCGCCCAATGGGGACTTGACCTCATTGGACCTATGCCTGAAGGCAAGGGCCAGGTCAAGTACGCAGTTTTAGCTATGGACTACTTCACCAAGTGGGCTGAAGCTAAAGCCTTAGCCACCATCACTGCAGCTCGCATCGAAACATTCGTCTGGCAGAATATCGTATGTTGTTTCGGCATTCCTAACACCATCATCACAGACAACGGCCGACAATTTGACAATGCAAAGTTTAAGCAATTTTGTTCCAACCTCAAGATACGTCTTTGCTTTGCCTCCCCAGCCCATCCCCAATCCAATGGCCAGGTTGAAGCCGTGAACAAGATCATAAAAAAGACTCTGAAGACCAAACTTGACAAAGCCAAGGGTTGCTGACCAGAGCTACTCCCAGAGGTTCTCTGGTCCTACCGCACCACCTTCCGTACCTTCACAGGAGAAACACCGTTCTCTCTTTCCTTTGGTACCGAGGCCGTGGCACCAGTTGAGATTGGCTAGCCCACATACCGAACCTCCACTTATGAGGCCTAGGCAAATGACGAGCAGTTAGCCCTGAGCCTCGACTTCATTGACGAGCTTCATGACCAATCCAACATGCGCAATGTCACGTACAAACAGCGTATCGCCAAGTACTATGACTCCCAAGTCAAACCCCGTGCATTCAAGACTGGGGACTAGGTCATGCGGAAGGTCTCCTTGGCCACCAAAAACCCTGCTGAAGGTACCTTGGGTCCTACATGGGAAGGTCCTTACGAGATCACCAAGGTCTGCTGCCCCGACACTTATCAGCTTCGTAATCCCATGGGCAAGACCTTGCCTCACCCTTGGAACGCTGATCACCTCAAGTACGACTATAAGTAAACATACCTAGACCCTAGGACATTATGTTTCTTTAGACTTTGGTTTTGAGCCTCGACTCGACCATCTCTTGTACCTTCTGCCTTTCGACACCTATCTAATGAAACGCCTGACTCTGGCTAATTCCTATCAATCACATGATTATTATTTTGCTAGCACAACCGATATCAAATGACAACAAGCCTAATATCATAGAAAATCAAAATAACCTTGCCCTAAGCAAGGCAAAATGTTCATACAAAACAAAAATAAACATCAAGTGTTTCAAACAAATAGTTAGAGTACATAAGGAAGGCAACGCCTTCAGGACTCGGTAGAAGGGGCATCTGCGGTGGCCGGCTCCAACTCGGAAGCAACCGCAGTGGCATCGGTAGTGGGACTAGGTGAAGGAGGCTCGCCGCTCGTATCGAAGTTGATCTCAACCGAAGGGTTGAACCTCGCCAGCCTATCCTCCAAACGAAGTTGCTCATCCACCAACCGGTCCATGATATAGCTGCGCAACCCTTCTGAACTACGAAACGACTCGACCTCTTCGGCTCGGGCAACAGCTATCTCCTCGGCCTTCAACCGTTTCAGCTCTTCCACTTCCTTGGCCAACGCCGCCTTCTGCAACAGCATGTTGTTCCTCTCTCGGATGGCCTCCTGCGCCTCAGCCATCTTACCCTTGGCCATCTCACCAAAGGCCTGCAACACAAAGCATCATTAATCAGAGCAAACCAGAATGATAAGAACAAGTCCACAAATAGATACCACTTACATAAGCAGAAGTAAGGATCGTCTTCTAGGCTCGGTCTGCAAAGGAAGAGTCCTGAGTCCTCGCCAGAGACTCAGGGTCACTCTTCATGCCCTCCAGGAAGACGTTCACCAGGGGAACCTCCTGTTGATGCATGGCCAGGTTCACCTCCTTCTTCTGCCGACGTAGCTTGGAGAAGTCCACCTTCTCCAGCCCCTCAGCAAAAACATCCTCAATACCGAATGGGAGCTTCGGCAGTGCCTGCAAATTAAAAGCAGAAAGCCTCGGCTCCATCCCCATCACACTTTGGCGGGCTTCCTCCATCGCCTTCCTCTTTCCCAGAACATCGGCAACCCGCCCCTCATCGTCATCCCTAGGGCGCTTCCCAGTCGCCTGCTGGGCACCCTCTTCTCCACCTTCTTGGCCCAAGACTCCCTTAGTCGTTTCTGCGTCTCAGCGTCATCAATATCCACAACCACCTTTGTGCTTCCCTTTATAACACCTGCCACTACACATCAAAAGCTAAGTTAGTCACAACTACAAAAAGGAATCAGAAGAGAAACAACAAAGGTGACCCAAGTACTTACTTCCTTGCAAAAGGCCGAACTCAAACAGATTCTTCTGGGTGACTAGGTTTCGGCACTCACGCTTGGTCTTTGACAGCAGTGACCTCACCCTTTCAACTTCGTCTTCTTGCTCCTTGGAGATCGGCCCCCACTTCACCGAACCTGCACCAAAGGTTAGATACTACTCAGCCATTGACACTTGCAGAAGCAAAAATGGGGAACCAAGAGTCAAAGCAGGTAAAAACACTACAAAACAATAATCAGTCTTAAAGGATGGGGCCAAGGACCTATAGACTGGAAGTGGGTAGGAATGTGTATGGAGACGGTCTTCCTTGGCGGACACTCCCAGTCACCATAAGCCAGGCACCACTTGCTCCTCCAAGGCTTATGAGTAGAAGGCTTGTCACCAATAAAGGCCTTTCGGCAATTGGCTTCTACCTAGCCAAAACTTTCCTGTTGCTTCGAAATCGAGTACAGGTACATGAACTGCTCAAACGTTGGCTCCCCCACCCATCCAACCACCAAGCAATGTAAATCCCATGCAAAAGAATCCAAAAGTTGGGATTATATTGCCCCGATGCATAGTCCAGCTTAGCCAACATCATCTGCACCCAAGGATGAAACGGTAGTCTGAAGCCATGCTGGTACATATCCGTGAAAATCAGCACAGAACCCTTTGGAGGATATCTAACCACATCAACTGCAGTGGGTAACCTCAACCCCACATAGGGTCGAACATAATAATTAGTCTGAAGCTCGGCCAACTTTACTTATGTAAGTGTATTCTGCCTCGCCCAGCTCCACTTCCCACACGGAAGGGCCCAGCCCAAGCCTTGCCGAATTTGCTAGAACCCAAGGCCCAGCCCCTTTCGAAGGTACAAACCCGAGCCTGCTCCAAGCGAATTCCTGCCGAAGGATAAGAGAGAATAACACATCAATATCATTGAATTTATGAACAAGCCTTGCCGAATGGCAAGGCCCGAGGGAGAACAAAATGGTGCAAGCAAAAAGTCTTACCAACGTTGCTCAAAAGGCCGACACCATGACGCTTCAATGCTTCACCAAAATTCTCCTCCTTGCCCAAGCTACGCTGACCCAGCTCCAAGCCCTAACACATCCAGGCCTTGACAAAATTTGTTTGGACTGGCTCCAAGGTTCAACAAAAGCCCAAGCTCCAAAAATTGTCACAACCCAAGCCTTGACAAACTTGTGATTGTGCTGGCCTTCAAGAAGAAAAAAAACCACACCCTTGCCGAATGGCAAGGGCTATGCGGAAGGGAAAAGAGGCTCACTTCAACCTCTTGCCGAAATGCCCAGACTCGAGGACCAAGTTCCTTGCCGAATGTGGAGTGGTCTTAGCTCCTACTGAAGGTTTTACTAGACCACAACAACAAAGGCTAACATCAAATCAAAAGTTCAAACCGGCCTTGCCGAATGGCAAGGACCGTGAAGAACCAAACAGGGGCTCGCCAAAAAAAAAAAAAAAAAAAAAAAGGTTCTCACCAAAATTGCTAAACCGTGAAGCCCAGCTCCATAGCAGGCCCGGCTCCAAAGCCCCTTGCCGAATCATGAAGAGTATCAACCCTGCCAAAGGAACGAATGTGAGGCCTCAAAGACAAAATTTACTCAACCCACCCTTGACGAACGGCAAGGTTTGAACAAAGAAGAAAGCGAGGCTTGCCAAAACTGCTAAACTCGTATAGCCCAGCTCCAAAGTCGACCCGGCTCCAAAGTAACAAAAGTTAGACATTGAACAAAAGACAAGCACAACAAAAAACAAATCCTCAGAAAATTCTCCTTGCCGAATGGCAAGGAGCATGCAGAAGAAATGGAGGAATCCAAAATTCCCACCTCTCCAAAGCCCACATGCCGAACGATAACAAAGGGCCAGCTCCAAGTCTTCCTTGCCGAAGCAAGCCCAGTTCCAAGAAAGTTTCAAGCCCAGCTCCAAGCCCCGTGCCCAACTCTATTTTAGGGGCTCAGCCTCCGATCTCCTATTTTATAGAACCTACCAAACAACAAGAGACCACTTGATTAAGATTGAAATTGCCAAGAGGGAGTGCAATTCAAATTGGCCTTGCTGAACGGCAAGGCCCATGAAAGAATTTCGAGGCCACAAACCACATACCTTACCAGATTTCTAAATAATCCCTTGCCGAATCCAAAAGGATCCAGCCAACTACGTTGTAGTCACAAGGCCCTCGCCCAAAAATTCCACAATAGCCCAGCCTCACCCTCCTACCGAAGCCACAAAGATGACAAAAATTGAATTTGTAGCACCCTTGTCGAACGGCAAGGGCCTTGCTGAGGCTCGGTGGCACGCAAACGCTCTCTTTCAAAAAGCTTGCGGCCCATTCGTGCTCTAGCTCTAACTTCCCTCGAAGAGGCTACCTGCCGAAGCTCAAGGAAGCCTGATCCCAACTGACTTCAGAACCCACCAAAACCCAAAGTTGGATTGATGCCAAAGACCCCAATACTGTTAGCTGGGCTTCAAAATTTCCCAAGCCACCCTTGCCGAACGGCAAGGGCCGTGAGCTGGAAAAAATGGCAAAACTCTCCCAATTCTTGACGAAGATGGAAGCCCTGTTCGCGAAGGATCTTCCCCTTGCCGAAAATCGAATAGCTCAAACCGCTTCCAAGCACCCTTGCCGAATGGCAAGAGCCGTGCTGAACTACGAGCTTGCCCAAGAAAATCTCTCCTTGCCGAAGACACAACAAGGAACCTCTAAAAAATTCCCACTCCACACCCTACCGAACGGTAGGTGCTTCCCAAATCGATCTCACCGAACTGCACAAACCCCAGGTAGTCTTGCCGAATGCTTAATGGTATTTTCCCTTGCCGAAATTACCTTGCCACTCTCGACATGACCTTGCCGAACAGCAGGTTTGGTTTTTAAAGGACATCACACCTCCTCTCCCAAACCCTAGCTCCAACAAAGGCCCAGCCCATTCCACAAAGACCTGACTCAAAACTTGCTACCTTGACGAACTCCCCTTGCAGCCCACGTACTGAACCTCAAAGGCCCTTGGCCCGCTTGTCGAATGGCAGGTACCTGGCCAAAACAAATAGAGGCCCATTGACCCTAAAAAAAATAAATAAATAAAATAAAAAAGGGGGGAAAGTCTTGCCGAACGGTAGACACCACAGAAGGGGGGAAGGCTCACCAAAGTGTTATTCAACCAACCCTTGCCGAACGGCAAGGGACATGCCATAGCCAGTACGTACTCACAGGCCCCTTTTTCTCCATTTAAGATCCTTGCCAAACCTTATCATGGCCAAGCCCTTGAGGCCCAAGTAGAAGAACGTCATTTGCTCTTTGCCAAAGGCCTAGTGGGCTCACAAGGGGTCACCTACCTTCTCCTTGCAGAATGCCTAGGTGCCTAGCTACTAACAGTTCTAGAGGATCACATAGCTTCTACCATGCCTTTCAAGTGTTGACGCAACTTCTAGGGAATGCCCTACGGCTCCCACTAAATCTACAATGCTCGGTCACGATTACACAAAAATCTCACAAGTTCCTAACCCAGAAGTTACTTCTTGATCGCGAACTTAGGGGACTACTGTTTACACCATAATCAACCGAGCATATTCAGCCTAAAAATGACTAGCACTAAGGCAGACACGCCTTCTCTCCTGCCGAAGGAAGACACTCTTCCTAGGTGCCAGATCTGCCGAAGCTCTCGACTTCCGAAGCTCTCAACTGCCAAACCTAATCTCTAAGACACGTGTCACCACCACAGCATCTTGCACAAAGTCCCACATCCAAACTTGGTGCCAAGCTCCCACTTTCACTTCCCTATAAATAGAGAACAGTACCCAAGTAAAAAGGGTAACTACTTTCTCACTTTTACTGTTACTCTGCCAAATTTACCACTCTTAGCTGACTTAAGCATCGGAGAGCCTTCGGCCGGCACCACACCGGTGTCCGAAGCTTAACAATTGCTTCTCCTACTCTATCTTCTGCAGGCTCTTCCCTTGCTGAAGGTCTTCACCTTCTCCCCTGTTGAAGACTACCTACTTCTCTCTAAGTTGACCTCCCGAAAAGAGCATCAACATGGTTTGAACTGTACAGAATAAATGGAAGATTCGTCTTCAGTTGACAAAGCCTGTAACTTGGCCTCCACTGGTGTGGGGAGTAGTTTGCAGAGCTGTTGCTTCTGGTAGGCTCCTTGAATATACCCAAGCTTCTATAGTATCAATGTTTCTAGTTATCTTATACTGTTGGTTTCATGATTGGGAATTGTCTATGGAGCTAATGAAGTCCCCTACAACTTACAATGCACATCAATATTCATGTTTCCATCTCCTCCCAATTTGCGATTTCTAAGGCTTACTTTACTTTGGAAGTTCCTGCAGTAATACTACCATATTATCGAGCATGTGCAGTTCTCCATTAATACTTTCTTCCTTTTTAATACAACTACAAAATTTTTATGATTTGTCTGTGGCTTGATCAGTTAAACCTATAATATTCTAATAACCACAAATGTGATGTTTATAGCTGATTTAAAAATTACACACCACTGCCAAGAAATTTTCCTTTTGTAATGAATTTGGTCAGGATCTGAACTTGGAGATCCATTAAGGATAAAAAAACTGCCACTTCACATTAATTTATTGATGTTATGAATTTGGTTAGTAATTGGACTTGGAGATTCATTTACAATGTATTACTACCAGTGATGAGTGATTTATTAATTTGAGAGAATAGCACGGTAGTGGTCAAAAGTTTTTAACAGGTCATCTAATAATAGTGGAATTCATTGTACTTCTTGAAATGTTTAATGTTTGCAATTGTAGTAATATTTGCTACACTTCTTCTCTGTCCATAAATTACTTTTCAGGCAATTCTTTCATGTTGCAGAAAATTTTCACTGGACTTTTGAGGACGTTGCCAAATCAATAGTTTGCATGTGTATGTCTGGCCCTTTTCTCACTGGCTATACCCAGGTGTGCTTTACTTGGAAGGCGAAGTTTGGTTTTGCTCTGATATATGAGGTCTTTGTACTCCAATAACTCCCTGGCCTTTGTTTAGACACTAAATGATTGGTATGACCGAGAAATTGATGCAATTAACGAACCATATCTTATGCAATTTAGTACCTTACACTATTTAAGCTTATGTTCATATTAGACACTGTTTGTGTTTACATTCTACATGTTTTTTTTTTTTTCATTATAGAGCTAGATGGAAGGACACGTACACCCAAATGAAATTGGATGAGGTGCAAGAAGAATTAGCAACTCATGTCCTAGAATGGCTTTTTGATTGAGCTAAACATTCCTTCATTTTACATGTCTTTCTCACTAGTATTTTGCAAGTCATGTCCTAGAGTGGCCTTTTGTTTGAAATTAGCATTCTTCATTTTATTATGTATTTTTGTTGCTAGTATTTTGCTTATAAACAAGTATGGATCATATGTGGGGTTGGAAAATTTGTGATTTATGGAAGTGTTGGATATATAATTTGATATATGGAAATATTTAAATTTATATATGTTTTTTGATGTGCAATGGACAACAGTACATGATATTGTTCATAACAACCTCAATTTTGCACAAACAACAAAAGTTAAAAATTTAAAATAACAACAGCACTCCTAAGACAATTGATGCCTATAACTGGAAGCGGCATCATCACTATTGTATTATGTGATGTTGTAAGTCGGAAAAATCATCAATGTAGTATATAACTCTAATGTTGTAAACAGCATTTAGCATCAGAATTATTAAAACTACCGAAGTCATTACATGTTTAGGCATCGGAGGTCAACGATTTTTTGGCACATGGAAGGCACTTTAGCATCAGTGTTTAGGATATAACTGATGAGGTAGATATATAAAGGCAATGGATAATATCCCAATACATCGCTAGGTAGTGGCCTTTAGCAACAAATATTATCAGAAACTAAAGGTCAAATTTAACATAGTGAGTGGTTGGTGTATTGCATAGTTTTAGGAATTGGATTTCACTGAAAATTCACAAAATGACTCCTCACACCATATTATGATGTTGCTCAAGTTTAGGGCTCGATCCAAATTCACTAAGTCAACGAAATTGGACACTTCAAGTTCATACGAAGTTCGTTCGTAAATGGAGTGGTTGGTTTATTGCATCGTTTTAGCAATTGGATTTCACTCAAAACTCACGAAATGACTCCTCCCACCGTATTATGATGTTGCCTAAGTTTAAATTCACTGGGTCACTGAAATGGAGCACTTCAAGTTCATACGAAGTGCGTACTGTAAATTTAGTGGTTGTGTATTGCATAGTTTTAGCGATTGGATTTCAATCAAACCTCACCAAATGACTCCTCACAGCATATTATGATGTTACCCAAGTTTTGGGCTCGATCCGAATTCACTACGTCAATGAAATTGCACCTCAAGTTCGTATTGTAAATGGAGTGGTTAGGGTATTGTATAGTTTTAGCGATTGAATTTCACTCAAAACACACTAAATGCCGCCTCCCACCACATCACGATGATGCCCAAGTTTTGTAGTCGATCCTTAGAGAAATTGGACACTTCAAGTTCGTACGAAATTGGTTCGTAAATGGAGTGGTTCGTGTATTGCATACTGTAGTGCACCTTGAAACTTCGATCAAATCTGACTTTGCCCCCCCAAACTTAAAATGACCCACTTTCATCCATTGACCGAGGTTTGGTGACCCACTATGCCTCCTACCGTCAACTCCATCTAAAAGTCTGTTAACTTTGATGACGTGGCAGGGGTGTTTTTGTAATTTCATACACATGGATCATCATCCACTAATCAAATGAGTGACATGGCAAGTGGAGGGCACCTTCTCCATATGGATAAAAATATAATTAAATATTGTAATAATTAAAAGTTAAAAAAAATAAGAAAAAAATATTTTCACATAATTAAAAACTCTACCCATCACCCCAAATCCTCCCACCCACCCACGGCCACCCTCCCTTACCCCCCATCCACCATTAATCCTTTCCCACAGCCAACCCCAGCAACTAAAACTTCTGAGACTTGATTGGTCTCCATTAAAGCTACAAGTAGCTCCTCCCAAGTTCAATATACAACCCAACAATCATCTTAGCCATCTTCTCATTGATCTTCCACCCAACATCCAACACTATCTTCATCTTAGCCATCTGTTGCTTTGGTTTTTGTTTTCAAATTAAATCTTTTAGTTCATTTTTTTTGTTGGTTGCAGATTCAATGATAAAGAACATCAAACTCGTCGCAACATCCTGCCTTAGATACGAACCCTACCACCATCACAACCCTCCCTCTCTCGATCTCCAACCAACCTTAATACCCAAATATGGGTTGTTTGAAACCTAGCCCCCTTCCCCAACCTCACCCCCCTCTCCCCCCTTCCTCTCTCTCTCTCTCTCTCTCTCTCTCTCTCTCTCTCTCTCTCTCTCTCTCTCTCTCTCTCTCTCTCTCTCTCAGATTAGCACCTTCAAGCCCATAGGAGCCCTAAAAATCAAGCCAATTCGATTCAGATATGCGTGACAAGGACAAACCCAAATTCATATATGGGTTGTTTTTTTCCTTTGAATCTATTTAAAAAATATATTTAAATGAGTTAGTTTGTAATTAACATTTTTCCTCCCAAAAAGAGGGATAAATAGATTCAATTTTCACAAACAAACAAATCGGAGCAAGACTGTTATGATTTCCTTGGTGAGCTTCAGCCAAGAAACAAAGAGAAAATAAGAAAAGGAGAGAAAACTTTGTCTCCTCTGATACAAATCCTAGAAAGCGAGAGAGAGAGAGAGAGAGAGAGAGAGAGAGAGAGAGAGAGAGAGAGAGATGGTGGGATCTGGGTGGGCGTTGGATTGTGTACTGGGTACAATTTTTAATTGTTTGAAAATTTTTTTCTTATTTAATTTAATTATTAGTTATTTTTTAATTATTAGAATTTTTTTTTTCTTATGTGGAGGTGGGCTCCACTTGCCACGTCACTCATCTAATTGGTGGATGATAATCTATGTCTACGAAATTACAAAAACACCTCTCCCAAGTCATCAAAGCTAACAGACTTTTAGACGGAGTTGACGGTAGGGGGCAAAGTGAGTCACCAAACCTCGGTCAAGGGATGAAAGTGGGTCATTTTAAGTTTGGAGGGGAAAGTGAGATTTGACCGAAGTTTCAGGGGGCACTACAGTAAATAAGCCTAGTTTTAGCATTGAATTTCACTCAAAACTCACCACAAGACTCCTCCCACCATATTATGACGTTGCTCAAGTTTTGGGCTCAATCCGAAATCAATAGGTCAAAGAAATCGGACACTTAAAGTTCTTATGAAGTTCGTTCGTAAATGGAGTGGTCGGTGTATTGCATAGTTTTAGCAATTTGATTTCAACTCACCAAGTGACTCCTCCCACCATATTATGATGTTACCAAAGTTTTGGGCTCGATCCAAATTCACTAGGTCAACGAAATTGGACACTTCAAGTTCATACGAAGTAAGTACGCAAATGGGGTGGTTGGTTTATTGCATAGTTTTAGTAATTGGATTTCACTCATAACTCACCAAATGACTCCTCTCACCATATTATGATGTTGCCCAAGTTTTGGGCTCGATCCGAATTCACTAGGTCAACGAAATTGGACACTTCAAGTCTGTATGAAGTTCGTACTGTAAATTGAGTGGCACGTGTATTGCATAGTTTTAGCAATTGGATTTAACTCAAAACTCACCAAATGTCTCCTCCCAGCATATTATGATGTTGCCCAAGTTTTGGCCTCGACCCGAATTCAATAGGTCCATGAAATTCGACACTTAAATTTCGTATGATGTTCGTATTGTAAATGGAGTGGTTGATGTATTGCATAGTTTTAGTGATTGGATTTCACTCAACACATGACAGGACCCGACCCAAATTCCACTTTGGAATCTGAGGCAAACCCTGTACGTGTCTGACACTTGGCTAATGTCGGGCATAAAAGACCAAATTACCCTTCTAACCAAAATCCAAAGGAATTCAAGTACGACTTCTGCCGAAAATTCGGCAGAGTCTCCCCTGTAAATTGAACATTTCCCAAAAATTTTCACCTGTAAAACAAGCATATATGTTTATATAACTCATCTGCCAGCATGCATTAAACCATATCCAGGCAATCATGCAACATATCACTCTGGCCTTAGGCCTCAACAAATCAAATAAATCATTCTGCTAACAACATTCAACTCAATTTCTTAGAACGTCCCTTGAACAGTGTTAGTTTTCATAATAACTTAACTGGACTACCTTTTTATTATAAGACCTCGTGGCTGCACCTAGAATTCTAGGTTGCCTACGTACCCTTAACAAGGGATCAAGCCACACGTAGTTCTTTCCTACAATTGCAAAACCACTAGTTCTCATATTTCATCTCAGCCTCCTGTTTTCTAGGCTTCCTGACATTTCCCACATGGCAATATATAATTAAATGAAGGAATGAAATCATTTAGATTCAGGTAATCACACTTGGAAAACCACAACTATCAATTCCTCATGACACCATGGTGACACGTCCTGCCCTATAATCCTCGCTAGACTCAGGAGACATCTGGTCCACCTGATCCGCAATCCTCACTCGCACGGTTCGGATATCTCTAAGACTCGTGGGGAAAAGTTTGCTAGAAATACTTGAGCTATTTAATACCATGTCCAATAATAAAAAGATAAAGGCAAACAACTTAAATAAAATAAAATAAGATAAATTAAAGCAAAATGGATTTTAAAAAAATAAACAAGCTCCGACTACCCTTGTATCGAACTCGCGTAAGGTTCATAAATAATTAATTATATATATTAAGAAAATAATAGTAACCATATAAAATTCCTCAATTTTAATTTAAAAGCGTCTTAAAGTTTAAATCATCTCCACCCAGGCGTACCCCCATTTTTGATCCGTCATTTCCTTTAATACTGTTAATTCCATCCTCGCAGATCTCGGAAACATAAAGTTAACCGAGCTGCATTCCTCACAGGTCTCAGAGATAACACTTCAATCTGAGCCACAATCCTCGCAGGTCCCGCAGACACCAAGTCCATCCGAGCCGTGTTCCTCACATGTCTCAGAGATAACACTTCAATCTGAGCCGCAACCCTCGCAGGTCTCGGAGATACCACTTCAATCCGAGCCACATTCCTGGCTCAAAGATAACACTTCAATCTAAGCCGCAACCTCGCAGGTCTCGGAGATACCACTTCAATTCGAGCCGCAATACTCGCAGGTCTCGGAGATACTGCTTCAATCCTAGCCGCAATCCTCACATCGCACGTTTTGGGCGTCCCCGAAACTTGTGAGGCATTATCAATAATAACAAAACTGTTTCAAAGGCGACTGGGGGGTACCCTCATGGTGGGTTGAAAATCATATATCAAAACTTATCTCAAACCTTCCTTTAATTCTACAAATCCATGTTTTAAGTATGTTCTCAACTTTCCAAACCTCAGTTCTCAACTACCTTTGAATTTACATCACACACATATATATATACAATAAATAACATGTAGTTGGACATTCGCTTAATTCCTTGTTCCTTTCGGAATCCGATACAAAACATTTCCAACTCTTCACAACTGAACACAATATAATATCCTTAAAAATTAATTCGATTATATAGCAACTCAAGAACATTAAATTATCCAACAACACTCAGCTAGATACAATAATAATAATCAACACAATACATAAATAACCTCCAATATCAAAATAATATCCCATATCAACATGAAACATTATAACGTAAACTCATAAACCAAACATAGACAAAACACATAACATAACAGTCACTCCTCAAGTATAAGATCGTTCTAATACTTCTCGAAGGATAAACTACCTCGGAAGACTCTCAGTCAACAAAGTGGTCAGACTTTCCAAATTGAGTCAACGGGGCCTGCGTGGGGTCCACTACTTCCTATCACAAATCCGGAAGTCCCCACATGTCTCTAGAGTTCGGTCTCGATCGGACAGTCGGATTGCTCACAATCGCACGATCGGACGGTTACTGTAAACCTAACCCTAAGTTGGCCTTTTCGAAGTATCCGGGACTCCGATTTATGATCCGTCAAATTCTACACAATCCTAGAATTATCTAGATCAACATATATGAAATTGACTACGATCCAACGGTTCAAATGTATCAAACCTGGAAATCACACAATATGCGAGATCCGATCGGGGCTCAAATGTTGTCAGAATTGAGATCCGCGAATTCCTACACACTCGTGACAACACAAGGATCATTCTATGATTGAGAGTGACCTCACCGGGCTGCCCACGAGCTGCCACACGCACTGGCAGCGAGTGGGTGGCTTGATCAAATTCCGGCAACTATAATTCTTCAAAACTGGAAACCTAGCTTCCTACCCTAGGTAAAACACCCTATTTGGAACCACTTTTGTTCTTGGACCTACCCCAAAAAGTGGCCGGAAGTGGAACCACTTTTGTTCTTGAAATCCAATTCAAAAATCGATCTACCTAGGGCCAAACTTGGTAAATTCCTACCCAACGATCAGATAGATCATGAAAAATAGGTAAGAAAGCATACCTCAAAGTTTACTGTTATGAACAAAGGTCTAAGGTGATTAGCCATTTCTTTGGTTGGTTTAGAGAAACAAAGCTGTTTTGCGGCCAGCTTCATGGCAGTTCTGCCTGTCTTGGCAATAGGTGTTTGCTGTTCTGGCGCCTCTTCTACCTCTGCCAACCTGCACTCAAAGCTTTCCTGGGAGAATACGTTTACTCCAGAGTGTTTTCTTGGCCTTCTGCAGCCCTAAATTCTTCTGGCAAGATGAAGACCATGTTAATGCCCAAATCACCCTGCAACAGGCTTTCCAATTCTGCACCAAAAGCCTTGGTTTCTTCATCTAGTTCTATATCATATTCCATCTACTCTTTCCCATATTCTTCAGTCCAATCTTCTTGTTCTCCTGTTTCGAGGAGTCCAATCTGGTCATCTGCAGATGGTTCATAGTCCAACTGCTCGTCCTCATATTCTTCGGTCCAATCTTCTTGTTCTTCTATTAGAATAGGTTTGGATTCACCTTGTGCTTTTGAAGGCTCAAGGTGATTGACTAAGGATGAGGTAAGATGGATAGAAGGTCCGCCTGGAGATTCAGTTTTTACCAGCTTTTGTGGCTAGCAGGTTGTTTGTTCTGTCTGAGGGAGTACTTCAGGATTTTTCCCTTTTCTGGCAGAACTGGTCTCTGGAAGTACCTGTGTATCACTTTTGTTCTTGACGAATGTGAAATACTGCCTTTGAACCCTCCTCTTCTGAGTTCTGGTCAATTCCAGAGTTAGTCTACCACTTTTTCCGACAGAATACCATCTGCCTTCTATGATAGCTGCCAAGGGCTTTTCATTCCCATGCATTTTAATTGGTATTTCCTTCTTGGGCTGCTCTGTCATCCTTCTGCTACGCTAAGTAGGCCTAAGATAGTCCTTCTGTCTGGCTCTATCTTGAGATGGAATCGAAACTGGGCCCTGCTGGTGACATGTCGTCCTAATTATCAAAAACACTGGGTGTGGCCTACTTCTAACTCAGTTTCGCATTTGCACTTGCTGCAGAGCACTACCCCAGCTGAGATAGTTGCCCTTGGCCTTTGATTAGCTTCCCTTGTGACTGTTTTGCCTCTGCTGGAGTTGGCCCCTGTCGTAGGTTTGCTTCTCTTCTGTTCTGGCCATTTTAAGTTGACCATGTTGACTTGTGGCTGGGGAAAAGGATTTGTTGTGATTGATGGAGGTTTCTCCGCCAGTTTTAGCCTTCCTGCTGTTATTCCCTCCTGTATAACATCCCTGAAAACAACACAACTATTGGTGGAATGGTTCCAAGAGTTGTGCCACCTGCAATACTGTCTGCCCTTGAGTTCTTCTGGCTTGGGCAACCTGTGGGGTGTCTCTATTGCCTTCTGTAGCAGCATCTCATCAAACATGGCATCCACCTTGGTCAGATCGAAGGAATAGACCTTGTTCTGTATTGGTTTGTTTGGAACAAACCCTCCCATGAATGGTGGTGGCTTCTGATCCTTTGGTGGCTTTGTAAGAGCCTTGCAACTGATGGGATGTTTTAGTTTCGCCATTTCTGCCATTGCAATTTCTCTTTCCTCTGAGCCTTCTGTACCTTCTTCTGATCCTACCTCAATTAGATGTATTGAAGAAGAAGGGGACTTGTAGTACTGCCTTTAGATGAGAACCAAGAAATTGGACAATTTAAGTTCGTTCAGTAAATGGAGTGGTCGGTTTATTGCATAGTTTTAGCGATTGGATTTCACTCAAAACAAACCAATTCACTCCTCACACCATATTATGATGTTGACCAAGTTTTTAGCAAAGCCCGATCTCGATTGAACCAAGAAATTGGACAATTCAAGTTTGTTCGCAGTTCATTCTGTAAATGGAGTGCTAGTGTATTGCACAGTTTAAGAAATTGAATTTCACTAAAAACTCCCCAAATAACTCTGCCCACCATATTATGACGTTGCCCATGTTTTGGGCTCAATTCGATATTGATTGGCCATAGAAATTGGACAATTCAAGTTCGTACGAAGTTCATTTCGTAAATGAAGTGGTTGGTGTATTGCATGTAGCAATTGGATTTCACTCAAAACTCACCAAATGACTCCTTCCACTATATTTCGATCTCGATTTAACCAAGAAATTGGACAATTCAAGTTCGTTCGCAATTCGATCTATAAATGGAGTGGTTAGTGTATTGCATAATTTTAGCGATTGGATTTCACTCAAAAATCACCAAATAACTCCTCCCACCAAAATATGATGACCAAGTTTTGGGTTCAATTCGATATCGATTGGCCAATGGAGTGGTTGGGGTATTGCCTCGTTTATCAATTGGATTTCACTCCAAACACACCAATTCCCTCCCTCCCCCATATTGGGACGTTGCCCTTGTTTTGGGCTCAATCCGATACTAATTGGCCAAAGAAATTGGACAATTCAAGTTCTTATGAAGTTCTTTCTGCAAATGGAGTGGTTTGTGTATTGCATGTTTTAGCGATTTGATTTCACTCAAAACTCACGAAATGACTCATCCCACCATATTATGATGTACACCAAGATTTGGGCTCAATCCAATATCGATTGACCCATGAAATTGGACAATTCAAGTTCGTACGAAGTTCGTTCAGTAAATGGAGTGGTTGGTGTATTGCATAGTTTTAGCCATTGGATTTCACCCAAAACTCACAAAATGACTCCTCCCACCACATTATGAAGTTGACCAAGTTTTGGGCTGAATCTGACATCGATTGGACAATTCAAGTCCATACAAAGTTCGTTATGTAAATAGAGTGGTTGGTGTATTGCATAGTTTTGGCGATTGGATTTCACACAAAGCACACCAATTCACTTCTACCATATAATGATGATGACCAAGTTTTGAGCTCAATTCGATATTGATTGGCCAAAGAAATTGGACAATTCAAGTTCGTACGAAGTTCGTTCCATAAATGGAGTGGTTGATTATTGCATGTTTAGCGATTGGATTTCACTCAAAACTCACGAATTGACTCCTCCCACCATATTATGATGTTGACCAAGTTTTGGGCTCAATCCGAGATCGACTGAACCAAGAAATTGGACAATTCAAGTTCGTACAAAGTTCATTCCGTAAATGGAGTGGTTCGTGTGTTGCATAGTTTTAGCCATTGTATTTCGCTTAAAACTCCCCAACTGACTCCTCCCACTATATTACGACGTTGACCAAGTTTTGGGCTGAATCCGACATCGATTGAACAAAGAAATTGGACAATTCAGGTATATACGAAGTTCGTTCCTTAAACGGAGTGGTTGGCGTATTGCATAGTTTTGGCCCTTTGATTTCACTCGAAACTCACTAAAAGAATCCTCCCACCACTTTATGATGTTGACCATGTTTTGGGCTCAATCCGACATCGATTGAACCAAGAAATTCGACAATTCAAGTTCTTTCGAAGTTCTTTCCGTAAATGATGTGGTTGGTGTATTGCACAGTTTTAGCAGTTCAATTTCACTCAAAACACACCAATTCACTCCACCTACCATATTATTACGTTGCCCATGTGTTGGGCTCAATCCGATATTGATTGGCTAAAGAAATTGGACAATTCCAGTTCGTACGAAGTTCGTTCCGTAAATGTAGTGGTTGGTGTATTGCATGTTTTAGCAATTGGATTTCACTCAAAACTCACGAAATGACTCCTCCCACCATATTAAGATGTTGACCAAGTTTTGGGCTCACACTGATATTGATTGAACAAAGAAATTGGACAACTCAAGTTTACACGAAGTTCGTTCCGTAAATAGTGTGGTTGATGTATTGCATAGTTTTAGCCATTGGATTTCACTCAAAACTAACTAAATGACTCCTCCCACCACATTATAATGTTGACCAAGTTTTGGGCTCAATTGAACCAACAAATTGGACAATTCAAGTTCGTACGAAGTTAACAAATTGGACAATTCAAGTTCGTACGAAGTTCGTTTCATAAATGGACTAGTTGGTGTATTCCATAGTTTTAGCCACTCGATTTCACTCAAAACTCACCAAATGACTTCTCCCACCATATTATTATGTTGACCAAGTTTTGGGCTCAAACTGATATCGATTGAACCGAGAAATTGGACAATTCAAGTTTGTAAGAAGTTCGTTCCGTAAATAGAGTGGTTGATGTATTGCATAGTTTTAGCCATTGTATTTCACTCAAAACTCACTAAATGACTCCTCCCACCACATTATAATGTTGACCAAGTTTTCGGATCAATCCGACATCAATTGAAACAACAAATTGGACAATTCAAGTTCATACGAAGTTTGTTTCGTAAATGGACTGGTTGGTGTATTTCATAGTTATAGCTACTGGATTTCACTCAAAACTCACCAAATGACTCCTCCCACCATATTATTATGTTGACCAAGTTTTGGGCTCAAACTGATATCGATTGATCCAAGAAATTGGACAATTCAAGTTTGTACGAAGTTTGTTCCGTAAATAGAGTGGTTGATGTATTGCATAGTTTTAGCCATTGGATTTCACTCAAAACTCACTAAATGACTCCTCCCACCACATTATAATGTTGACCAAGTTTTGAGATCAATCCGACATCAATTGAACCAACAAATTGGACAATTCAAGTTCGTACGAAGTTTGTTTCGTAAATGGACTGGTTGGTGTATTCCATAGTTTTAGCTACTGGATTTCACTCAAAACTCACTACATGAGTACTCCCACCACATTATAATGTTGACCAAGTTTTGGACTCAATCTGACATCGATTGAACCAACAAATTGGACAATTCAAGTTCGTACGAAGTTCGTTTCGTAAATGGACTAGTTGGTGTATTCCATAGTTTTAGCCACTTGATTTCACTCAAAACTCACCAAAAGACTACTCCCACCATATTATGATATTGACCAAGTTTTGGGCTCAATACGACATCGATTGAACCAAGAAATCGGACAATTCAAGTTTGTACAAAGTTCGTTCCGTAAATGGAGTGGTTGGTGTATTGCATAATTTTAGCCATTGGATTTCACTCAAAACAAACAAATTCCCTCCTCCTACCATATTATGACGTTGCCCATGTTTTGGGCTCAATCCGATATTGATTGGCCAATGAAATTGGACAATTCAAGTTCGTACGAAGTTCGTTCCGTAAATGGAGTGGTTGGTGTATTGCATTGTTTTACCGATTGAATTTCACCCAAAAAACACCAATTCACTCCTCCCACCATATTAAGACGTTTTCCATGTTTTGGGCTCAAACCAACATTGATTGGCCAAAGAAATTGCACAATTCAAGTTCGTACGATGTTCATTCTCTAAATGGAGTGGTCGGTGTATAGCATTATTTTGGCGATTGTATTTCACTCAAAACACACCAATTTACTCCTTCTACCATGTTATGATGATGACCAAGTTTTGGTCTCAATCCGATATTGATTGGCAAAAGAAATTGGACAATTCCAGTTCGTACGAAGTTCATTCCGTAAATGGAGTGGTTGGTGTATTGAATATTTCAGCTGCTGGATTTCACTCTAACCTCCCCAAATGACTCCTCCCACCATATTATGATGTTGACCAAGTTTTGGGCTCAATCCGACATCGATTGAACCAAGAAATTGGACAATTCAAGTTTGTACGAAGTTTGTTCCGTAAATGGAGTGGTTGGTGTATTATATGCTTTAGCGATTGAATTTCACTCAAAACTCATCAAATGACTCCTCCCACCTTCTTATGATGTAGATCAAGTTTTGGGCTCAATCCGATATCAATTGAACCATGAAATTGGACAATTCATGTTCGTACGAAGTTCATTCCGTAAATGGAGAGTTTGGTGTATTGCATAGTTTTACATATTGGATTTCACTCAAAAACCACCAATTCACTCCTCCCACCATATTAAGACGTTTCCCACGTTTTGGGCTCAAACCGATATTGATTGTCCAAAGAAAACGAACAATTCAAGTTCGTACGAAGTTCGTTCCATAAATGGAGTGGTTGGTGTATTTTATATTTTAGCCATTGAATTTCACTAGAAACTCCCCAAATGACTCCTCCCACCATATTATGATTTTGACCAACTTTTGGGCACAATCCAATATCGATTGAACCAAGAAATTGGACAATTCAAGTCCGTACGAAGTTCGTTCATCAAATGGAGTTGTTGGTGTATTACATAGTTTTTTAGATTGGATTTCACTCAAAACTCACCAAATGAGTCCTCCCACTATATTATGATGTTGACCAAGTTTTGGGTTCAATCCTATATCGATTGAACAAAGAAATTGGACAATTCAGGTTTGTACGAATTTCATTCCGCAAATGGAGTGGTTGGTTTATTGCATAGTTTTGGCGATTGGATTTTACTGAAAGCACACCAATTCACCCCTCCTACCATATTATGATGATGACCAAGTTTTTAGCTCACTCCGGTAACTTTTGGCCATAATCCGATATCGATTGAACGAAGAAATCGGACAATTCAAGTCCGTACGAAGTTCGTTCCGTAAATGGAGTGGTTAGTGTAGGTTTTGCCATTGGATTTCACTCAAAAGTCACGAAATGACTCCTCCCACCATATTATGATGTTCACCAAATTTTGGGCTCAATCCAATATCAATTGAACCAATAAACAGGACAATTCAAGTTCGTATGAAGTTCGTTCCGTGAATGGAGTGGTTGGTGTATAGCATAGTTTTAGCCATTGGATTTCGCTCAAAACTCACGAAATGACTCATCCCACCATATTTTGATGTTGACCAAGTTCTGGGCACAGTCTGATATTGATTGGCCAAAGAAATCGGACAATTCAAGTTCGTACGAAGTTCGTTTCGTAAATGGAGTGGTTGGTGTATTGCAAAGTTTTAGCCATTGGATTTCACTGAAAACTCACGAAATGACTCCTCCCACCATATTTTGATGTTGACCAAGTTTTGGCCTCAATCCGATATCGATTGAACCAAGAAATTGGACAATTCAAGTTCATATGATATTCTTTCCGTAAATGTTGTGGTTGGTGTATTGCATAGTTTTAACATTGGATTTCACTCAAAACTCAAGAAATAACTCCTCGCACCATATTGTGATGTTGACCAAGTTTTGGGCTCAATCCGATATCAATTGGACCAAGAAATTGGACAATTCAAGTTCAAACGAAGTTCGTTCCGTAAATGGAGTGGTTGGCGTATAGCATAGTTCTATCAACTGGATTTCACTCAAAACACACCAATTCACTTCTCCCACCATATTATGACGTTGCGCATGTTTTAGGCTCAATCCGATATTGATTGGCCAAAGAAATTGGACAATTCAAGTTCGTACGAAGTTCATTCCGTAAATGGAATGTTTGGTGTATTGCATGTTTTAGGAATTGGATTTCACTCAAAACTCGCCAAATGACTCCTCCCACCATATTATGACGTTGACCATGTTTTGGGCTCATTCCGATATCGATTGAACAAAGAAATTGGACAATTCAAGTTCGTAGAAGTTCGTTCCTTAAATGGAGTGGTTGGTGTATTCCATAGTTTTAGCCATTGGATTTCACTCAAAATTCACCAAATGACTCCTCCCACCATATTATGATGTTCACCATGTTTTGGTCTCAATCCGATATCGATTGAACCAAGAAATTGGACAATTCAAGTTCGTACAAAGTTCGTTCCGTAAATGGAGTGGTTAGTGTATTGCATAGTTTTAGCGATTGGATTTCACTCAAACCACACCAAGTCACTCCTCCCACCATATTATGATGTTGCCCATGTTTTGGGCTCAATCCGATATTGATTGGCAAACAAATTGGACAATTCAAGTTCGTACGAAGTTCGTTCCGTAAACGGAGTGGTTGGTGTATTGCATGTAGCGATTGGATTTCACTCAAAACTAACCAAATGACTCGTCCCACCATATTATGATGTGGACCAAGTTTTGGGCTCAATCCGAAATCGATTGAACCAAGAAATTGGACAATTCAAGTTCGTATGAAGTTCGTTCCGTAAATGGAGCGGTTGGTGTATTGCTTATTTTTAGCCATTGGATTTCACTCGAAACTCACCAAATGACTCCTCCCATCATAATATGATGTTGGCCAAGTTTTGGTCTCAATCCGATATCGATTCAACCAAGGAATTAGACAATTTAAGTTCGTACAAAGTTGGTTTCGTAAATGGAGTGGTTGGTGTATTGCTTAGTTTTAGCCACTAGATTTCATGCAAAACTCATGAAATGACTTCTCCCACCATTTTATGATGTTGACAAAGTTTTGGGCTCAATCCGATATCGATTGAACCAAGAAATTGGACAATTCAAGTTCATATGAATTTCGTTCCGTAAATGGAGTGGTTGGTGTATTGCATAGTTTTAGGGACTGGATGTCACTCATAACACACCAATTCACTTCTCCCACCATATTATGACGTTGCCCATGTTTTGGGCTCAATCCAATATTGATTGGCGAAAGAAATTGGACAATTCAAGTTCGTATGAAGTTCGTTCCGTAAATGGAGTGGTTGGTGTATTGCATGTTTTAGGGATTGGATTTCACTCAAAACTCGCCAAATAACTCCTCCCACCATATTATGACGTTGACCAGGTTTTGGGCTCAGTCCGATTTCGATTGAACCAAGAAATTGGACAATTCAAGTTCGTACGAAGTGTGTTCCGTAAATGGAGCGGTTGGTGTATTGCATAGTTTTTGTAACAACACGATCCTAAATTAATATTTAATTATTAAAGTATTGAAGCAAAAGACAATGTTACCCCGGAATATTTTAATAGGTTTACCTGTTGACGTGTTGAGCTGGGAGACTTTGGTGGAATTGTTACATCCCGGTCTGAAAGTGTGTTAAAATAATTAAAGTAAGAGAGAATGAATTTAAATGAGGAATAAATTGAAATAAACATTAAAATAAAATGATTTGAATTAATTAAGGTTTTTGAGAAATTAAAATATTATTTAATATTAGAAAGGGGCAAAAATGTCATTTTAAGTTCGGGAAGGAATTTGGAAATTTTAATTAGGCCATTTCATAGAGCACGTCGAAACGAGTTCGTAGACACGTAGTGGACTCGAATCGGAGTTGTAATGAAGAAATGGCGATCAAAAGAAGTTCAGTGGCATAACCATAAATATTTCGACGTTTAATTTTTTTAAGCCCAGAATTTCTGCATTCTGGGGAGCATGACCAGCCAACTTCTCTCCTCCACCACCGCCACCACACACCTCCGTTCTTGGTGGTACCGGTTCCGTTAGAACCGCCTCACTTCTCTATTCGATTCCCGATTGATCCCAGCCCTGATCCGCCGTCGTGGTCGCCGGAATCAGCCACGAAACAGGCAATGTTGGACAGTTTTTTAAGCAAACTTTCGGGAGCTCGTTCGGACACCTCCGGCCACCAAAGCTTTCGAACTTGGTATGCTTTTCTATCCTTTCAACATGTTCTAGCTTCTGGTTGTCTTAGTTTTGAGAAATTTCTGCGTTTAATTGATTGATTAAGCAATTGAAGTTTTGGCCGGTTTCGGCCTCCGATTCCGGCCACTTCCGTCGACTTTTTGAGGTAGGTCCAAGAACAAAAGTGACTCGAAAAGAGGTTTTACACCTAGGGTAGGAGTTTGGGCTAGCGGTTTGGAGTATTTCCAGTCGCCGGAATTTGATCAAACCACCCACGTGCTGCCGGCTCGTGTGGCTGTGCTTGGGAAGCCTGGTGAGGTAACTCTCAGTCCTAGTATGATCCTCGTGTTGTCACGAGCACATAGGAATTCGCGGATCTCAATTCGGACAATGTTTGAGCCCTAATCGTATCTTGCATATTGTGCGATTTCCAGGTTCGATACATTTGAACCGTTGGATCGTAGTTATTCTTGTATATGTCGATCTAGATAATTTAGGGATCGTGTAGAAATTGATGAATCATGAATCGGAGTCCCGGATACTCCGAAAAGGCCAACCCTACGGCTAGGTTTATAGTAACCGTCCGATCGAGACCAGACTTTCGGGACATGTGTCCTAGGTATACTGGAACCTTAAGGGACTTTCGGGTCGGAATTTCAAGGTCGTGGACCCCACGGGGTCCCGTGTTGACTTTTTGGGACTTTATCACTTTTAAGTTCCGAGGCACTTTTAGACCGCTCTAAACCTTGGGAAACGCTATTGTGAGTGTAGAAGTGACCTTAAAGCTAGTGCACGTATTTCCAGGAACCCAAGGATAAGGTTTCAGATAAATTAATGTTGATGAGCTCTATTGTTTGTGTATAAATTTTCAGGAAGTTTATGTACGTGCGAGTCTTCATTTGGTTTATTTATTTATGGTATTAATTTCATGAGTATATATATATATATATATATATGAATTCGGGATGAGTATGCATAACTGGAGCTGAGTGGTATTAGGTTTTGTATGGAAGCATAATGTTTTAATTGTGGAATACAGTATTTTATGGAATTCATATGAAAACGTGTGAGTGTTCATTGGTTAGTAATGGCATTAATTTCATGCATTAGATTACCATATCACTTTTTATGAAATTATATGACTATGGAGTGAGTATATATGATTGTATACATATGGATTGCTAAATTGTATATATATTTTAAGTTTAGTTGAGAATAAATTTATTGAAAGTTGATATAAATGACGAGTTATGGTTTTCAAACCCACCAGGAGGGTACCACCTCCCCCCCCCCCTCCCCCCCAGTTGCCTTGAGACAGTTTGTTATTTATGATAATGCCCCACGAATTTCGGGGACGCCTGAACCGTGTGGTGGGGGATTGCAGCTCAGTTTGAAGTGTTATCTCTGAGACCTACGAGGAATGCGGTTCAGATTGAAGTGGTATCTCCGAGACCTACGAGGATTGCGGCTCAGATTGAAGTGTTATCTCTGAGACCTGCGAGGAATGCGGCTCAGTTAACTTTATGTTTTCGAGACTTGCGAGGATGGAATTGATGGTATTAAAGGAATTGACGGATCAGAAATAAGGGTACACCTAGGTGGAGAGAATTTAGATTTAAAAATGCTTTTAAACTAAATTGAGGATTTTATACAGCTACCATTATTTTCTTAAGCGTCACATTTGTTTTAAAAGTGTTAGATGGAAATATACATATAGATTCTAATTAAGTTGTTGATATATATATATATATATTTATTTATGAACCTTACGGGAGTTTCAATACAAGGATACAAGGGTCTTCGAAGCTTATAAATCTCTAACTTATTTTATTTCATTTTATTTTATCTTAGTATGTTTATTTATCTTTACCTTTTATTATTTTATGTAGTATTAAATATCTTAAGTTTTTCTAGCATATTTTGCCCCACGAGTCTTAGAATTATCCGGACCGTGGGAGCGAGGATTGTAGACCAGGTTGACCAGATGTCTCCTGAGTCCAGCGAGGTTTACAGGGTAGGACGTGCCACCTTTGGTGTCACGAGGAATTGATGGTTATGGCTTTCCAAGCATGATTACTTGATATAAATGCTTTTATTTCTTCGTTTGATTATATATTGCCATGTGAGAAATGTCAGGAAGCTTTGAAACAGAAAGCTGAGATGAAATTTGAGAACTAGAGTGGTTTTGCAATTAAAGAACTACGTGTGGCTTGATCCCTCAGTAAGGGTACGTAGGCAGCCTATGGTTACAAGGTGCAGCCATGAGTTAGAATGTTTGAGATTACCAATGCATTATTGTTGTTCTAAAAGTTGAGATGAATTTTTTTAGCAGATTGATTTATTTGATTTGTTACGACCTGAGACCAGAATATTATTATGCTTAATTTGTTTGGATATAATTGAATGCATGTTGAACGATTGAGTTATATAACTGTTTGATGACAGGTGGAAATTTTGGGAAATGAGTAAATTACAGGGAAAACTCTGCCGAATTTTCGGCAGAAGATAATCTTTTTTTAAAAGTGGATTTTTAGTTAGAAGGGTAGTTTGGTCTTTGTGCCCTGCATTAGCCAGGTGTCGGACACTCACAGGGTTCGACTCGTATCCCAAAGTGGAATTTGGGTCGGGTCCTGTCAGTTTTACCCATGGGAATTCACTCAAAACTCACGAAATCACTCCTCCCACCATATTATGATGTTTACCAAGTTTTGGGCTCAATCCGATATCGATTGGACCAAGAAATTGGACAATTCAAGTTCATATGATGTTCTTTCCGTAAATGAAGAGGTTGGTGTATTGCATAGTTTTAGCCATTGGATTTCACTCAAACCACACCAATTCACTCCTCCCACCATATTATGATGTTGCCCATGTTTTGGGCTCAATCCGATATTGATTGCCAAAGAAATTGGACAATTCAAGATCGTACGAAGTTCGTTCCATAAATGGAGTGGTTGGTGTATTGCATGTAGCGATTGGATTGCACTCAAAACCCACCAAATGACTCCTCCCACCATATTATGATGTTGACCAAGTTTTGGGCTCAACACAATATCGATTGAACCAAGAAATTGGGCAATTCAAGTTCGTACGAAGTTCGTATGGAGTGGTTGGTGTGTTGGATAGTTTTAGCCATTGGATTTGACGCAAAACTCATGAAATGACTCCTCCCACCATATTATGCTGTTGACCAAGTTTTGGGCTCAATCCCATATCAATTAAACCAAGAAATTGGACAATTCAAGTTCATATGATGTTAGTTCTGTAAATGGAGTGGTTGGTGTATTGCATAGTTTTAGCTACTAGATTTCACTCAAAACACACCAATTCACTTCTCCCACGATACTATGACGTTGCCGATGTTTTGGGTTCAATCCGATATTGATTGGCCAAAGAAATTGGACAATTCAAGTTCGTACGAAGTTCGTTCCGTAAATGGAGTGGTTTGTGTTGCATAGTTTTAGCCATTTGATTTCACTCAAAACTCATGAAATGACTCCTCCCACCATATAATGATGTTAACCAAGTTTTGGGCTCAATCCAATATCGATTGAACTAAGAAATTGGACAATTCAAGTTCGTACAAAGTTCGTTCCTTAAATGGAGTGGTTGGTGTATTGCATAGTTTTAGCCATTAGATTTCACTCAAAACTTACGAAATGACTCCTCCCACCATATTTTGATGTCGACCAAGTTTTGGGCTCAATCTGATATCGATTAAACCAAGAAATTGGACAATTCATGTTCGTACGAAGTTCATTCCGTAAATGGAGTGGTTGGTGTATTGCATAGTTATAGCCATTGGATTAACCTCAAAACACACTAAATGACTCCTCCCACCGTATTATGTTGTTGACCACGTTTTGGGCTCAATCCGATATTGATTGATCGAAGAAACTGGACAATTCAACTTCGTACGAAGTTCATTCTGTAATGGAGTGGTTGGTGTATTGCATAGTTTTAGCGACTTGATTTCCCACAAAACACACCAATTAACTACTCCCACCATACTATGACGTTGCCCATGTTTTGGGCTCAGTACGATATTGATTAGCCAAAGAAATTGGGCAATTCAAGTTCTTACGAAGTTCGTTCCGTAAATGGAGTAGTTGGTGTATTTCATGTTTTAGCGATTGGATTTCACTCAAACCTCACCAAAGAACTCCTCCGACCATACTATGGCGTTGCCCATGTTTTGGGCTCAGTCCGATATTGATCAACCAAACAAATTGGACAATTCAAGTTCGAACGAAGTTCGTTCCGTAAATGTACTGCTTGGTGTATTTCATGTATTAGCGATCGGATTTCACTCCAAACTCATTAAATCACTCCTCCCACCATATTATGATGTTGACCAAGTTTTGGGCTCAATCCGATATTGTTTGAACCAAGAAATGGGACAATTCAAGTTCGTACGAAGTTCGTTCCATAAATGGAGTGCTTGGTGTATTGCATGTAGCGATTGGATTTCACTCAAACCTCACCAAATGACTCCTCCCACCACATTATGATCTTGACCAAGCTTTGGGCTCAATCCGATATCGATTGAACCAAGAAATTGGACAATTCAAGTTCGTACGAAGTTCGTTCCGTAAATGGAGAGGTTGGTGTATTACATAGTTTTAGCCATTGAATTTCACTCAAAACTCACCAAATGACTCCTCCCACCATATTATGATGTTGACCAAGATTTGGGCTCAATCCAATATCAATTCAACCAAAGAAATTGAACAATTCAAGTTCGAACGAAGTTCATTCCGTAAATATACTGCTTGGTGTATTTCATGTTTTAGCGATCGGATTTCACTCCAAACTCATTAAATGACTCCTCCCACCATATTATGTTGTTGACCAAGTTTTGGGCCCAATTCGACATCGATTGAACCAAGAAATTGGACAATTCAAGTTCGTACGAAGTTCGTTCCGTAAAAGGAGTGGTTGGTGAATTGCATGTAGCGATTCGATTTCGCTCAAAACTCACAAAATGACTACTCCCTCCATATTATGATGTTGACCAAGCTTTGGGCTTAATCCGATATCGATTGAACCAAGAAATTGGACAATTCAAGTTCCTACGAAGTTCGTTCTGTAAATGGAGCGGTTGGTGTATTGCGTAGTTTTAGCCATTGGATTTCACTCAAAACTCACCAAATGAATCCTCCCACCATATTATGATGTTGACCAAGTTTTGGGCTCAATCCGATATTGATTCAACCAAGAAATTGGACAATTCAAGTTCGTACGAAGTTCGTTCCGTAAATGGGGTGCTTAGTGTATTGCATAGTTTTACCCATTGGATTTCACGCAAAACTCAGGAAATGACTCCTCCCACCATAATGATGTTGACCAAGTTTTGGGCTCTATCCGACATCGATTGAACCAAGAAATTGGACAATTCATGTTCATACGATGTTCATTCCGTGAATGGAGTGGTTGGTGTATTGCATAGTTTTAATGACTAGATTTCACTCAAAACACACCAATTCACTTCTCCATCGATATTGTGACGTTGCCGATGTTTTGGGCTCAGTCCGATATTGATTGGCCAAAGAAATTAGGCAATTCAAGTTCGTACGAAGCTCTTTCCGTAAATGGAGTGGTTTGTGTTGCATAGTTTTAGCCATTGGATTTCACTCAAAACTCCCGAAATGACTCCGTCCACCATATTATGATGTTTACCAAGCTTTCGGCTTAATCCGATATCGATTGAACTAAGAAATTGGACAATTCAAGTTCGTACAAAGTTCGTTCCGTACATGGAGTGGTTGGTGTATTGCATAGTTTTAGCCATTTGATTTCACTCAAAACTTGCGAAATGACTCCTCCCACCATATTTTGATGCTGACCATGTTTTGGGCTCAATCCGATATCGATTGAACCAAGAAAATGGAGAATTCAAGTTCGTACAAAGTTCGTTCTGTACATGGAGAGGTTAGTGTATTGCATAGTTTTAGCCTTTAGATTTCACTCAAAACTTATGAAATGACTGCTCCCACCATATTTTCATGTTGACCAAGTTTTGGGCTCAATTCGATATCGATTGAACCAAGAAATTTGACAATTCAAGTTCGTACGAAGTTCATTCCGTAAATGGAGTGGTTGCTGTATTGCATAGTTTTACCCTTTGGATTTCCCTCAAAACTTACTAAATGACTCCTCCCACCGTATTATGTTGTTGACCACGTTTTGGGCTCAATCTGATATCGATTGGACGAAGAAACTGGACAATTCAAGTTCGTACGAAGTTCGTTCTGTAATGGAGTGGTTGTTGTATTGCATAGTTTTACCTACTTGATTTCCCTCAAAACACTCCAATTAACTCCTCCCACCATACTATGACGTTGCCCATTTTTTGGGCTCAGTCCAATATTGATTGGCCAACGAAATTGGACAATTCAAGTTCTTATGAAGTTCGTTCCGTAAATGGAGTGGTTGGTGTATTTCATGTTTTAGCGATTGCATTTCACTCAAAACTCGTTAAATGACTCTTCCCACCATATTATGATGTTGACCAAGTTTTGGGCTCAATCTGATATCGTTTGAACCAAGAAATTGGACAATTCAAGTTCGAACGAAGTTCATTCCGTAAATGGAGTGGTTGGCGTATTGCATAGCTTTAGCCATTGGATTTCCCTCAAAACTCACTAAATGACTCCTCCCACCGTATTATGTTGTTCACCATGTTTTGGGCTCAATCCGATACCGATCGAACGAAGAAACTGGACAATTCAAGTTCGTACAAAGTTCGTTCTGTAATGGAGTGGTTGGTGTATTGCATAGTTTTACCGACTTGATTTCCCTCAAAACACACCAATTGACTCCTCCCAGCATACTATGGCGTTGCCCATGTTTTGGGCTCAGTCCGATATTGATTTGCCAAAGAAATTGGACAATTCAAGTTCTTACGAACTTCGTTCCGTAAATGGAGTGGTTGGTGTATTTCATGTTTTAGCAATTGGATTTCACTCAAAACTCATTAAATGACTCCTCCCACCATATTCTGATGTTGACCAAGTTTTGGCCTCAATCCGATATCGTTTGAACCAAGAAATTGGACAATTCAAGTTCGTACGAAGTTCGTTCCGTAAATGGAGTGGTTGGTGTATTTTATGTAGCAATTGGATTTCACTCAAAACTCACGAAATGGCTCCTCCCACCATATGTTGATGTTGACCAAGTTTTGGGCTCATTCCGATATCGATTGAATAAGAAATTGGACAATTCAAGTTCGTTCCGTAAATGGAGTGGTTTGTGTATTGCATAGTTTTAGCCATTGGATTTCCCTCAAAACTCACTAAATGACTCCTCCCACCATACTATGATGTTGACCAAGTTTTGGGCTCAATACGATATCGATTGAACCAAGAAACTGGACGTTTCAAGTTCGTATGAAGTTCTTTCTGTAAATGGAGTGGTTGGTGTATTGAATAGTTTTAGCAACTGGATTTCCCTCAAAACAAACCAATTAACTCCTCCCACCATACTATGACGATGCCCATGTTTTGGGCTCAGTCCGGTATTGATTTGTCAAAGAAATTGGACAATTCAAGTTCTTACAAAGTTCGTTCCGTAAATGTAGTGGTTGGTGTATTTTATGTTTTAGCGATTGGATTTCACTCAAAACTCATTAAATGACTCCTCCCACCATATTCTGATGTTGACCAAGTTTTGGGCTCAATCCGATATCGTTTGAACCAAGAAATTGGGCAATTCAAGTTCGTACGAAGTTCGTTCCGTAAATGGAGTCGTTAGTGTATTGCATAGTTTTAACCATTGAATTTCACTCAAAACTCACGAACTGACTCCACCCACCATATTATGATGTTGACTAAGTTTTGGCCTCAATCCGATATTGATTGAACCAAGAAATTGGACAATTCAAGTTCGAACGAAGTTTGTTTTGCAAATAGAGTGGTTGGTGTATTGCATAGTTTTAGGCATTGGTTTTCACTCAAAACTCACGAAATTACTCCACCCACCATATTATGATGTTCACCAAGTTTTAGGCTCAATCCAATATCAATTGAACCAAGAAACTGGACAATTCAAGTTCGTACGAAGTTCGTCCTGTAAATGGAGTGGTTGGTGTATTGTATAATTTTAGCGACTGGATTTCACTCAAAACACACCAACTAACTTCTCCCACCATATTATGACGCTGCCCATGTTTTGGGCTCAATCTGATATTGATTGGCCAAAGAAATTGGACAATTCAAGTTTGTATGAAGTTCGTTCTGTAAATGGAGTGGGTGGGGTATTGCATGTTTTCGCAATTGGATTTCTCTCAAAACTCACCAAATGACTCCTCCCACCGTATTATGTTGTTCACCAAGTTTTGGGCTCAATTTGATGTCGATTGAACTGGGAAATTGGACAATTCAAGTTCGTATGAAGTTCATTCCGTAAATGGAGTGGTTGGTGTATTGCATAGTTTTAGCCATTGGATTTCACTGAAAACTCACCAAATGACTCCTCCCACCATATTATGATATTGACCAAGTTTTGGGCTCAATCTGATATCAATTGAACTAAGAAATTGAACAATTCAAGTTCACACGGTTTTCTTTCCGTAAACGGAGTGGTTGATGTATTGCATAGTTTTACCCATTAGATTTCACTCAAAACTTACGGAATGACTCCTCCCACCATATTTTGATGTTGAACAAGTTTTGGGCTCAATCCGATATCAATTCAACCAAGAAATTGGACAATTCAAGTTCATACGACGTTCGTTCCATAAAGGGAGTGGTTGGTGTATTGCATAGTTTTATCCATTGCATTTCACTCCAACCTCACAAAATGACTCATCCCACCATATTGTGATGTTGACCAAGTTTTGGGCTCAATCAGATATTGATTGAACCATAAAATTGGACAATTCAAGTTCATACGAAGTTCGTTCTGTAAATGGAGTGGTTGGTGTATTGCATAGTTTTAACCATTGGATTTCACTCAAAACTCACGAAATGACTCCTCCTCCCATATTTTGATGTTGAACAAGTTTTGAACTCAATCCAATATTGATTGAACCAAGAAATTGGACAATTCAAGTACGTACGAAGTTCGTTCTGTAAATGGAGCAGTTGGTGTATTGCATAGTTTTAGCGATCGGATTTCAGTCAAAACTCACCAAATGACTTCTTCCAGTATATTAGGATGTGAACCAAGTTTTGGTCTCAATCCGATATCGATAGAACCAAGAAATTGGACAATTCCAGTTCGTGCGAAGTTCGTTCCGCAAATGGTGTGGTTGGTGTATTGCATAGTTTCAGCTATTTGATTTCACTAAAAACTCACCAAACGACTCCTCCCACCATATTATGACATTCACCAAGTTTTGGGCTCAATCTAATATCGATTGAACCAAGAAATTGGATAATTCAAGTTCGTACGAAGTTCGTTATGTAAATGGGGTGAATGGTGTATTGCATGTTTTAGTGATTTGTTTTCACTCAAAACTCACAAAATGAGTCCCCCCCCCCCCCCCCCCCCCCTTCCATATTATCGATTGACCAAGTTTTGGGCTCAATCCGATATCAATTTAACCAAGAAATTTGACGATTCATGTTCGTACGAAGTTCAGTCCATAAATGGGGTGGTTGGTGTATTGCATGTTTTAGGGATTGGATTTCACTCAAAACTCACCAAATGACTCCTCCCACCATATTATGGTGTCAACCAAGTTTTGGGCGCTAATTTCTTGATATGATTTTTAGTACCTGTGCAAACAGGGATTAAAATCACATAAAATACTTGCAAGAATACACAGCTATTGTAGTATAGATGCTCATGCAAGGTCGTTCTCCTCAAGGACTAATTAGCAATTTAAGTAAAAACAATTTCCAAATAACTACTTAAAATAAAAGGTTAACAAAGATGATTATGAATTTGGTTGATACTAAAAACAAATAAACAAAAACAATTACGACTGAAGGAAAAAGTTTTAAATACCAATTTATAAAGCACTAGGGTTTCACCATCACCTAGCAATCCTATGAACTTTTACCAATTACTTATGATTTGCACATGCCACTTTGAAGGTTAGGTTTTCCTAATGTGTATTCTACTTAGAACCTCCAACACAGAACGTATATCTAACATGCAACCCGTCCGGACGTTCGGATCAAATATGAACATGAAAGACTCATTAAGTTTTGTGAAAAACCTTTGAAAAACCATGCAACCCTTAAGACGTGGTGTTCATCTTAAGTGAAATTACAATTATTAATCACAAGAAGCTAGCATTAATTTCTGGGAACTTTCCGACCAAAATTGCATCCAATTACTTTTCTAAAGATCCTAATGGTGATCAGGCATTAAGACAATTAGATAGTTTAAAACAGTGATTAACAATTCAAAGTAGGCATGCACTCATCATAAGCAATTAAATAAAAATCACATATTCATGCTAAGGTTCAAGGCTTCACCCTAGCAAAATAAAATTAGTTATGCATATTCATAATTGAAATCCAAGAAAATATCATTTATAAGGAAAAGAAGGAAAACACCTTAAAGTAGCAAAAACCCAAAACTCTAGCTTGCTTTCCACAATGTCACGTTCAAAAGTGAAAAAGAAGAAGTCCCTAAATTCCTTGTGAAAAGAGCTTAAATACCCCTTAAAACCTAGCTGCTAATGTAAAGCTTTTCTATCCCCACAAGGAAACTAATTAAAATAAAATAATACTAGGAAATAAAGTCCAAATTGGATTAGGAGAATCTGCCCAAAATCTGCCCAGCCACGTTTTGGCCTCAAATCTCCTCCAAATTTGGCCCAAGATAGCTTGTTTTAAAGATAAAAATATTCTGAACACTTCTCTAGAACGAACCCATCCAAGGTTATCTTGGGCTCCAAAAACGCAATAAAAGCCCAACACGTCACTATTCTAGCACTGCGCACTGCACATTTATTTTGTTGCCAGAAGATAACCGTTTAGTAGAAAAAACTGAAATTTTGATATGATCAAGCTAAGTGACTCACGAGCGTCCTCCACCTGAAATTACTCCAAAATTCATCGATTTGATTATGTTTTGCTTCAGAGGAAGTCGAAAGTCCTACATGAGAAATATAATTCAAAGTATCAAAATTCTTCCAAAATATTAACCAAAATATACTAAGAATGAGGTTAAATACATAATATAAAATATACCCATCAAAATACCCCCAAACTTAGTTTTTTGCTTGTCCTCAAGAGAAACAAGACTCAAACAAAAATAAAAACTTAACAGACTAGACATCTGCTAACACTTAACCAGGACAAAATTTCCACCTTCAAGTTTCAATCCATAGCAAATTTTAAAAACTAGAACATCTATTCAATAGATCCAACTAATCCCACCACAGAGTCTAAGCTATTTAGTATCAATTAGAAAAGAATTCACAAACTTCCTTCAGTGTAAAGTGAACCATTAAGGAGACTCGACTAAAACCCTTTCCTCTCATCCCTTTTATTCAAACTTCACATACTTATATAATTGTTCTTTTCCTTTTTTTTTTCTTTTTTTCTCTTTTCTTTTTACTTTTGAGTAACAGTAGTGGTTGTGCAATGTCGGTTCCCTTAAGCTTTCGATCCAACCCGTGTAGCGAGCTTTAGGTCAATGACTCCCAAACTACTAAGGCTTTAGGGCATTAGGTGTAGAACACCCCTAAGGACTTATTAACTCAAGCTGAAAAGGCTACGAAACCAACTAACCACCCTTCCTCATGCCAAAACTCTACTGTTTGTCTCGAGAATCACTGCTGATTAGGCAGGACTGGCCCGGATACTAGCAAAGCTTAGGGTGAGGCAATTATTACATTATAACACAAACTAACTTTATTTTATAAAGAACAAAAATTCAAACACACTTATACAAAAAGTAAGTATTTCAATCTCACTTCCCACAAACCATGCTGATGTGATGTGCAAATTTCAAAGTATAATTCATGAATTAGTGTCTAAGCAACAATAAATAGAAAAGACTACTATGGGATTGATCTTCACCATGTCCATTTGTTCTAACGTTTAAAATAATCTATGGATATTAACTTAAAAACAAAAATTCTAGACAAGATCCAGAAAATAAAAATCTAAATTTTTAGTTTCCCACCCCCAAACTTAAATCACACATTGTCCTCAAGGTGTGGAAAATAAACAAAAGAAACAAGAGCAGACCAAATAACTAAATCCTAGAAAATGGAAATCAAAAATAAAGAAAATACTCTAGGAAAAGAAATTAGGAAAACAAAAGAGAATAACAATAAAATAAAATAAGACAGAAAATGAGAAAAACAATAAAAGAAAATAAATAGGAAAGAAAATATCCGGAAATTAGGCACCTTGGGGATTTGAAGTCAAGACTTGGGAGCGGGGATCTTGCGACGACAAGCTGACCAACTAGCACAAGTCACGCTTGTGTCATGTTTGAGCAACAGATACAATATAATGGGGTAGTGGCTGCGGTGTCAGTTCCTTTTCACACATTGAGCTGTCCACTCCATCTCCTCTACTGCTTCGTCATTTCTCTCAAACCTAAAGTCCCTCTCTTCTTCTGTCATAACCGAAACCAGCAGCTCATTCTTTTTTTTTCTTTTTCTTTTTTTTTTCGCAAAAACCCAAAGCCAGCTCTCATTTCCTCACCATCCTCCATAACTCCGTAAGAGCAGCTCCAGCAAGGAGCTGAGCCCAAGACTGGGGGGAGAAAAAAACAAAAATCTGTTTCCAGCGAGGAGTCCAGGCCCGAGCGCAAGGTGGGACCCAGCAACCTGGGCTGGCCTGAGGGCAAGGTTGGCCCGAGCTCTAGCCCTCGTTTTGGTGCTGACGTCATCGCTACAGTGCCACAGTGATGCTACAGTGACGCTACAGTACCACTAAAAGTCCACGTGTCGCACTCTGGGCTCTCCGATCAGATTTTTTTCTCCAATCCAACGGCAGCCAATTTTTGTGCAATAAAAAAATGAAAAAAATTGAAATTTTTTTTAAAAAAATACCAAAAAATTACTTCTTTTTTTTTTCTATAAATACCAAAATTTTATCCGATTGAGATATGAATTTTATAATAAATATTGATATGTACGAACCTGAAAATATTATCCAAATTAATTATTTTCATTAAAAAATTTGTGAAAAAAACAAAAAAATGAATAGTAATTGCCCTTAGCCATGGCAATGGGTGGAAACACAAAATACTATTTGAAAGGGCAACTACTATTCATGTGAATAGTGGCTGCCCTAGCTGCCCCCTTGCCATGGCAAGGGGCAAATGGGTGGAGTTGCTCTAAGGTTGTGATTGATTGAACCGGATCAAAGCTTTCTCGTTGTTGCCCATTCTTCTTCCCAACACCCACTTGTTGCGAGCCCAGAGCCACACGGATCTCCTTTGTCCATTCCCATCTCTGTTGGTTGCGAGAAAGTCAGAAAACATAGCTTGTTGTGGCTCTCATCCATCTGAAGGTAAGATGAATTCCAGAATTTTTTTTGGGTCCTGATCTGTATAAATGTTGGTTCTATGTCCCTGTATGTACTCATATTGGTGCGCATTGTGTAGGAAAAATGCAGATCTAGGAGAGGGCAATTAACACCCAAGCTCAAAAGACATGGAATCACATGTGAGTGCGAAGGGTGGATCTGATAGGAATTAGGAGTTGGAGCCAAAACTGTAAAACAGTTTTGGATAGTTAGTTAGTCAAGTGTTAGTTGGGGAATCTGTTACAATTACTGTTGTATCCTTGACGGTGGCTTTATTACCAATTTGGGGAGCCATTGTACGTATTGTTGAGAAATATACAGAAACATTCTTTGGGTTCTCTCTGTTCTTGGTTATTGTCTAAGGTTGAAAGATAGAGTCCTATCATTGGTATCATGCCATTGATCCTCTAAGCTGTTCCTTTAGTATATGACCTGTGCTCGTGTTCGTACTCGTGCGTTAACAATGGACGCTCGTGTTGCTGCGCTGGAAGCCTTTACTTCCAAGAACCAGGGCATTTTGGAAACAATTCAGCGTCTTCTTGAGGATAAGTTTGCATCCATCGACAAACGCCTCGATTCAATTGATTCTCATAGTGAGGGTTTTGATTAGCCATTCCCGCCTCCATCTGATGACGACGACGGTGACAGCTCATAGCGGCGCGGAGAGAGGGATCACCGAGAGAGGGAAAGGGGTTTTTCTTTTGAGAATCGTATGCCCTTTGTTAAGATCAAATTTCCCAGATTCAGCGATGGGGATGATCCAATTGAATGGATTTACAAGGCGGAGCAGTATTTTGATTACTTTTCGGTGCCTTCTGAGAAAAAGGTAAAAATGGTTTCTTTCCATCTAGATAGTGAGGCTCTGCAATGGTATCAATGGGAGGAATGTGCTTCTTCTTTGTCCAAATGGGAAGATTTTACCAGGGCATTTTGCAGAGAATTTGGCTCTCATGGGTTTGAGGATTTTGCAGAGTCGCTCTTTAAGCTTCGTCAAACAGGTCCCTTAAAGGATTATATCACTGAGTTTCAACGATTGGCAACTCGAATCCGTGATCTTAAACCTACTTTTCGATTGAGCTGTTTTGTTGGAGGATTAAAGGAAGAACTCAAGCATGATGTCAAGCTGCTTCGTCCTGCTACAGTTCATGAGGCCATGAATTTTGCTCATGAAGTGGATGCTAAACTTCAGAAGTTGAGGTATGCACATTCTGCTGGAATTTCTAAGTCAAGATTGCCTCTTTTACCCATTCAAAATGATTTAGTTCTTGCTAAAAATGAAGTTGTTCCTAGGAAGGATATGCCTGTCAAGAAATTAACCCCAGAAGAAATCCAATATAAACGGCAGAATAATCTTTGTTTTTATTGTGATGAAAAATTTGTGAGGGGTCATAAGTGTGCAAGGAAACAAATCTTGTTGTTGGATATGGGTTATAATAGTTCTGAGGAAGAGGAAATAGTTCATGAATTACAACAGATTGAACAAGTGGCTGAGGTGAATGCTTGTTGTATCACAGCTTGTGCTTTGTATGGTACTCCGGCTCCTCTTGCTATTAAGACTATGAAACTCACTGCTGTAATTAAAAACTGTCCTGTTGTAGTATTGTTAGACTCTGGAAGTTCTCATAATTTCATCAATATTGGCATGGTTAAGAAGTTGGGTTGGAAGTTAGATCAGCCTCATATTTGTGATGTCATGATAGCTGATGGTGGACAAGTTCAGAGTAAGGGTTGTTGTGCTGCGGTTCCTTTAGCCATCGGGACTTATGTATATACCTCTAATATGTTTGCTTTGCCATTGGGAGGCTGTGACATTGTGTTAGGGGTTCAGTGGTTGCGAACTCTTGGTCCAATCTTGTGGGACTTTGAGAGATTAACTATGAAGTTTTGGCATGGGAATGAACAAATCTGTTTGTCCAGTTCGAAGCCTCAGCCTCCACAGCCTATTTCTTGTCAACAGATGGACAAGTTGTTGCATTCAGGTTGTTATGGTGTGATTCTCTGTGCTGTAGAATGTGAAAATATGGCCAAACCCGCAGATGATTTATCCTCACCACAACAGCATGAATTGCAAGCCTTATTGGATTCTTTTTCTGCTGTCTTTGGCACCCCAACTACACTTTATCCTGTGCGAGAACATGATCATCGGATCCCACTAATTTTTGGTTGTAAACCACCAAGCATTAGACCATATGCTTATGGACCACTTCAAAAGTCAGAAATTGAAAAGTGTGTCAAGGAGCTGCTGGACTCTAGATTTATAAGGAACAGTCATAGTCCTTTTTGTTCTCCTGTTTTGTTGGTCAAGAAGAAGGATAGCACATGGAGAATGTGCATGGATTACAGACAGTTAAACGAGTTAACTATCAAGGATAAATATCCAATTCCACTTATTGATGATCTGTTGGATGAATTGCATGGGGCAAAGTATTTTTCCAAATTGGACTTGAGGAGTGGCTATCATCAGATCAGAGTTCATCCAGAAGATATTGAAAAAACAGCTTTTCGGACTCACGAGGGACATTATGAATTCCTTGTTATGCCCTTCGGTTTGACAAATGCTCCTGCCACATTTCAAGGTTTGATGAATGAGATTTTCCGGAATTGTTTACGGAAGTTTGTCTTGGTATTTTTTTGATGATATTCTTGTTTACAGTACTTCATGGTCAGATCATTTGAGGCATTTACATACTGTTTTGGAAATTTTAAAGCATCATCAACTTTTTGTCAAGATGTCCAAGTGTGCCTTTGGAGTTTCTACTATTGAATATTTGGGCCACATCGTCTCTAGGCAAGGAGTTTCAGCTGATCCTTCCACATTAAACGCAGTGGCTGACTGGCCTGTACCTACTTCTGTTAAAAGTTTGAGAGGATTTTTGGGTCTCACAGGCTATTATCGGAAATTTATTCCTCACTATGGTAGGGAAAGTTTCCCTTTGACTCATTTAACTAAGAAGGATGGATTTTTGTGGACTCCAGAGGCTACTGCTGCCTTTCACAAACTCAAGGAACTCATGTTATCTCCTAGGGTTCTCGCCTTGCCAGATTTTACAAAACCTTTTATCATTGAGAGTGATGCTTCTGGATCTGGTGTAGGAGCTGTGTTACAACAGGAAGGCAGGCCTTTGCTTTTACCAGCAAGACTCTTGGTCCTAGAAACCAAGCCCTTTCCACTTACGAGAGGGAAATGATGGCAATTGTTCATGCTATCAAGAAGTGGCATCATTACTTACAAGGAAGACACTTTATCATTAAGACAAATCACCATAGTCTTAAATATTTTCTCAATCATAAGGCTCACACTCCTTTTCAGCAAAAATGGGTCACCAAGCTTTTGGGCTATGATTATGAGATACACTATAGGCAAGGGAGTGATAATAAAGCAGCTGATGCTTTGTCTAGATTTCCTATCAGTCACAGTTCTTCTACTGACCAAGTTCAAGTCTTTGCCATGGACAGCTTGCTCATTGGAACTGATGTTTTTGGGCAGTATATTGAGAATTTGGCAATTACATATCCTTATCACAGTTGGATGGATGATTTACGATGGTACAATGAGGGTGATCCTTGGATTCTTAGTAAAAAACAAGAAGTTCTAGCTGTTGCTGGTCCTACACAATCACCTCATGCACCATCTCTTTCTACAACAAATCATTTACTCAAGTTTCACATTGACAATGGTCTCCTTAAATATAACTCCAGAATAGTCCTCAGTCCTGATTTGATTTGGAAGACCAAAGTTTTTGCTGCCTATCACTCAGTTCCAACGGCTGGTCATGCTGGGTTCTTGAAGACTTATCAAAGACTTTCCCGGAGTTTTTATTGGCCAGGTATGAAACATGATGTGCAGAAAATGGTAGATGAATGTCACACCTGTCAACAACATAAGTATGAAACTGTGACTCCGGCTAGATTATTGCAACCCTTGCCTATACCAGATAAGGTGTGGACTGATATCTCAATGGATTTTAGTGTTGGATTACCCCCTTGCCAAGGGAAATCTGTCATTTTTGTAGTAGTTGATCATCTGAGCAAGTATGCCCATTTCATTGCTTTATCCCATCCTTATTCAGCTGCTACCATTGCTTGGCTCTTTGTGGACCATGTGTTTAAGTTACATGGTATGCCTAGCTCTATTGTTTGCGACAGGGATCCAGTATTTGTTAGTGACTTCTGGAAAGAATTCTTCAAATTGCATGATGTAGCTTTACGGATGAGCTCTGGTTATCATCCACAGACTGATGGCCAAACTGAAGTGGTTAATTAGTGTTTGGAGACCTATTTGAGGTGCTTTGCTGCTGCTCAGCCCAAAAAATGGTTGCTTTGGTTATCTTGGGCAGAATTTAGCTATAATACAACCTATCATACATCAACCAAGTTAACCCCATTTGAAGTTGTTTATGGTCAGCCCCTACCCATGGTTACACCATATGAGCCAAGCACTACAAGATTCGCCAATGTTGACAGAAGCTTGGCTGCCAGAGACAGAATGTTGACCTTGCTGAAATCTAATCTCCTTATGGCACAGAATCGAATGAAGACTTAAGCTGATAAACATCGCTCCGAAAGGGAATTTCAGGTTGGGGATATGGTGTATTTGCATTTGGTACCTTATCGGTTACAGTCCTTAGCTGCTCACTCATACCACAAACTTTTGCCCAAATTTTATGGACCTTATGAGATACTGGAGAAGTTGGGACCAGTGGCTTACAAACTCCAATTGCCTACTGGTTGTAAGATCCAACCCGTATTTCATGTGTCTTGTTTGAAAAAGCATTTGGGAACTCACGTGACTCCTTCGTTAACATTACCTCGAATTACTGAAGATGGTATTGTGCAAGATGAGCCACTGGCTATTTTGGAAAGGAAGTTAGTCAAACGTGGTAATGCTGCGGGGGTGGATGTCCTAGTGCATTGGAAGGGTCACACACCAGAGGATGCCACGTGGGAGGACTACCATGACCTCCAGGCCAGATTTCCAGAATTCATTGCCCAGGTTGAAGCTGCTTTCAATTCCAGATGAATCATGTTGCAATTGCTGTAGCAACTCTGTTTTTGTTCTAATAAGTTTTCAATACTACAAAAAGTGAAAAAGACGACCAGAAAACAACGACGGTCTAAGTGAAAACCGTCGTGGTTTTTAAAAAGACGACGGTTCTAAAAACACCGTCGTGTAATACCACCTTAGACAACTAAAAAATGGAGATTCAAATGGCTGTTCAAAAACAACGACGTACCTAATTAAACAACCGACGTCTATTTGAAACAGATTTCCGCAGTGTAAAATCAAAGCCAACAAAGAACGGCAGAAGTTATGAATCGACCGACGTAGAAAGTAAAGACGACGATTTCAATAAAAGCCGCCGTTTTTACTCATAAAATAACACGACGAGGTTTTCGTATAAGACGCCGTATAATTACAAACAAATCCACGGCTTTAAAATACAAAATATCGCCGTATTAAATTAATGTACAACGACGGAAAATATAAATATATCGACGTCATTCTCGTATAGTTCTACGACGTTATCTTTAAATCGTACTATAAAATTTAACGTCGTATTTATTCATTTTATACGTCGTACCTTTAATTTAAACCGTCGTCTTAATAAGAATTTTTGTTAACAATTTTTTTTCTTTGATTTTCTTATCCTACGTCGGTAGATCTACTTAATGACAAGAATTGAAATAACCACGACGGTTTATATAGAAAACCGCCGACATAATCAGATTTTTCTGAGATCCCAAGGGTTACGAAATCTTACCAGATGGAACTCTGTTCCACATCATAATCTTAACAGATGACACAGATTTGCAATCAGAGAGAAAATTTTTTGGAAGTTGATGATGTGTGTGCGTTTGTGTATCTACAAATATTATACCTAACGTCGTTGCAAATTTGCAATCAGAGAGACAATTTTCAACGACAGTTATATTATACCTAACGACGTTTAAAAAACAAATCAACGTCGCTCAACAAATATATTACGTCGTCTTAGTCTTACTTAAGACGACGAAAAACGACGACAGTAATACAAAAACAGTCGTTGTTTTTATATTCTTATTTTATTTAAATCTGTCATCCAAAAAAGAAACTTTACATATTCCAGAACATTAATTTCCTTCATTTTAAATTTCCTCCGGAAAAAAAACTCTATTTATAACGCACTGTAATTGAAAAATAAACTGAAAGGTCATGGGAAAAAAAATTCTATTCATAATTTAAAAATTCAAATCCACGTCGGTTATATTAAACCTAACGACGTTAAATGAAAAGATTCCACGTCGCAAAACAAATATTGCGTCATGTTAGTTAAAAACGACGGCATAACAAAAAACCAATTGTTGAGTACAATAAAAGGGGGAAAGGAATTGGCCAAGCACATAGTGAGATGCAGTCCTACATTGGTGTGTTGGCACGCTCCAGAGTTCCACTTGTGGACATGAAATGGGCTCAAATCCCCAAGGATATAAAGGAGCAGATTTGGGAAGCAGTTGACATTGCTTTTGTGGTAGGTCAAGGGGGCAAGAACTCTGTGTTAGCTTATGCTGCCAAGAAATGGAAGGATTTCAAGTCTACACTAACGAGGCATTATATCCTTCCATACACCAATGACAGGGAGAGATTAAGCCAACCCCCTGAAACATATAAATTCATAGAGAAAGCACAATGGGATGCCTTTGTAGCTTCAAGGTTATCCAAAGATTTTGAGTCTGTGCATTCTCAACATGCACAGATTAGGGAGAAACTTGAGTACAATCATCGATTGTCTCGAAAAGGATATGCTGGTTTGGAGGATCAATTGGAGGAAACCATGCCTGGGGTAGAAATTGATCGATCTACCTTATGGAAGAGAGCTAGACAGGACAAACATGGTAACATCCCGGATCCAAAGGTGGCAGAGAAAGCAAAATTAATTGTAAGCCTACTCACTCTGTTTTAAATTTTTATTAAACTGTGAATAATTCTTATTACGTCTTATATTATATTTTGCGTCGTGTGAATGATATTACCACGTCGAAATTTTTTAAAAAACGTCGTTAAAGGTCTAAATCAGGAATCACTACTCTGTTTTCTGTAATTATAGCATAAGATGTCGGTGGTTCATTTTCGCGTCGTTTCTATTAAATTACTACGTCGAAATGTTTTAAACAAGGTCGTTAAAGGTGTGAATATTGAATCATCCCTCTGTTATCTGTAAATAAAGCATAAGACGTCGGTGGTTTATTCATTTCGTCGTTTTAAAAAACTAACCACGTCGGTATAACTACTGTCGTGATAAATTATAATAACGTCGATTTATATGTTATTGCGTCGTGTGAAATTATATAATACGTCGTTTGTATATAAATAACCGTCGTGTGTTTTTTGTTCTTACTTTTTTATATATCTTTGTTTTAGGATGAATTGCAAAAACAAGTCTCGGAAGGCAAAGTCAGTGTATCTGGCAGCAATGATGTTCTGACCATGGCTTTGGGCCCCGAGCATCCAGGCAGAGTGAGAGGTGTAGGTGCTGGGATTTCCCCAAGGCAATATTTCAATTTACCCAAACCACAGAGGATGAGCTTTGACGACCGTTTAAAGGACAGTTTAAGAGTTCTCCTTCAAGAAGAGAATAAAAAGATGGAAGCTAAGGCAAGGGAAGAGGCTTTAAGGATGGAGGCTAGAACCAAACAATTGGTAGAGGCTGAGAGGGAGCATTTCCTGAGTCAGCTTTCCCAATTAATTCCCAATTTTGATCCAAGCATGCTTAAACCAAGAATTAGCCAAAGTCCCAAAAATCCAATGTCTGACAAAGCAAGCTGCTCTGGAGGTGATGTGAGATCCCTACATTTTGAGGATGATACTGCCAAAAATGGGAAACATCAGGAAGAAAAGGTAACATATCTGAACTTTGAATTCTCTGTTTTTTTAAAAACTATTAGACCCCAATTTTGATCCAAGCATGCTTAAACCAAGAATTAGCCAAAGTCCCAAAAATCCAATGTCTGACAAAGCAAGCTGCTCTGGAGGTGATGTGAGATCCCTACATTTTGAGGATGATACTGCCAAAAATGGGAAACATCAGGAAGAAAAGGTAACATATCTGAACTTTGAATTCTCTGTTTTTTTAAAAACTATTAGACGTCGTTATTATTAATAAAACCGTCGTTTGAAATACATACCACGACGATTTTAAAAATAAACCGTCGTTTGTATTTCAATACCACGTCGTATTTAGTTTACTTGTTTTACACGCCATTAAACGTCGTTATTTTTAAAACTTTGTGGTTTTTAGACGACGGTGTTAGTCATTCCCGACGTAATATATAAATCCCACGACGTTTACTATTTACCATCGTTTAATAATTTAAGACGTCCAGAATTCTTACATACTGTCTTGTGTTTTGTCTTACCACGACGTTTGAATTTAATTTTTTTACTTTCTCTACATTCTTTATTACTTAAAACAGAAAAATGAAGGAAATCAAGATGAAGAGAAGAATGAAGAAAAAAAAGATGAAGAGAAGGAAGAAGAAAAAAAAGATGAAGAGAAGAAAGAAGAAAAACAAGATGAAAAGGAGAAAGAAGATGAAGAAAAGCATGACGACCAGGTATGTTCACATAACTTTGCCTTTTTTATTTGTTTTTCAAAATTTCAGACGTCGATATTTTTCTTTAAACCGTCGTTTGTTTACAACTTAGACGGCGGAATTTTTTTCTAAGACATAATAAATTATTCACCACGACGGTTTTTTCACCGTCGTTTAAATTCTTTTCAGACGACGTTTTATTCCTTAAACCGTCGTTTTTATTGAATTACCACGTCATTTTTTTTATTTCTTTAAACAGGTTATTAAAGTTGTTGATTATTCAAATATGGAGGCGCCATCTTCTTTAAAATCCCTTTGTCGTTATGCGAAAACGACACTCGTGCCTCAGGATAAGACCCTGCACTTTACAATTGATAAGGAGGTGTTTGGTCTAGAACGCGATACCTTCGTCCTGCCTGAAGATATTACACAATTTGCAGGCATGGAAGAAATAGGAGCTACTGTGGTTGCTGTATATATGAGGTTTGTCATTCTAAAATAATACGTCGTTGGTTTATTTATTGCGTCGTCTTAACTAACTAACCACGTCGTTAGTATGTACCGTCGTGATAAATATATTATAACGTCGTTGTCTATTTCAGTACGTCGTGTGAAATTTTATAATACGTCGTTTTGTTATACATAACCGTCGTGTGTTTTTTTGTGCTGACTTGTTTATATTATTTTATATATTTAGGTACTTACATGATCTTTTGAAACAAGCAAATATGTGTAGCATGGTTGGCTTTATCGACCCTGCTACAGTTAGTGCCAACTCTGGGACAATAGCTGACAGATCACGATTGGTAGCAGCTCGACTTCAGAAGACTGATGGTGAACAGATTTTTATGATGCCTTACAATCCAGGGTTAGTCTCCTTAACAGGATTTTGTTTTTATGATTTTCAATAAATGACAGCGTATAAACTAACCACGTCGGTGTTTTATTTTATTGAGTCGTTTGAAACTACTAACCACGTCGGTAGTTATTTATCGTCGTGATAAATATATAATGTCGTCGATTGCTACTTTATTTCGTCGTGTGAAATATTATAATACGTCGTTTTTGTAAATAACCGTCGTTTTTATATTAATTTTGTGCAGCCATCATTGGATCTTGCTGATTGTGAGAGCAAAGAGGGAAACCGTCTATTTTCTGGATCCTCTGCCCGGAAATCGTGTGGTCGATGAAGAGGGCAAAAACATCGTGAACAGTGCTATAAAAATATATAATTCTCACATAGCCAGAGCAGGCCGTAAAGCAGTAATTTGGAAAACTCTGTCAGGCACACCAAAGCAACCCAGCAGTGTCGAATGCGGGTATTATGTGATGCGCTTCATGAGGGACATCATCATGGATCCTTCCTTGGCGTTTGAGAAGAAGGTAAGAAGAAATTACCTTCATACATTTTACGTCGTTTTTTGTATTATCAACGACGGTCATGTAAAATTACCGTCGTTGAATAGATATACTACGTCGGTTATGAAAAATATCGTCGTCTGTGATTGAATTTCTTTTTATTTATAAACCCTAATAGTCATTGTTTATGCAGTATGCCAAGGGAAAACAGGAAGCGCCATACCCCCAAGAAGCAATTGATGAAGTCCGGAATGAATGGGCAGAGTTTGTTTGCCTTCACATGGAATAGGGGAATTATTGAACACTTGATATTTATGTATAATGTACAAATTTTGTCTATAATATATAATGTAAAAATTTGTTGAGGTTTTCTTAAATTAAAAAAAAAACAAACATACAAATTGCGTAACCGACGTGTAATACTTTTCCAACGACCTAATAAAGTCAAAAACCGTCGTTTTTTGTTGTTTCGTTTTAAACAAATCCGACGTAAAAGGATATTTAGACGACGTTCTTTGAACAATTGAGTCGTTTATGGTTTACAACGTCTTCAATTTCTTAAGGGTTCAGGGTAGTACTTTGTAACGACAGCGGTTAAGTCGTGGAATATATATTTTACGTCGGATAGTTAAATATCCGCCATGGTTTCTCATTTAAACGACGTCATTTTAACAACTTAGTCGTCTATTACAATTTACAACGTCTACAATTTATTAACACCGACGTGGTTTGTTGTTGTGATAAGAATATTTTATTATTTTTATATCAAAATATTCAAAATAAATTTAAAATAAATCAGAAAAATGCAAAGTCAACTCCTATGAAGTCATTGATATATTTTCTTCCCCCTAAACCTTGAAAAAATTCATTTTGAATAACAAAAATTTAAAATGACCATCCAAAACAAAATTGTTTTGATGAGTCATAAAATCACTTCTAGTTTTATGGTTTAGGGTTTAGAGTCTAGGGTTTAGAGATTAGGGTTGTTATTTATTGGGGTTTATTTTTAAAGTATAATTTTTGGGTAGTATAGGGTATATATTAGGCTGTAAAACCATAAACCCTTTTATAAACTTAAATTTTTAAATTATATAATTTAGTTTTAAGGGTTTAGGGTATTAATTTTTAACGACGGTGGTTGAGTCGTGGAATACATATGTTACGTCGTACAGTAAAATATCCGACATGGTTTCTACTTTAAACGACGTCATTTTAATATGTAAGTCGTCTATTATAATTTACAACGTCTTCAATTTCTTAACCCCGACGTGGTTTGTTATTGTGATAAGAATATTTTATTATTTTTATATCAAAATATTCAAAATAAATTTAAAATAAATCAGAAAAATGCAAAGTCAACTCCTATGAAGTCATTGATATATTTTCTTCCCCCTAAACCTTGAAAAAATTCATTTTGAATAACAAAAATTTAAAATGACCATCCAAAACAAAATTGTTTTGATGAGTCATAAAATCACTTCTAGTTTTATGGTTTAGGGTTTAGAGTCTAGGGTTTAGAGATTAGGGTTGTTATTTATTGGGGTTTATTTTTAAAGTATAATTTTTGGGTAGTCTAGGGTATATATTAGGCTGTAAAACCATAAACCCTTTTATAAACTTAATTTTTTAAATTATATAATTTAGTTTTAAGGGTTTAGGGTATTAATTTTTAACGACGGTGGTTGAGTCGTGGAATACATATGTTACGTCGTGCAGTAAAATATCCGACATGGTTTCTACTTTAAACGACGTCATTTTAATATGTAAGTCGTCTATTATAATTTACAACGTTTTCAATTTCTTAACCCCGACGTGGTTTTTCAGTCGTCTTTATATCAAAATATTCAAAATTAATTTAAAATTAATCCGAAAAATGAAGCGTCAAAATAAACGGCGTTACGTTCAGTGTTTCCGTCGTGGAATATTACATTTACGTCGGTTCTTGTAGAACTTTCGCCATGGTTTTTCTTTCGACGTTTTAAAGAGCGCGCTCTCTAAAAATTTTCGCGCGACCTAAATGTTTTAGATTTGGCTCTTATTCTTATACTTCTAACCCTGAACCCTAAAATTTTCAGATTTCGCGCAACATAACATTTCGCTCTCTCACTTCTGCTCTAATTAAAAGTTGCACTCTCCAGGCTCCGTCGAATCTGTGAGCTCGTCCAACCTGTAAGTACAAACCCTATCTTCCCCTTGTAAATTCATTGAATGATATTAGGTTGTTTTGTTAAAGGGTTTTAGGTATATGCTTTGCGATCTGTTAATAATGTGCTTATAGGTATAGGTTCATGGATTTTCTGTTTAATGGGTTCATGGATTACATTATCTGTTATGTTGAATTGGGAATGGATTTAATTTTGTCGGATCTTTTAATCACCCTATGTTATGTTGAATTGGGAATGGATTTATTGTTTTCATGCTTGGTTTCATGTATATGTTGGTTTCTTGCTTGGTTTCATATATATGTTGTGTTCTTAATGGGTTTTGGGTTCTTGAAAATAAACTGAGACACGACGCCTTTTTAGGCATACGACGACGATTACACGACGGTTTTTTTAAACTACCGTCGTTGTATTACTTATACACGACGGTTTTTTCATAAACCGTCGTTTGTATTACTTATATTAGACGACGTCTGTTGAAAATCCGTCGTCTATATATGCCAAATACGTCTGTTTTTGTTTAAAACCCGTCGTCTCTGTTGTGTATTACTTGCTATTAGATCTTTGTATAATCTGCTATAGTGATGGTCATTGCCTGTATTTTCACTTTATTATAGATAATAGGTTATAGTGTCGGAGATGGATAAGTCATGGATGCACTCGGATAGAAGATCGAAGGCATATGAGTTTGGGGTGGAAGCATTTTTGAACTTTGCTGTAGAAAATCTTCTAACTACAACACATATCCGTTGTCCATGTGTTAAATATGTTAATTTGAAGTTGTTTGGGGTTGGAATTATAAGGGATCACGTATACTTTAATGGAGTTGACCAAAGCTATAAGAATTGGACATTTCACGGAGAACCTTGGGAAGCAACTACTAATGCTAGTAGAAATGTTGAAGAAGATGATGGCCATAGTAGGTACAGTTTTGTGTCTGAAGAAATTGATATGGATGATAATGATTTTGGTGATTTTGGTTCCGATCCGTATGAGTTTGCCAATGTGATTAGGGATGGAGATCAACCAGTGTACCCTGATTGTAGAAAGTACACGAAGTTATTGGCATTAGTGAAGTTGTATAATTTGAAGGCAAAACATGGGATGAGTGATGTCTGTTTGAAAGATATATGAAAGTGCTGAAGGGGTATGTTCAGAATCGTACTCGTCCCGAAGGTTGCATTGCTGAGCGGTATATAGCTGAAGAAGCGGTAGAGTTTTGTACTCAGCATTTATCTGATTTTAGTACAGTTGGAGTGCCTTCAAGCCAAAAGATGGGAGTTTCAAAGCCATTATCAGGTTGCACAGTGAGCGTAGTTGATCAGGACCTGTTGAATCAAGCACATCTATATGTCTTGGAGAATACGGAGGAAGTCCTACCTTATATCGAGTACGTATGAGTTTTATTCTTTAAGTTTCCATTTTAAATTATTTCTTATGTTTATCTTATATATTTGGGACCGTAATGCTTGAATTTTTCGTGTCATGTGGGCAACATATGATCCACATCAAGACTGCTTATCCAAAATTTAGAAAGAGAACAAAGTGGCTGCAGGATAAGCACAATAGCACTTTCATTCAATGGCTACGCTTCAAGGTATATGTTGTTGAATAACATATTTCTCTTTTAATTTTCTTCTTATTTCTATGTTAGATTGAATTAAGATATGATTAATTTGCAGGTTCAAAGTGAACTTGAGGAAGACAATCATGGCGTATCAGAAAATTTAAGGTGGCTAGCAGCTGGTCCAAACATGGCAGTGCCATTATATAGGAGCTATCTTATTAAAGGTATTAAATTCAATATCAAGGCACAAGATGATGTGCGGACAACTCAAAATAGTGGAGTTTATTTATTTGCACATACCATGCAAGTTGCTAGTGCCAAGGATAAAAACCCAATTCTCTCAAATATGGGTTTCTATGGTGTCATTCAAGAAATTTGGGACCTTGACTACCAAAAGTTTACAATCCCAGTCTTTAGGTGTGATTGGATAGATAGTTCTGGTCTTGTAGTCGACGAACTTGGATTTACCCTTGTAGATTTGAGTAAAATTGGACATAGGAATGACCAATTTGTTTTGGCTTCTCAAGTCAAACAAATATTTTTTGTTGACGACTCGATGCATCGTGGTTGGTCGGTAGTGTTATCAATGCCTAATAGAGAATATAATGATGTTATTGGTGATGAAGTCTTAGGTGATGTGATAATTGAGTGTGAGCCATTTACTAGAGGGATGCCAAATGTTGACACATTTGATGAACTGGTGGGTGAGTTAGGTGGTCAAAATATTCGAGATGGGTGTGAAGATATATGGATTGAATGATGCTTATGTAATTGGCAGTGTATGACATTAATTTTGTAATATATTGTAATGTGATTTCTTCACTTTCATTATACAGGTTTTGGCCACAAAACAATCAGTGCAAAAAATACTGGTTCCAGATTACATCATTATATTCTGCATAAAAAACGACGTCTGTTCAAATAAAACACGACGTTATTGTGAACCAGTTATTCAGCATATTTACCGACGTCTTAAAGCAACGTAACAATGAAGAACCACGACGCTATTGTGAAGCAATTATTCAGGATATCACGTCGGGGAAGGATTAAGAACCGCCATGTAATTCAAAATAACACGACTCCAATCCCATAATACCGACGTCTAAAAAACGAGATATATAATCTGAACGTTAAAAAATACGACGTCATCATACATTTTCCACGTCGCAAGTTCTTTTATAAACGAAGAGGAACGAAATGAATTCCGACGGTAATTCATTATAACCGCCGTCTAATATCAATTAAACGACGTTATTTGTAATACGGCTCTCATCATAATCAACGCCGTCTATATGTTCTGTAATACGGCTCTCATTTATTTGGAACCGACGTTGTTTAGAAGTTCAACGTCGTCTATATTAATAAGTGCGTCGTGAGTAATGAATACATATAAATACAACGTCGACTATATAAAAGCCACCGACGTTGTTTCGCATTTCAACGTCAACTATATAAATACATACGTCGTAAATAATGACACTGACAACTATTTCCACGTCATCTTTTTTAGAAAAATCGAAGTGGAAAATTTATTTCACGACGGTTGTTTGTAAATAAGAGACGTAGTAGATTTCAATAACGTCGTCTTCTCATGTATTTAAAGACGTCATATTTTTTCTTGTCGTGAAAATTATACTTAACGGCGTAGTGTTTTAGTTGTCGTCGTTGTATGTCTATCTTGCGGCCTTGTTCTTTTAATATGTGTCATATTTTTCCTTTTTAACGACGGTGATTTGTTTGAGTTGGTCGTCTATTCTCATCCTCGACTATTTTTTAGAACTTTAGCAGACTAAACACGTCTGTTTTTATTTGTTTTCGACGTTGTTTTATTTAACAACGTCTAATATTTATCGTCGTTGTTTGTTTTTGAAAATAGGACGTATAAATTTTGTAATACGACTCTCATATATTTGTAACCGACGTTGTTTCGTTGTTCAACGTCTACTCTATAAATACATACGTCGTAAATAATGACACTGACAACTATTTCCACGTCATCTTTTATAAAAAAAATCGAAGTAAAAAATTTATTTTACGACTGCTGTTTTTATATAGGCGACGTAGTAGGTATCAATAACGTCGTCTTCTAATGTATTTAAAGACGTCATATTTTTTATTGTCGTGAAAATGATATTTAACGGCGTCTTATTTTAATTTTCGTCGTTGTATGTCTATCTTGCGGCCTTGTTCTGTTAATATGTGTCATATTTTTCCTTTTTAACGACGGTTTTTTTAGAGAGTTGGTCGTCTATTCTCATCCTCGACTGCTTTTTTAGATCTTTTTGCAGTACAAAGACGTCGTTTTGTATTTGTTGATGACGTTGTATATTTTAACAACGACGGTGATTTAGCGTCGTGGTTTATGAGGGAAAAGATGACGGTGGATTCCACGACCATTGAAAAACAGAATACACGACGGTGATTTACCGTCGTCTTTTTGCTTTTTTGTAGTAGTGATGCTTGTAAACTTAGCTTCAAAGGGAGGGGTAATGATAGGAATTAGGAGTTGGAGCCAAAACTGTTTTACAGTTTTGGATAGTTAGTTAGCCACGTGTCAAGTGTTAGTTGGGGAATCTGTTACAATTACTGTTGTATCCTTGACAGTGGCTTTATTACCAATTTGGGGAGCCATTGTACGTATTGTTGAGAAATATACAAAAACATTCTTTGGGTTCTCTCTGTTCTTGGTTATTGTCTAAGGTTGAAAGATAGAGTCCTATCAGGATCCGTGCTCTGTGTGAGTACAATTTTGAATTCCTGCAAATTTTGTGGTTGTGGATCCGGTAGTGAAAGAGCTGGACCGAATGTTGTGGTGTATGGCTTTGTGTTTGAACTGCTCAAAATTATGTGTCTACGCTATATGTACACAACTACCCCCAAACTTGCATCTTTAAGTGATCTCATGTTAATTGCTTTAATTTCCAACGTAGTGTAGATGTTGTGATGTTAATGTAGACTTGCTGCTGGGTGCATGATTCCAGTTGCTGCTGGGTGCAGGATTCCAGCATAGGATTTTTCTGCTTTTGATGTTTGCTGCTAATTGTTGTGTCTTTCCTAGTGTAGACTTGCTGCTGGGTGCAGGATTCCAGCGTAGGATTTATCTGCTTTTGATGTTTGCTGCTGATTGTTGTGTCATGCATTGAATCAATTATGTGTTAGGAGTAGAAAGAAAATAAAAACATCTAGAGAAAGAAAACAGCAAAAATATTGTTTTATTTTTATTTTTTTTTATTTATTTATTTTATGTTGAAAATAAAAGAAGTAAAGAGTTTAGAAAAATTGGGTTGCCTCCCAATAAGCGCTTTATTTTAAGTCTGTGGCTAGACATTGCAGAAGTCTGGTGGTCAAATCACTGGTTCCTTCAGAGTTAAAGACTCGGTTGAAGTGTCAGAGGGTGTCTCCACGTAGGGTTTTAGCCTGTGACCATTCACCTTGAATGTGTTGCCTTTAGCTTCATTAGTGATTTGAACTGCTCCATGAGGAAAAACTTTAGTCACCAGGTAGGGTCCAGTCCAGCGAGATTTTAATTTCCTTGGAAATAACTTGAGCCTTGAATTGAATAATAGAACCTTTTGTCCTGGCTGAAATTCCTTCCGTAAAATTTGACTGTCATGAAATGCCTTAGTTCTTTCCTTGTAGATCCGAGAACTGTCATAAGCACCTTGACGAATTTCCTCTAGCTCATTTAACCGCAATTTCCGCTTTTCCCCAGCTGCGTCATATGCAAAATTTAACTCTTTAATGGCCCAGTAAGCTTTATGCTCCAGCTCCATAGGTAGATGACAAGCTTTTCCATAAACAAGTCGAAATGGTGACATCCCAATAGGAGTTTTATAAGCTGTCCTGTATGCCCACAAAGCATCATTTAGTTTGAAACTCCAATCCTTGCGTGTAGAGCTCACTGTTTTCTCCAAAATACGCTTGATGATAAGGTCATAATTTCACACATTTGCATGCCTTCTTTGCTTAGTAATTTTGTTTAGCTTCTCTTTATTTTGAGTCTGTTACCTATGTTTGTGTGTTTTGTAGGTTAAGACAGCAAGGGGATGACATTTGATACAATTCATGCATGTTAAGGGCTGAGTGGCACAAGAGGAATATGAGCTTAAAGACAAAACCAATTTGAGCCACACTCCTTGTCAGTCCAGTTTCGTAGGTCATCTTGCAGGCCTCATTTCAGTAACTTACACAGGTTGGATGAGGACACATCCTTCATAGAAGTTGTTCCAATGGGTGTCTATTATAACATATCCAAGTTTCAGCCCAATTGGATAAATCTGGAGCCCTCAACACGTCAAAGACTGAACCAAGTTCACAGAAATGTCATGTTGGCTGCCATCACATTTAATGTGGCTACATCCCTAGAGCCATGTGCTACACATGGGCAGCCACACATGTGAGTCAAATCAGCTCAGAAGCTCAGAAAGATGAACAAAAGTCAAGCTTTCCATAAAGAAACCATACCAAAGCATGTATTTGTCAGCTGGAGCAGTTGGCAAGTATGGGCAGCTGGAGCAGTTGGGAGCAGCTAAGAGAGGTGTGCTTCACCAGCCAAAGGGGAGCACGAAATTGCACTCTATAAATAGAGAGTTGCACACTCATTCAAGGGGAGAGCAGACCCACACATTCACTTCATCCATTACTCTCATACACACATTCAGATTCACCACAAAGAGAGAAGGGAGCTTGGAGCTGTCCTGGGAACTTCCTTGCTGCCATCATCTAGTTCTTCTCCTCTCTTTATCCTATCTATGTATTTCTTATTTTTTGTATTCATAGTTATGTCTAACTAATCCATTTAGTTAGGGCTTAGGATGAAGCCCTAGTCATGAATATTCAATGTTATGGATGATTTTATGGTTAATTGATTCCTTGCTTTTATTATCAAGTTGTTAATCTCCAGTTTATTATGTGCTTGATGTATGTTTTCTTGGAGTAGCTAACTAGGATTTTATGCATCTAGCACAGGTTGGGAAGGGGTTTAGATTCACCAATTCTACTCTCCTTTCACAAGCAACACATGAATGGCCTAAGAATCATTCAAGGGGTTAATAACCATAGGTTGACTAGGACAGATACCATGTTCTAGGACTTGTGTGATTATCATATTCTCAAGGAGCTTAATGACTCTTGTATGCTTTATTCTAAGTAGATACCATGCTTAGGTTGCATATTAGAGATCACGTGTTGTGTAGATACCATGCATAATCACATGCCTTAGGAGAATCATGCATCCTGCACCTAGATACCATAGGCTTGTATGCGATGATCTATTGTTGATGAAGCTTGAGTCAATTTCTATGCATTCATAACTTGGATAGGAAAACTAGTGGTGGATTCCAAGGCTCTAACACCTTTCAATCATTGTTTCACAACTTGTTGATTGCTGCCAGTGTTTACTTTTGAGCACTTTCATTTCACTCTCTTGTTTTCATTTCAACAACAAAACCCCCCCATTTCGAGTGCGTGTGTGGTGCTAGGATTCTGTCCTAGACCTTGAGTAATTAGCAAGAGGCATTGTTGAATTCGACCTTGCCTTTAGCTAGTTAGTCAGTTTCTTTGTTCTTTGTTTTTCTAGCATTCTAAGTAATTTAACTTGGAACCAAGTTACCATTCTCCGTGGGATCGACCTCGTATTTACATAAGCTATACTATAAACGGTTCGTGCACTTGCGAGAATTAAAGTTGCTGTTTTTAATAACTCATTTTAGTTGTTAAGAATTGGCTCAACACTTGATTTCTCTATTTGAAACTTCAACTTGACTAGATGTCTGTGGGTGGTATGGTGTAGCCACGTGATGATTAATCCCATATTTTGCAAGTAGGTTGGCAAATGGTTTATTAATAAAATGCTTCCCCCCATCGCTAAGAATAACGCGCGGAATTCCAAAACGTGGAAATATAACCCCCTGGAGGAACTTCAGGACCACTGATCCTTGATTAGTTGGTGCTGCAATGGTCTCGACCCACTTTGAAACATATTCCACAGCCACTAAAATATATTGGTGTCCGTTAGAAGATGGGAATGGTCCCATGAAATAAATACCCCAAACATCAAATAGTTCAACAATTAGGATACTTTGTTGGGGCATCTCATTCCTTCTGGATTGATTGCCGACCCTTTGACACCGATCACAAGCCTTGCACCAATTCTGGGAATCTTTAAAAAGTGTTAGCCAAAATAACCCACTTTGTAAGATTTTCTCTGCTGTCCTTTTCTGCCCAAAATGTCCCCCACAGGCATAATGATGAGCAAACTTTAAAACACTTTCTTGTTCAGCCTCAGGAATACACCTGCGAATGATCTGGTCTGGCATACTTGTATAAGTAGGGTTCATCCCAAAAATAGTGCGTCACATCAGATAAAAACTTCTTTTTCTGCTGGTAGGAAAAATCTGGATGCACGACACCCTTAGCCAAATAATTGACAATATCTGCAAACCAAGGTGTATCAATTTGGACAGCAAATAGCTGTTCATCTGGGAAACTTTCACTCAATAGTAGAGGATCTGCCTCCGTAGCTGTTGGAATAATTAATCTAGATAAATGGTCAGCCACAACATTCTCCCTACCCTTCTTGTCTTTAATCTCTAGGTCAAATTCTTGAAGTAAAAGATCCCAACAAATCAACCTAGGCTTCGCATCTTTCTTAGACAACAAGTATTTTAATGCAGCATGATCAGTATAAATAATTACTTTAGCCCCAACCAAATATGACCGAAACTTCTCTAGTGCGAATACAACTGCCAACAATTCCTTCTCTGTAGTTGCATAGTTAAGCTGTGCATCATTGAGAGTACAACTTGCATAATAAATGACATGGGGAAGCTTATCTTTCTGCTGCCCTAAAACTGCCCCAACAACATAATCTGACGCATCACATATTAGTTCAAATGGTAAATCCTAATCTGGTGCAGCAATGATGGGTGCCGAAGTTAGGAGTGCTTTCAACAAGTTGAATGCTTCTAAACAAGCCTCATCGAAATTAAATGGTGCATCCTTAGCCAATAAATTTCACAAAGGTCGACAAATCTTGGAGAAATCCTTGATGAACAGATGATAAAAACCTGCGTGTCCTAAGAAGGACCTCACACCTTTTACTGATGTAGGAGGTGGCAGCTTTGCAATAACTTCAATCTTTGCTTTGTCAACCTCAATGCCTTTGCTAGAAATTGAATGATCCAAGACAATTCCTTGTTTAACCATGAAATGACACTTTTCCCAGTTTAGCACTAAATTCGTCTCTTGACATCTCTCAAGAACTAATGACAAATTTTGTAAGCACTGATCATATGAATTCCCAAAAATAGAAAATCATCCATAAAAACTTCCACAATATTTTCGACCAAGCCAGAAAAAATGCTCATCATACAACGTTGAAACGTAGCAGACCGAATGGATAAGTGAAAGTGGTTTTCTCTTGATCCTCTGGTGCAATTGGAATATGATTATACCCAGAATACCCATCAAGAAAACAATAAAAAGCACGCTCAGCCAACCTTTCCAACATCTAGTTAATGAAAGGCAATGGAAAATGGTATTTTCTTGTCCCTGTGTTAAGCTTTCGGTAATCTACACACATTCTCCAACTTGTAGTCAATCTTGTAGGAACTAACTCATTATTATCATTTTTCACCACTGTAATACCGGTCCGCTTAGGCACAACTTGTGTAGGGCTAACCCATTTACTGTCAGAAATAGGATAAATCATACATGCATCAAGTAATTTCATAACCTCTGTTCTGACCACCTCTTTCATAATTGGATTAAGGCGGCGTTGAGCATCAACTGTTGGCTTCACGTCGTCTTCCATTAAAATTCTGTGCATACATACTGCTGGGCTGATACCCTTGATATCCGCAATTGTCCATCCCAATGCATCTTGATATTTTCTCAACACACGAAGCAATTTATCTTCCTTTGTGGGAGTTAAATCTGCTGCAATTATAACTGGCAACGTCTCTGCAGCTCCTAAATATGCATATTTCAAATGTTTTGGTCAAGGCTTCAGCTCCAATTTTGGTGGCTGCTGTCTGGATGGTTTAAGGGGTGTTTTTGGCTTTCCAAGGCTTTTGTAAACATGCCTCCAACGGGGTAATTGGGCTGGTACACTGTCTAATGCTGTTACATATTCAAAAATTTATGCATCTTCTGTTTGTGCTGTATCTGGACCATGTAAAGCACTCAATAACGGATCTGCTGTCAATTTAGTCATATTTTTGCATGAATAACACATTCTAACACATCTACCCGCATACATTCTTGCTGTTCTTCTGGGCGTTTTGCAGCTTCAAATAGGCTAAAAGCCACAGATTGGTCTTCAACTCTCAATGTTAAAGTGCCCGCTTCCACATCAATCAATGTTCGGGCAGTGGCCATGAATGGTCTTCCCAAAATAAATGGTGTTTGCAAACCTTCATCCATGTCCAAAACTACAAAATCTGCTGGTACATACAAAATGTCAAGCTTGATGATTAAATCTTCAATGATCCCCCTAGGATAAGTAACAGAACGGTCCGCTAGCTGGAGAATAACTGACGTATGCTTTAGATCTCCTTGGCCCAATCTCTGAAAAACAGAATAAGGCATTAAATTAATACTAGCACCTAAATCAATTAAAGCATGTTTAAAATTTGAATTTCCAATAGTGCAAGAAATTGTAAAACTCTCTGGATCTTTCTTTTTGGGTGGCAATTTGTGCTGTAGAACTGCACTACATTGTTTAGTGAGAACAACTTTTTCAAAATCAACCAGCTTCTTTTTGTGTGTGCACACATCTTTCAAAAATTTGGGATATGAAGGAATGTTTTTTATTGCATCAAGTAGTGGTAGGTTAATTTGAACTTTAGATAACGTTTGCATGAAGTCCTTCAATTGCTTGTCTTTTGCTTTTGGGTTCAAACATTCTGGATATGGAATTGGGCCCTCATAAACACGCTCAGGAACTTGTTTTGGGAAAGTTTCTGTACTGGACAGATTTTGTTTTTTGTAGAATGGGTAGGTTCTGCTGCTGCAAAATTTTATGTATTATCCTCCAATGCTAGCTGCTCCTTTTCAATGCTATTTTCACGATTATCATAACTTTTTTCACACTGTACAGTCCGAACAATGTTGCAATCTTCACGTCTTTTTGGATTAGGCACTGTTTGACTAGGAAATTTGCCCTTTTCTCTGTCTCAAATCTGTGCAGCTAGCTGTCCAAATTGTTGCTCCAAACTTTTAATTGATGCTTCAACATTTAGAAATCTTTGATTGTTGCCCTCGATGAATGATTGAGTTGTTGCTGCCAGTTTAGCAAGTTGATCATCCAGAGATGGTTTGGAGGGAACAAAAGGTTTTTGTGCATGCTGGAATGGTTTTGCATTATTTTGATTGTCACCCCATTTGAAATTAGGGTGATCCCTCCATCCGGGATTGTAATGAGTTGCATATGCATCATTCCTAGGCCTTTGATAGCTATTCATCATATTGACATGTTGCTCAACAAGCTCCGGGTAGGATTCTCTATGCGTGCAGCCCGTTATGTCATGTGTAGGCATGCTGCAAATACTGCAAACTATTGTTGCAAGTGGCTGCTGATGTGTAGAACTTGCTATCTGTTGTAAAATAATGTCAAACTTTGCATCAATTTTCTTCTCCATTTGTGCCATTTGTGCAGACATGTTAGGAGATCCTATTGATAACTCAAAAATTCCCCTCTTCTGTGAATGTTTTGCTGCCCATTGTTGAGATTCTGTAGCCATCATATCAAATAATTCAAATGCTTCTCTTGCAGATTTATTTGACAACGATCCTCCAGCTGATGCATTCACATGGCTTTTAGATGTAGGATTAAGCTCATCAAAGAAAATATTCATTTGTGTATCTGCATCAATATTAACATGTGGACACTTTATGTACATCTCTGTTTATCTCTCCCATGCTTCATGAAACTCTTCATTAGGCTTCTGTGTGAATGTCAAAATCTCCCTCTTGTAATTCAATGTCTTGGATGCTGGATAATATTTGTTCAGGAATTTTGTGTGTAATTGCTGCCAAGTAGTAATGCTATTAGCTGGTAGAGTGAATAACCAAGTTTCTACCTTATCCTTCAAAGTAAAAGGGAAAAGACATAACTTAATAGCTTCAGCTGAAAAACCCCGAATCAAAATATTTTTGCAACCGACAATAAATTTTGCAATATGTATGTTCGCATTTTCATTAGGTAGCCCACAAAAAGTATGTAGAATTTCAAGCATATGGTTCTTGATCTCGAACGAATCACCCTCTTATTGTTCAAGATACACAATACAATTAGGGACATCAGTAGCACGGGCCGCCAACGACTCTCTGAGTGGTCTGCCTGCTGCAGGTAATTCTAACGCCATGTTACCCTCATCTGCAAATAAATTCTGCAGAAAAGTGCCCTGCAGTGAACAATCCCAAGCCCAAGTAACTTCTCTCCGCTGTCCATGCACTGTGTGCTTTGGTTCTGGATCAAACTGTACAATTTGTGCAGTTCCTGATCTGGTCTAGACCATGCAGTCTGCAGAATCTACAACAGAAACAAAATTGTTCTATTTTTTTAATTGGCGAAAATTAAAAATAAAATAAAAATAAATCCGAAAAAGGTTAAACGAAAATTGTCTAAAATAGTCCCCGGCAGCGGCGCTAATTTCTTGATAGGATTTTTAGTACTTATGCAAACAGGGATTAAAATCACATAAAATACTTGCAAGAATACAAGGCTATTGTAGTATACATCCTCATGCAAGGTCGTTCTCCTCAAGGACTAATTAGCAATTTAAGTAAAAATAATTTCCAAATAACTACTTAAAATAAAAAGTTAAGAAAGATGATTATGAATTTGGTTGATAATAAAAACAAATAAACAAAAACAATTATGACTGAAGGAAAAAGTTTTAAATACCAATTTATAAAGCACTAGGGTTTCACCATCACCTAGCAATCCTATGAACTTTTACCACTTTGAAGGTTAGGTTTTCCTAATGTGTATTCTACTTGGAACCTTCAACACAGAACGTATATCTAACATGCAACCCGTCCGGACGTTCGGATCAAATCTGAACATGAAAGACTCATTTAAGTTTTGTGAAAACCCTTTGAAAAACCATGCAACCCTTAAGACGTGGTGTTCATCTTAAGTGAAATTAAAATTATGAATCACAAGAAGCTAGCATCAATTTCAGGGAACCTTCCGACCAAAATTGCATCCAATTACTTTTCTAAAGATCCTAATGGTGATCAGGCATTAAGACAATTAGATAGTTTAAAACAGTGATTAACAATTCAAAGTAGGCATGCATTCATCATAAGCAATTAAATAAAAATCACATATTCATGCTAAGGTTCAAGGCTTCACCCTAGCAAAATAAAATTAGTTATGCATATTCATAATTGAAATCCAAGAAAATATCATTTAGAAGGAAAAGATTGAAAACACCTTAAAGTAGCAAAAACCCAAAACCCCAGCTTGCTCTCCACAATGTCACGTTCAAAAGTGAAAAAGAAGAAGTCCCTAAATTCCTTGTGAGAAAGGGCTTAAATACCCCTTAAAACCTAGCTGCCAATGTAAAGCTTTTATATCCCCACAAGGAAACTAATTAAAATAAAATAATACTAGGAAACAAAGTCCAAATTGGATTAGGAGAATCTGCCCAAAATCTGCCCAGCCACGTTTTAGCCTCAAATCTCCTCCAAATTTGGCCCAAGATAGCTTGTTTTATAGATAAAAATATTCTGAACACTTCTCTAGAAGGTCACGAACCCATCCGAGGTCGTCTTGGGCTCCAAAAACGCAATAAAAGCCCAACACGTCACTATTCCAGCACCGCGCATTGCACCTTTATTTTGGAGTCCGATTTTCCTGCTACCAAAGTCCTTGCGCTCCCATATTTCCTCCCTAGTTTTGTGACATGTGGCACATAACTTAACAGGAGTTTAACTCTGTTAACTCTCTTTCAACATTTTTTTTCTTTAATTAAAAAAATTAAAATATATTATATTAGAATTCACGTTTGACAAAATCACTTTACAGGCCGCTTCATCTTCTACGCTACACTTCAACCCCTAAATCTTCTCTGCACTACAAAACTCAGCCACTTCATATTTTATGCTCTACGAAACTCAGCCCTTGCATATGGTTTGTTTTCCTACTTCCCTCGTTGGCTGCTGGTTCATCAAGTAAGCACGCTCTGCTCTTTTCTTTTGTTTTTTTCTTCTGCCTTTTGATTGCTGGTTTTTTAGCATCATATGAGAAACTCAGGCGCTTCATCTTGGGTATATAATTATCAAATGAATTGCGTAAATGGGTCTCAGCCCCTCCATATATTTCGCTCGTTGGCCACTGGTTCGTGAGGTAAGCCAGGCTCTACTTCATAAATTTTTCCCCCTTTTTGGTTGCTGGTGTTGGAGCTATTGCACAAGAAGCTTTTAAACGATTAATTTGAATAATTATATACCCATTATGCAATTGATTTGGTTTCATTATTTTTTTTCCCAGAAAAAGAGAAGGAAGAAGGTTGATTTGGCTGAAGCATACCTCTAGCATTTTGGTTCATCAGAAGTTAATTCCCATCCTGCCTTTTAAATTGATCTTATTTTCAAGCTATGTCTCTGGACACTTGGCTACAAAGGCAATTCTGGGAATTTTTGGGTGTCCAGAGAAGTTTTTTGGGTGTGTATTAAAAGCTAATCACCCTTATATACGTATGGATGAATGATTTATTGGGTACTAATAATTTGGAATCTGTTAAATGGTTAAGAGTGTTAATTAGATGGGGATGCTGTCCGAAATGTTAAACAACTGCTTATGAATGGAGCCTTGTATGTTGGTCAAACTGTGTAAATGCTATTATTATGTTATGTATCCAAAGTGCTTGCCTATGTAGCTCATGTCTATGAGTCTAGCTATTTTCGTTGTCATAATTTATTTCAGATTTAAGCATTTAGTTTCTTGAAACATTGTTACAAGTTGTGGGTTCTATTCTCTAGCCCAATGTGTGATTCGTAATTTCTAGATACAATGTGCATGTTTGCATAAAGCAGATACCATAATGTAAGTGTAGGTGGGTGTGGGTAGTGGGGGATCTTTCGTGGTTGACATCTGGCTTCTATTTGAAGTGGTTTATTCTTTGAGTAATGATGCTTGTAGATTCTGTAAGAGTACAATGGCCTGCATCTAAAATCACTACAGACACAAAAATTGATTAGAATCTGTAACTTGATTTGTAGAAGGAAGAGAAATTAGAAGAGGTGCCTGAAATTACCTTGAGTATACCTGGATATTGATATTGAGGGACATCACTTAGGTACAGCTTCATGTCAATACTATTACATGAACTACCTTCTGCCGATTTCATATTGGTTTCGTATCCACTAATAACTTCTATTTTCACTTTTACATTTGCAGGTAGAATTGTGATTGTATTATATGGCCAGGTTGTACCAAAAACTGTTGAGTTTGACATACAGGCCATTTCATGTTGGTTTGTTTGTGACAAATGAAATGGCAGGAGAGCGGGGAAATCTTCTTCTACTATAGGCCAAAAGTTAACAAAGAGGAAGCTCATAGCCCAGATGATGTTCTAGTGAAAAAGGTGCAAAGAAGAAGGGATCAAATTCTGGTGAAATAGGTTCTAGTGGTAGTCAAAGTAATGAAGGTGGGCATGGTAGGCAGGAAGTGAACATTGAGAAGTAACCATTGTTGAGGTTCATAGTGATGGGAAGGAAATCCTATACTATAAAAATGATGTATTATTTCTCCTTGGAAATCTTTTTTATATGACCCAAAATTCTATGAAGTTTGTACGAGGTTCTGCATTATTAACATCATTGTGCATTCTTCTTCATATTCTGACATGGAGAGAGCTTACTGGAAAGTATGCACCATGATTAATGACTTTGTGGCTTAAAATGCAAGTAATATTTTCTTTGAATGTAATACTTCAACACCTTAAGAAGGCAGAGATGCCAAATATCATAATAAGTTCAAATGCCAAGACAGGACAAACATAACAAACGTTCTAAATCAAAACAGAGTTGTAACAAATTATGGAACCCTTGTCAATTTAGAGCTAAACAACCCAAACAACCCAAATTCAACATTATGATGCTTGGAGGCTCTTGTCAATTGAAAAAGGTAGACCTACTTCAACACTACAATTCTTGGCCTTGGCACTTGTGAATTGAGAACTAAACAACCCAAATTCTCCTTCCAATGGTGATTGTGCCTACACTCATACAATATATATATGTCAAAAGAGCAAAATATACTCAATCAAGTAAATAATTATGATTAAGAAAAGTTTTAACTAAATGCAATGAAGTACCTGCAACAAGTTGACCATGCTAATTGGAAATTCCATGCTTAAATTATTGACAGCAACAAGTTCCTACAATTTTTTGGGTTCAACCAATACAAAATACAATGAAGCTATAGGGTAATAAACAAACAAAGATGAAATTAATAATGAATTTATATAATACCTGTGAAAATTCTAATAGAGGTGTTGGAACAACTTTCGTAGTAGGAACACATATTGAATCAACACCGCTTGAATATTGCAACTCTATTTTTTGAGTTCTTCTCTTCTTTGTCAGCTTCTCCAAAGCACTTTTTGGCCTTTTAGAACTACCAACAACTCTTTCTTTAATTTTGATTCCTCTAACTTTAATGATATCATCTTCAACATTAATATACTCATTTAACTCAGATCTACTATTAAGTACTGGTGAGATCACTTCAAATGTTTCTTGACTTGATTTTTCTTTCAAACATGCATCCATCTCGTCAAAAGTCTGGTTCAATCGTCGTATAACAATTTCATTTGCCTTAGCACACCCTGCTGCCCTTGTTCCTAATTGAGTATGCAACTGACACAACTCTCTATAACATCTTACAATTTCTACCTTAGGGTCATTTGTACTTGAAGAGGAATTAATTTTTGCACTCATAGCCTTCACATTTTTTGTCCATCTCTTCAAGATGTACTGAGCTGGGATACTTTTAACATTTCTCATAGAAAGAACCTTCAAGGCATATGCACATAAGATTCCTGCAAACTCGAACTTCTTGCAACTACATAAAGTTACATTATTTGTTGAGTCAAATGTAACTGTATGTTGCCAATTCTTTCCATACAGGATAACTTCATACTTGTTGATTGTTCCCATCTCATCATTGAGCAAAGCACAATCATAAGCCTTACATAGCTCATCTTGAAACACTTTAAACACTTTCGATGTATACACATTTGTTGCATGCTTCAATATCTCCACTGGAAATGACAATGTTAGGGAACTTCGAATTGCTTTAAATTTATCTTTCAACTCTTCATAATGATGATCTTCAACTAACCTTTGGAAGTGTTGAAAAAATCTGAGCAAGTCATATTTGTAACTAACATATTTTTTTATACAACTATTCATGCTTTCACTCCGCTAGGTAGTAGTAATATCTGCACAAAAAGTTTTTTCACCCATAAACTAAAGCCCATTTCTCTGTAACAACCCGATCCTAAATCAATTTTTAATTTTTAATTTATTATGGGAAAAGACTATTTTACTCCGGGAATATTTTATTGGGTCAGAAGTTGACTTTTTGCTCGAGAAGGAATTTGAGAATTTCAGTTACACCGTTGCGTAGAGCACGTTGAGATGAGTCCATAGACACGTAGTGGACTCAAATTAGAGTTGTAATGAAGAAGTTACGAAAAAAAGAAGTTCAGTGGCAAAATCGTAAATTTTTCGAAGTTCAGAATTTTTAAACCCAGGTTTCTTCTTTCTCTCGCGAATTTGACGAGCAGCAGTTTTCAAACTCAGATTTCACCTTCGTCTAGACACCAATTCCAACGCCATAACTTGCAAACGGTTTGTATCTCTCTCCTATTTCCATAAATATCCATATCCAGCCTTGATTCCAAGCGAATCAATCAGAAAATTGAGCCAAAGTTGAGCTCGAAAATGGGCAGTTTCGAAACCGGAATTTTCAGTGGACACCGACGCCATTTCCGGCCAATTTTGGCCCCCACAACTCAGGTAATTACACCCAAACTACTCTCTTACATCCCTTTGTGTTATTCCTTGAAAACCTGAGGTGAATCCATTCCAATTTCTTTGATTTCGAAACTAAAATTTTCTAGATTTTTATGAGACAGAAAGCTTCGTTCGAGGGCTTTAAAGGTGGAATTGATCATCGAGCCAAGGTATAAAGTTACTCCCCTTCATATGCTTAATCCGTAGGTATGATTATTGGCCGGCGGTTTGGAGTTTTTCGATCGCTGGAAAATTATTCAATACACCCACCGGCGGTGGTGACGCGTCGCCGAGGTGTCAATGTTGGATTTTTGTCCTAGAATGTTTCCCACGTCATCCTGAGCACAACGGTATGCTCGGATTTCAATTTGATTATCGTTTGGTCGTCGATCTGATATCGCATATTAGGCGTTATCCGGGTTCGATAAGTTTGAACCGTTGGATCGTAATCAATTTAATATATGTTGATCTAGGTAATTCCAAGATCGTATAGGATTCGACGGATCGTGAATCGGAGTCCGGGATACTCCAAAATCTTGAACCCTAGGGTTAAATAACCGTAATCGTGCGATCGTGATCAATCTGACCGTCCGATTTGGACTAAACTTGCAGGACATCATTATTAAAATATGTAGAACCTATAGAAACTTTCGGATTGTTAATTGGAGGTCATGGACCACACGGGGTCTCAGGTTGACCAATATGGAAGTTAATCGCTTAGCGAGTCTCGGGTCCTTTCAGACCGTTCTAACCATCCAAAATGCTTAAGTGGGCATAGGAATTATCTTAAATTGGTGCACGCACTCTTACGAGACGGGGGTCAGGGTTTTAATTAAAGATTATATTGAGCAAGATTATTAATAAAATATTGTGATGGTTTAATCAGGCATTCGGGCTCAGGCAGACCCGCATGAGGGACCTTCAAAGGTCCAGCTAGCTCGGACCCGCAGTGAGTGAACTTTTGTTTTATAAATGATTTTTATGCAATTGAATTTCCTTATTTGATCTTGAATAAGTTTTATTGATTATGGCTTTCCTAGCATGATTTGTTGAGGTTAAATATCTTTATTTATATGCTGCCTAGTTGAATATGCTAAAAGGATATGGAAAGTAAAGATTGAGATATTATCGGATTGAATGGCAGCAGGATTTAAGGATAATTAAGAAATAGTTTTATAAATTCTAATCTTTTTCAGAAATATATATTTATTTAAAAAACCACCTTATGTACCCAAGGTTTCCTTCGGATTAAATTTTGCCTTCGGAATGAATGTTGCCTACAAAATAAATTGTTGCCTTCGGTTATGATAATGTCCATGGACATAATAGTTGCCTTCGGTTTAGTCAGCGCGCTTGACAGTTGCCCCACGAGTTTCGGGGATGCCTGGACCGTGGGAGCGAGGAATGCGGATCAGGTTGACTAAAGGTCTTCTGAATCCTGCGAGATTGCGGCTCGGGTCGACCTTGTATTACCGAGACCTGCGAGGACGTGTCACAAATTGTGACATGAGGAATTGACGGATATCAGGAATTGAAGGAAATAAAGGGGTACACCTAGGTGGTAGTTTTAAATTGATTTCAATGCTTTTAAGAGAGTTTTACCGACCATGAGTATGATTGACATATATGTATATAAATATATGAATGCATTGATTTCAGTACGAATATAATGAAGAGGATAATTTAGTTTTGCATAACTGTTTTTACAGTGGGGTTAGTATGTTCATATGCTATTTTCTAAACCTTTATTTTTGTCCACTCACATTTTTAAATGTTTTGCGCCACCAGGCAATAGACGTGCACCAGAGCGCCACCACCGGGCAGATTCCACACTCCGCTCCACTCTCTCTCTTATATAGAATTTTCTTTTGAAATCAAATTGTTCTGTTGTATATTCTTGAATTAGTTGCTCTGATGAATTGCCCTAGGACTTTCTGTGTGGCCTGAGGCCGTTTAGTTTCTCAGAATTGTTTGGATGTAAATTGGAAGCATGTTGGCAGTTGAGATATTTATATGACAGGTTGAAATTCCGGGAAATGATCAAGTTACAGGGGAGACTGCCGAATTTTTGGTAGAAGTTGAACTAGTAATAAACTTGAATTTTAACTAGAAGGGCAATTTAGTCATTGTGCTCGGCACCCACCAAGTGTCCGACACGCATAGGGTTCGGCTCGGATTTCAAAGTGGAATTTGGGTCGGGTCCTGTCAACTTGGTATCAGAGCATTAGGTTTAAATTCCTGTAGACTTTGCACCTTGTGTGTATTCCTCTTTTGGATGAATTCATGTTTCTTGTGATAAATTCATGGGCCCTAAACGTGGTGGCACTCATAAGGAAATTCGACGGTCGTCTCGACTTCGGGGACAGGATCCCCTTCCTGAATAGGAGTCGGAACCTGAGCAGTCGTTTGTTGGAGGTCCGGCAGGAGTTGTACCAGTGATGCTCACTCCACCGATTGATCCCAATTTTCAGTAGACACTAGAGTTGTTGACCCAGGCCTTATCCAGGACCGGGCAGCCTAGTGTTCCATCTTTGAGTTATGCTGACCAGGCCAAAAGAGTTGGGGCCGTAGAGTTTGATGGTGATGGCGACCCTACTGTGGCAGAAGTGTGGATACAAAAGATAGAAAGAATCATGGATGTGATTAACGTTCCACAGGGACGCAGGGTTGTACTAGCTACTTTCTTTCTTGCCAGGAATGCCAAATATTGGTGGGAGTCAATCCGAAGACGGTATTAGGATCCCTCAGCTATTACATGGCAAGAGTTCCGTACTGCATTTGATGAGCAGTTCTACCCACTAGCTTATCAGAATATGAAGATGGAGGAATTTATTCAGCTGGAATAGGGTAGCATGGCAGTGTTAGAGTATGAGAAGAGGTTTAGTGAGTTGTCCAAGTACTGTGCACCACTTGTGTCCAATGAAAGGACCAAGTGTTAGTTGTTCATCAGAGGACTTAAGGCATTCATCCGTGACATTGTGATAGGACAGCGTCGGACTAATTTCGAGATTTGGTGATGTTGGCCTCATTGATTGAGAACAGTCAGATGATGGTGCGGGGAAGAGGTGATTCCCGCAGGTGTCAGTATCATATGGGTGGTCCCAGTCAGGGGTCATCCAAGAGGGTTAGCTTCAACTCCAGATCGCCTAGTGGCTATAGTTATGAAGGTTTTCGAGTTGGAGTTAGTTCTAGTAGTGGGTCTAATCAGAGTGGTAGTTCTGGACCTCGTTCTGGAGGTGGTATAATTAAAAGCTCGGGGAGACAGTTGCAGACGGTTACTTAGAAAGGGGTGTCCAGGATACTTGGCTCACATAACTGACACCCAAGATAATGGGTTGAGGTTGGAGGATATTACAGTGGTATGAGAATTTTCGGATGTATTCCCTGAGGATCTTCTGGGGTTACCTCCTCACCAGGAGATCGAGTTCACTATTGAGCTTGTTCCAGGAACAAATCTTATCTCTCAGGCACCGTATAGAATAGCACCAGTTGAGTTAAAGGAATTGAAGATACAGTCGCAGGAGCTGGTAGATAAGGGTTTTATTCGACCCAGTTTTTCAACTTGGGGCACACCAGTTTTGTTTGTAGAGAAGAAGGATGGCACCCTGAGGTGGTGTATTGACTACAGGCAGTTGTATGCCAAGTTTAGTAAGTGTCAGTTTTGATTGGACAAAGTGAATTTCTTGGGACATGTGATTTCTGCAGAGGGTATTTACGTGGATCCCCAGAAAGTGGAGGTAGTAGTGAATTGGCCACGACCAATTAAGGTCACTGAGGTACGGAGTTTCCTTGGGTTAGCCGGGTACTATCGTCGCTTCGTGGAGGGCTTCTCTGCTATAGCGGCACCTCTCACTTGTTTGACAAGAAAGGGGATTAAGTTTGAATGGTCAGATGAGTGGGAAGAGAGTTTCAACGAACTCAAGACCAGATTGACCACCGCTCCGGTATTGACACTTTCGGATGATAGTGGGAACTTTCTTATCTACAGTGATGCATCCCGACAAGGACTTGGTTGTGTGTTGATGCAGCATGGTCGAGTAATCGCTTATGCTTATAGGCAACTCAAGAAGCATGAGTTGAATTATCCTACTCATGATTTGGAACTTGCTGTCGTGGTATTTGCCTTAAAGATTGGGCGACATTATCTCTATAGGGAAACGTGTCAGATTTTCACGGATCATAAGAGCTTGAAGTATCTGTTCACACAGAAGGAACTGAATTTGAGGCAAAGGAGGTGGTTAGGGTTGATTAAGGATTATAATTGTATTATTGAGCATCACCCAGGAAGAGCGAATGTGGTAGGTGATCTTCTTATGAGACCTAAACAAATGAGTCTTAGACGAACTTGTAGTCATATGGTTATGCTCATAAACAAATTCTATGACACGATACTTCTCATTCAAATGACAACTAATTTTCATCCTTGCTAAGCATCCACATCTTGTCTCAGCACGATGATATTTCACATTAGAAACACGCTTATCAATTTCGCGCTTACCTTCAGTGAAGCAAACAAAAAGCCTGTCTCTCAACTGGCCACTTTTGAATTTGTGACAACTACTTCTTCTAATACTAAAACCAATATTGTATGCATATGCATTGTAAAATTTAAATGCTAAGTCTTCTGTCTCAAACTCCATCCCAATCACAGGAATTAGTTGTTTTCGAATGCTTAAATGAACCAAATCTATTTTTTCATTACCTTTCATAGCTTGTAATGACTTTTCATTGCTTTCACATTCTGAAATGTTCAAGCCAGGGCTCGTTTCACCTTCTCCATCTTCCATGCAATTATTATCCATATTCATATCCTTCGAAAATTAAATCAAACAAAATTTATACATCTAAAATATTTCCCATAACAATAAAAAATTACAATTAATTCAATAAAAATTAAACAGAGCTAAGTACTGTACAATCATATGTTCATATTCATATCCTTCAAAAATTGAACCAAACAAAATTTATACATCTAAAATATCTTCCATAACAATAAAAAATTACAATTAATTCAATAAAAATTAAACAGAGCTAAGTACTGTACAATCATATGTTCATATTAGTTAATGATGAAACTAGAAAATGGATGTAGATGAAAACCAAAGCATCGAGCTCCAATCCCTTATATTTAATATCAGAAAAAGTAACCCAAAACAGGCAAACTATCAGAAAATTTGTGAAAAGAAAAATCAATATATTTTATATTAGTTGTTATTGTAGATGAAAACAAAAAGTCATCACAAGATTGAAACCAAATGAATTTGATTCAAATGAATTGCATACTGGGTATATGATTGTCACAAGTTATATGTTTATAAGTTTTTCATACGATGCTAAAAAACCAGCAATAAAAAAGCAGAGGAAGAAAACATGAAGAGCAGAGCGTGTTTACCTGATGAATCGGTAGCCAACGAACGAACTAGAAGAACAAACCATACATAGGGGCTGAGTTTCGTAGAGCGAAAAAGATGAAGTGGTTGAGTTTTGTAGTGCAGAGAAGATGTAGGGGTTGAAGTGTAGCGTTGAAGATGAAACGGCCAGCAAAGTGTTTTTGTCAGACGTGTATTCTAATAGAATATATTTTAATTCTTTTAATTAAAGAAAAAAAATGTTAAAAGAGAGTTAACAGAGTTAAACTCCTGTTAAGTTATGTGCCACATGTCACAAAATTAGGGAGGAAACATGGGGGCACAGGGACTTTGGTAACAGGAAAATCGGACTCTTTATTTTGTTGCCAGAAAATAACCGTTTGGTAGAAAAAGCTGAAATTTTGATACGATCAAGCTACGTGACTCACGAGCATCCTCCAACTGGAATTACTCCATAATTCGTCGATTTGATTATGTTTTGCTCCAGAGGAAGTCAAAAGTCCTATATTAGAAATATAATTCAAAGTATCATAATTCTTCCAAAATATTAACCAAACTATACTAAGAATGAGGTTAAATACATAATATAAAATGTACACATCATATGGCACAGTTTGAGCCATTGGATTTCACCAATACTCACAAAATGACTCCTCCCACCATATTATGATGTTGACCAAGTTTTGGGCTCAATCTGATATCGATTGAACCAAGAAACAGGACAATTCAAGTTCGTACGAAGTTTGTTCCGTAAATGGAGTGGTTGGTGTATTGCCTAGTCTTAGCCATTGGATTTCACTCAAAATTCACGAAATGACTCCTCCCACCATATTAGGATGTTGACCAAGTTTTGGGCTCAATCTAATATCAATTGAAGATTGAACCAAGAAACTGGACAATTCAAGTTCGTACGAAGTTCGTTCCGTAAATGGAGTGGTTGGTGTATTGCACAGTTTTAGCAAATAGATTTCACTCAAAACACACCAATTCACTTATCCCACCATAGTATCACGTTGCCCATGTTTTGGCCCCAATCCGATATTGATTGGCCAAAGAAATTGGACAATTCAAGTTCGTATGAAGTTCGTTCTGTAAATGGAGCGGTTGGTGTATGGCACAGTTTTAGTCGTTGGATTTCACTCAATACTCACGACATGACTCCTCCCACCATATTACGATGTTCACCAAGTTTTGGGCTCAATCCGGTATTGATTGAACCAAGAAATTGGACAATTCAAGTTCGAACGGAGTTCGTTCTGTAAATGAAGTGGTTGGTGTATTGCATAGTTCTAGCCCATTGGATTTCCCTCAAAACTCACTAAATGACTCCTCCCACCATATTATGTTGTTGACCAAGTTTTGGGCTCAATCCGACATCGATTGAACCAAGAAACTGGACAATTCAAGTTCGTACGAAGTTCGTTCTGTAATGGAGTGATTAGTGTATTGCATAGTTTTAGCTATTGGATTTCCCTCAAAACACACCAATTAACTCCTCCCACCATACTATGACGTTGCCCATGTTTTGGGCTCAGTCCGATATTGATTGGCCAAAGAAATTGGACAATTCAAGCTCTTACGAAGTTCGTTCCGTAAATGGAGTGGTTGGTGTATTTCATGTTTTAGCAATTGGATTCCACTCGAAGCTCACCAAATGACCCATCCCACCATATTATGATGTTGACCAAGTTTTGGGCTCAATCCCATATGATTGAACCAAGAAATTGGACAATTCAAGTTCGTACGAAGTTCATTCCGTAAATGGAGTGGTTGGTGTATTGCATAGTTTTAGCTATTGGATTTCCCTCAAAACACACCAATTAACTCCTCCCACCATACTATGACGTTGCCCATGTTTTGGGCTCAGTCCGATATTGATTGGCCAAAGAAATTGGACAATTCAAGCTCTTACGAAGTTCGTTCCGTAAATGGAGTGGTTGGTGTATTTCATGTTTTAGCAATTGGATTCCACTCGAAGCTCACCAAATGACCCATCCCACCATATTATGATGTTGACCAAGTTTTGGGCTCAATCCCATATGATTGAACCAAGAAATTGGACAATTCAAGTTCGTACGAAGTTCATTCCGTAAATGGAGTGGTTGGTGTATTGCACAGCTTTAGCCACTGAATTTCACTCAAAACGCACGAAATGACTCCTGCCACCATATTATGTTGTGGACCAAGTTTTGGGCTCAATCCGATATCGATTGAACCAAGAAATAAAACAATTCAAGTTCGTACGAAGTTCGTTCTGTAAATGGAGTGGTTGGTGTATTGCATAGTTTTAGCAATTGAATTTCACTAAAAACCACACCAATTCACTCCTCCCATCATATTATGGTGTTGCCCATGTTTTGGGCTCAATCCGATATTGATTGGCCAACAAAATTGGACAGTTCAAGTTCGTTCGAAGTTTGTTCTGTAAATGGAGTGGTTGGTGTATTGCATGTTTTAGCGATTGGATTTCACTCAAAACTCACCAAATGATTCCACCCACCATATTATGATGTTGCCCATATTTTGGGCTCAATCTGATTTTGATTGGCCAAAGAAATTGGACAATTCAAATTCGTACGAAGTTCATTACGTAAATGGCGTGGTTGGTGTATTGCATAGTTTTAGCCATTGGATTTCACTCCAAACTCACGAAATGATTCCTCCCACCATATTATGATGTTGCCATGTGTTGGGCTCAATTCGATATTGATTGGCGAATGAAATTAGACAATTCAAGGTCGTACGAAGTTCATTCCGTAAATGGAGTGGTTGGTGTATTGCATGTTTTAGTGATTGGATTTCACTCAAAACTCACCAAATGACTCCTCCCAACATATTATAATGTTGACCAAGTTTTGGGCTCAATCCAACATCGATTGAACCAAGAAATTGGACCATTCAAGTTCGTACGATGATCGTTCCGTAAATGGAGTGGTTGGTGTACTGCGTAGTTTTAGTGATTGGATTTCACTCAAAACACACCAATTCACTCCTCCCACCATATTATGAAGTTGCCCATGTTCTGGGCTCAATCCGATATTGATTGGCCAAAGAAATTGGACAATTCAAGTTCGTACGAAGTTCTTTCCGTAAATGGACTGGTTAGTGTATTGCATAGTTTTAGCAATTGGATTTCACTCAAACCTCACGAAATGACTCCTCCCACCATATTATTTATTGACCAAGTTTTAGGCTTAATCCGATATCAATTGAACCAAGAAATTGGACAATTCAAGTTCGTTCCATAATTGGGGTGGTTGGTGTATTGCATGTTTTGGCGACTGGATTTCACTCAAAACTCACGAAATGACTTCTTGCATCATATTATGGTGTTGACCAATTTTTGGGCTCCATCAAATATCGATTGAACCAAGAAATTGGACAATTCAAGTTCGAACAAAGTTCGTTCCGTAAATGAAGTGGTTGGTGTATTGCTTAGTTCACTACTACGTTTTACTATTTGCGCGACGATCGAAAAATGGCGTCGCGCAAAATGCACTACAGCGAAGGAAAATATTATCTGTCGCGTAAACAACCAAAATTTGCGTCGCGCAAAAAATCTTAGAGTGACAGAAAACTTATTCATCTCGCAAAGTGTGAAAGAAAAACGCGGGTTTTTTTATTTTGGCGCCAAATGCTTGCGCGACGACAAAAATCGTCACGCAAGAAAATCTAGCGCGACGGTCGGACATTTCGTCCTGTAAAGGTGGACAGTAAACAGTGGGTTTTGTTATTTGGCAGCAAAACCTTGTGTGACGACTTTTGTTTTCGCGAAGGACAACTTAGCGCGATAACAAGATTTATCGGCGCGTAAGGTAAACGTGGGACATTTTTTTTGGGGCCAAAATATTGGAGTGGGGATATTTTTTTGGCGCCAAAGCCTTGCGCGACGGAAATAGAGTCTGTCGCGTAGAGTTTGATGTCGGTACATTCTTGCGCGACGGAAGATTGCTTTTGCGCGACGAATGTTTGTGCGACGAATCAACCCTTGTGTTGCGCAAAAGTGAGATGTCGAAACGTGCTTGCATGACCAAAAATTTATTTTGTGCGACGAAAAAGTCATTTTGCGCGATGAAATTTTTTGTTTTTGCGATGGTAGTTTGCGACGAAATCATGTGTTCGTCGCGCAAAGTCTTTCTTCTTCATATCTGAATTCTACCATTGCAGAGGCAGAATGAAAAAAAAGAAGAAGCCAAAGTCTCTCTCCGCACCTCTCAGTACATTCATTGAATAATTATTTTTTGTGGTTAGTTTAAAAGTATTAATGTAAATTCGTACTAACGCTATTAATTTCATTCTCGTTAGGGATATTTGTAATTAGCGATTGGTGAAGAACGATTGAGAAGGTATTTTATTCGTTTTATGTATTAAAAATATTAAATTAATTACATTATGTTAAATTTAGTTTGTTATGTTTATATTTTTTTTCTGAAGTTATATTTATATTATGTTGTTAAATTGTGCGTGACGTAGCACAATGTGTTGTGATGTACGAAGTTAAATGAAATTAACTTCATACTTTTATTTTTATTTTTGGTAACACTTAGTTTCCCGTTCGAGATTAGTTGGATTTCGTGCATGGATGCGTAAAGCATGACTACGGTCCAATTAATTCTTGAATTGTCCCATTATTTGGACAGTTTGGGAATGCATAGTTATCACGTAATGTACGGCCACAGGATTAGGTTTCGATTATGGAGATTTCGGTGTTATCTCTGTACGTTCTTCGGGCGATACGTAGGTATTTATACCTACAGTACACCTCAAGAACTGTATCAAGATGCTATCGAAATTCATCCACGTCAAAATCTAATCTCATATAGCCGTACATTACGTGACATGATTATGCATTCCCGAATGGGATAGGGCCCTTACCGGAGGCATAAGGTGACATTATGACTTCGTATGAAGTTGTTGTGATTGTTGTGTAGTGATTATGGTTCTAGGAATTATGAGCAGGAGGTGGATACAAAACCAGAAAAGATGCGTAGACGAATACTTGGATGGAATCGAGGATTTTATTGAGTTTGCACGTACACACAACCCGGGTGCAAGTAGAATCTGTTGTCCTTGTAGGAGGTGTAACAACACGTTGTGGATGACAATTGAAAATGTTGGATTTCATTTAGTAAGAAATGGAATGATTGACACATATAGCATTTGGAACCTTCACGGGGAACAATTAGATCATGTTTCGTCTTCAAATGCCACAAGAGTGGACAATGTTGAACCTATTGTGGATCATAATGATAAAGTCATTGGGACTTGCCACTGACGGATTCCAACCGTATGGTGTTCGTCGCGCAAATTCATTTTTTACAACAAAAAAAAACGTAATATTACATTTAAATAATATATTTATTAATTTTGTGCAACGAAATATTTTTCGTCACGCAAATTCATTTTTACAAAATAAAAAAGCGAAAAACTATATTTTAAATACATATATTTTATTCTTGCGCGACAAAAGCATTCGTCTTGCGAAATGGATATGCGCGACGACGAATATTTTGTCGCGCAACATTGTTCGTCGCGCAAATGTTGGAGACACGAATTGAGCGACGAAAAAAATACCGTCGCGCAAATAGTTGCGACACTAATTGCGCAAGGAATATTTTCCATCGTGCAGTGTACTCGCGACAATCATGTTGTCGTCGCGCAAATGTTTGTGCGACGAATAATTGTGTCGTCCATAAACCTTTTGTGCAGCAAAGGTTAACCGTCGCTCTGTTTTGCGTGATGAATGCAAAATAGTGGTCTTTGCGCAACGTCTTTCTTCATGCTCTTTGCGCGACGACTTTTCTGTCGCGCTGAAAGTTGTGCGACTAAAAGTAACTTTGCCCGACGAAATATTCTTCGTCGTGCAAATCGTAAAATGTAGTAATGGTTTTAGCCATTGGATTTCCCTCAAAAGTCACTAAATGACTCCCCCCACCATATTATGTTGTTGACCAAGTTTTGGGCTCAATTCGATATCGATTGAACTAAGAATATGGAAAATTCAAGTTTGTACAAAGTTTGTTCTGTAAATGTAGTGGTTAGTGTATTGCATAGTTTTAGCGACTGGATTTCCCTCAAAACACACCAATTAACTCCTCCCCCCACACTATGACGTTGCCCATATTTTGGGCTCAGTCTGATATTGATTGGCCAAAGAAATTGGACAATTCAAGTTCTTACAAAGTTCGTTCCGTAAATGGAGTAGTTGGTGTATTGCACAGTTTTAGCCAATGGATTTCATTGAAAAATCACGAAATGACTCCTCCCACCATATTATGATGTGGACCCAGTTTTGGGTGCAATCCGATATCGATTGGACCAAGAAATAAAACAATTCAAGTTCGTACGAAGTTCGTTCTGTAAATGGAGTGGTTGGTTTATTGCATAGTTTTAGCGATTGAATTTCACTAAAACCACACCAATTCACTCCTCCCACCATATTCTGATGTTGCCCATGTTTTGGGCTCAGTCCGATATTGATTGGCCAACGAAATAGGACAGTTCAAGTTCGTTCGAAGTTTGTTCCGTAAATGGAGTGGATGGTGTATTGCATGTTTTAGCGATTAGATTTCACTCAAAACTCACCAAATGACTCCTCCCACCATATTATGATGTTGACCAAGGTTTGGGCTAAATCCGACATCGATTGAACCAAGAAATTGGACAATTCAAGTTCGTACGAAGTTCGTTCCGTAAATGGAGTGGTTGGTGTATTACATTGTTTTAGCCATTGGATTTCACTCACAACTCACAAAATGACTCCTCCCACCATATTATGATGTTGACCGAGCTATATCCGATATCGATTGAACCAAAAAATTGGACAATTCATGTTCGTATGAAGTTCGTTCCGTAAAAGGAGTGGTTGGTGTATTTCATAGTTTTAGCGTTTGGATTTCACTCGAAACCCAAGAAATGACTCCTCCCAACATATTATGATGTTGACCAGGCTTTGGGCTCAATCCGATATCGATTGGCCAATGAAATTGGACAATTGAAGTTCGTACGAAGTTCGTTACGTAAATGGAGTGGTTGGTGTATTGCATAGTTTTAGCCAGTAGATTTCACTGAAAACTCACCAAATGACTCCTCGCACTATATTGTGACGTTGACCAAGTTTTGGGCTCAATCCGATATAGATTGCACCAAGAAACTGGACAATTCAAGTTCGTACGAAGTTTGTTCCGAAAATGGAGTGGTTGGTGTATTCCATAGTTTTAGCGATTGGATTTCCGTCAAAACACACCAATTCAATCCTCCCGCTATATTACGACATTGCCCGAGTTTTGGGCTCAACCCGATATCGATTGGACCATGAAATTGGAGAATTCTAGTTCATACGAAGTTCGTTTCGAAAATGGAGTGGTTGGTGTGTTGCATGTTTTAGCGATTGGATTTCACTGAAGAATCACCAAATGACTCCTCCCACCATATTATGATGTTGACCAAGTTTTGGGCTCAATCCAACATCGATTGAACCACGAAATTGGACAATTCAAGTTCGCACTAAGTTCTTTCCATAAATGGAGTGGTTGGTGTACTGTATAGTTTTAGCGATTGGATTTCACTCAAAACACACCACTTCACTTCTCCTACCATATTATGATGTTGCCCATGTTTTGGGCTCAATCTGATATTGATTGGCTAAAGAAATTGGACAATTCAAGTTCATATGAAGTTCGTTTCGTAAATGGAGTGGTTGGTGTACTGCATGGTTTATGCCATTCGATTTCACTCAAAACTCACGAAATGACTCCTCCCATCATATTTTGTTGTTGTCCAAGTTATGGTCTCAATCCGATATCAATCGAACCAAGAAATTGGACAATTCAAGTTCGTATGAAGTTCGTTCCGTAAATAGAGTGGATGGTGTATTGCAACGTTTTAGACCTTGGATTTCACTCAAAACTCCCCAAATGACTCCTCCCACCATATTATGATGTTGACCAAGTTTTGGGCTCAATCTGATATCGATTGGCAATTGAAATCAGACAATTCAAGTTCGTACGAAGTTCGTTCATCAAATGGAGTTGTCGGTGTATTGCATAATTTTAGAGATTGGATTTCACTCAAAACTCACCAAATAACTCCTCGCACCATATTATCATGTTGACCAAGTTTTTGGCTCAATCCGATATCGATCGAACCAAGAAATCGGCCAATTCAAGTTCGTACAAAGTTCGTTCATCAAATGGAGTTGTTGGTGTATTGCATAGTTTTAGCTATTGGACTTCACTCAAAACTCACCACATAACTCCTCCCACCATATTATGATGTTGACCAAGAGCTCAATCCGATATCGATTGAACCAAGAAATCGGACAATTCAATTTCGTACGAAGTTCGTTCATCAAATGGAGTTGTTAGTGTATTGCATAGTTTTAGAGATTGGATTTCACTCAAAACTGACCAACTGACTCCTCCCACCATATTATGATGTTGACCAGGTTTTGGGCTCAATTTGAAATCGATTGGCCAATGGAATTGGACAATTGAACTTCGTACGAACTTCATTTCGTAAATGGAGTGGTAGGTGTTTGCACAGTTTTAGCTATTGGATTTCACTCAAAACTCACCAAATGACTCCTCCCACCATATTATGATGTTGACCAAGTTTTGGGCTGAATCCGATATCGATTGAACCAAGAAATTGGACAATTCAAGTTCGTACGAAGTTCGTTCCATAAATGTAATGGTTGGTGTATTGCATAGTTTTAGCAATTGGATTTCACTCAAAACTCACCAGATGACTCCTCCCACCATATTATGATGTTGACCAAGTTTTGGGCTTAGTGCAATATCGATTGGCCAAAGAAATTGGACAATTTAAGTTCGTTCCGTAAATGGAGTGGTTGGTGTATTGCTTAGTTTTACCGATTGGATTTCACTCAAACCTCACCAAATGACTCCTCCCACCATATTATGATGTGGACCAAGTTTTGGGCTCAATCCGATATCGATTGAACCAAAAAAGTCGACAATTCAAGTTCGTACGAAGTTCGTTCATCAAATGGAGTTGTTGGTGTATTCCATAATTTTAGAGATTGAATTTCTCTAAAAACTCTCCAAATAATTCTGAGAATACGTACTTACCAACTATGATTTCTGCATCCTTGGGCCGACTGTTCTTGTACCCCTTCTATCTGATTAGGCAAAAGCTCACTAGGTCTAGTACCGTCAAAGTCTCCACCCTCTATTTCATCAACTACATAACGTGGACCTTTGCAAGAGAAGAATAGCATATTTAGCATTTCTGACAACTTATTCTAACTCCTTCCCCTATTTGGCCTTTAAAACATGAATATCACCAAAATTCCACTGACATGCCTATACACAAGTACCCTCTCTCAACATTTGTTCACTATTATGGTCTCTAGTCCTCCGATCAAATCCTGGTGAAACCAAATTCGGAACCCCTTTCCATGTAACTTGTCCATCGAATTTCTCGGACAATTTTGCTTCCGTAATTTCTTTTATGAAGTGAAAATAAATCAAGCATTTCCTAAACACTCTAGCTCAAACTAGTTCAGGTTAACGAAGACATTCCTCCCAAACCGTATATTTCCAACGTGTATTCTACATGTTCATATGAAAGCCTCAACAAATTTTTCAACACTTCTTGATGTCTTTTACTTAATCATACCGACAAGGCAAAACAACATGAAGAAACGTCAATAGTTCACTAGAACAAGGATGCACACGAGGTGCCGAGTCTACAGGAATTTAACCTAATGCTCTGATACCAAGTTGACAAGACCTGACCCAAATTCCACTTTGGAATCCAAGCCGAACCCTGTGAGTGTCCGACACCTGGCTAATGCCGGGCACAACGACCAAACTGCCCTTCTAACTAAAAATTCACTTTAAAAAAAGATTATCTACTGCCGAAAATTCGGCAGAGTTTCCCCTGTAATTTACTCATTTCCCAAAATCTCCACCTATCATCAAACATTTATAGAACTCAATCGTTCAGCATGCATTCAATTATATCCAAACAAATTAAGCATCATAATATTCTGGTCTCAAATCGCAATAAATCAAATAAATCAATCTGCTAATAAAATTCATCTCAACTTTTAGAACAACAATACTGCGTTGGTAATCTCAAACATTCTAACTCGTGGCTACACCTTGTAACTATAGGCTGCCTACGTACCCTTACTGAGGGATCAAGCCACACATAGTTCTTTAATTGCAAAACCACTCTAGTTCTCAAATTTCATCTCAAATTTCTATTTCAAGCAACCTGGCATTTCTCACATGGCAGTATATAATTAAACGAAGAAATAAAAGCATTTATATCAAGTAATCGTGCTTGGGAAGCCATAACCATCAATTCCTCGTGACACCAATGGTGACACGTCCTGACCTATAATCCTCGCTGGACTCAGGAGACATCTGATCAACCTGGTCCGCAATCCTCGCTCCCACGGTCCGCATAACTCTAAGACTCGTAGGGCAAAATATGCTAAAAAAACTCAAGATATTTAATACTATATAAAATAATGCAAGATAAAGATAAATGAACATAATAAAATAACATAAAATAACATAAGTTAAATATTATAAATTCCGAACACCCTTGTATCGAACTCACGTAAAGTTCATAAATAAATATACATATATTTATATATATATATATATATATATATCAATAACTTGATTAGAATATATATATATTTCCATCTATCGCTCGTAAAACAAATGTGACGCTTAAGAAAATAATTGTAACTGTATAAATTCCTCAATTTAGTTTAAAAGCATCTCATAACTTAAATTCTCTCCACCTAGGCGTACCCCCATTAATATTGTGGGAGGAGTTATTTGGGGGGTTTTGAGTGAAATCCAACCTTTACAACTATACAATACTCCAACCACTCCATTTCAGAACAAACTTCGTACGAACCTGAATTGACCAATTTCATGGACCACTCGATATCGGATTGAGTCCAAAACCTGGGGAACATCATAATATGGTGGGAGGTGTCATTTGGGGGGTTTTGAGTGAAATCCAATGGCTAAAACTATGCAATACACCAACCATTCCACTTCATAACGAACTTCGTACGATCCTGAATTGTCCAATTTCATGGACCAATCGATATATGATTGAGTCAAATCCAATGGCTAAAACTATGCAATAAAACAACCACTGCATTTCATAACGAACTACGTACGAACCTGAATTGTCCAATTTCATGGACCAAGCGATATCGGTTTGAGTCCAAAACTTGAGAACATCATAATGTTGTGGGAGGAGTCATTTGGTGAGTTTTGAGTGAAATCCAATGGCTAAAACTGTGCAATACTACCACTCCATTTCTTAACGAACTTCGTACGAACATGAATTGTCCAATTTCATGGACGAATCGATATCGGAGTGAGTCCAAAACTTGGGGAACATCATAATATGGTCGGTGGAGTCATTTGGTGAGTATTGAGTCAAATCCAATCGCTAAAACTATGCAATACAACAACCACTTCATTTCCAAACGAACTTCGTACAAACCTGAATTGTCCAATTTCATGGACCAGTAGATATCGGTTTGAGTCCAAAACTTAGGAAACATCACAATATGGTGGGAGGACTCATTTGGTGAGTTTTGAGTGAAATCCAATGGCTAAAACTATGCAATACACCAACCACTCTGTTTCATAACGAACTTTGTATGAACATGAATTGTCCAATTTCATGAACCAATAGATATCGGATTGAGTCTAAAACTTGGGGAACATCATATTATAGTGGGACGAGTCATTTGGTGAGTTTTGAGTGAAATCCAATGGCTAAAACTATGCAATACACCAACCACTCCGTTTCTTAACGAACTTTGTACGAACCTGAATTGTCCGATTTCATGGACCAATCAATATCGGATTGAGTCCAAAACTGGGGGAACACCATAATATTGTGGGAGGAGTCATTTGGTGGGTTTTGAGTGAAATCCAATGGCTAAAACTATGCACTACACGCCAACCACTCCGTTTCCTAACGAACTTTGTATGAACCTGAATTGTCCGATTTCATGAACCAATAGATATCGGATTGAGTCCAAAACTTGGGGAACATCATATTATAGTGGGAGGAGTCATTCGGTGGGTTTTCAATGAAATCCAATATCTAGAACTATCCAATTCACCAACCACTCCATTTAAGAACGAACTTCGTACGAACCTGAATTGTCAAGTTTCATGGACCAGTCGATATCGGATTGAGTCCAAAACTTAGGGAACATCACAATATGGTGGGAGGACTCATTTGGTGAGTTTTCAGTGAAATCCAATCTCTAGAACTATGCAATACACCATCCACTCCATTTCCGAACGAACTTCGTACGAACCTGAATTGTCCAATTTCATGAACCAATCGATATCGGATTGAGCCCAAAACTTCTGGAACAACATAATATGGTGGGATGAGTCATTTGGTGAGTTTTGATTGAAATCCAATGGCTAAAACTACGCAATACACTGACAACTCCATTTCTTAACGAACTTCGTACGAACATGAATTGTCCAATTTCATGGACCAATCGATATCGGATTGAGTACAAAACTTGGGGAACATCATAATATGGTGGGTGGAGTCATTTGGTGAGTAGTGAGTCAAATCCAATGGCTAAAACTATGCAATACTCCAACCACTCCATTTCTTAATGAACTTCTTACGAACATGAATTGTCCAATTTCATGGACCAATCGATATCGGATTGAGTCCAAAACTTGGGGAACATCATAATGTAGTGGGAGGTGTCATTTGGTGGGTTTTCAGAGAAATCCAATCTCTTGAACTATGCAATACACCAACCACTCCATTTCAGAACAAACTTCGTATGGACCTAAATTGGCCGATTTGATGGACAAATCGATATCGGATTGAGTCCAAAACTTGGGGAACATCGTAATATAGTGGGAGGAGTCATTTCGTGGGAACGAACTTCGTATGAACCTGAATTGTCCAATTTCAAGGACTAGTCGATATCGGATTGAGTCCAAATCTTAGGGAACATCACAACATGGTGGGAGGACTCATTTGGTGAGTTTTGAGTGAAATCCAATGGCTAAAACTATGCAATACACTAACCACTCCATTTCAAAACGAACTTCGTACGAACCTGAATTGTCTAATTTCATGAACCAATCGATATCGGATTGAGCCCAAAACTTGGGGAACATCATAATATGGTGGGAGGAGTCATTTGGGAAGGTTTGAGTGAAATCTAATAGCAAAAACTATGAAATACACTAACCACTCCATTAGAGAACGAACTTCGTACGGACATGAATTGTTCAATTTCTTGGACCAATCGATATCGGATTGAGCCCAAAATTTGGGGAACATCATAATCTGGTGGGAGGAGTCATTTGGTGAGTTTTGAGTGAAATCCAATGGCTAAAACTATGCAGTACACCAACCATTCCATTTCATAACGAACTTCGTACGAACATGAATTGTCCGATTTCATGAACCAATTCAGATTGAGTCCAAAACTTGGGGAACATCATAATGTAGGGGGAGGAGTCATTTGGTGGGTTTTCAGGGAAATCCAAACTCTAGAACTATGCAATACACCAACCAATCCATTTTATAACGAACTTCGTACGAACCTGAATTGTCCAATTTCAGGGACCAATCGATATCGGCTTGAGTCCAAAACTTAGGGAACAACATAACGTTGTGGGAGGAGTTATTTTGTGAGTTTTGAGTGAAATCCAATGGCGAAAACAATGCAATACACCAACCACTCCATTAAAGAACGAACTTCATATGAACCTGAATTGTCTAATTTCGTGGACCAATCGATATCGGATTAAGTCCAAAACTTAGGGAACATCATAATATGGTGGGAGGAGTCATTTGGTGAGTTTTGAGTGAAATCCAATGGCTAAAACTATGCAATACACCAACAACTCCATTTCAGAACGAACTTCGTACGAACCTGAATTGTCCAATTCCAAGGACCAATCGATCTCGGATTGAGCCCAAAACTTCTGGAACATCACAATATGGTGGGAGGACTCATTTGGTGAGTTTTGAGTGAAACCCAATGGCTAAAACTATGCAATACACCAACCACTCCATTTCATAACGCACTTTGTACGAACCTGAATTGTCCAATTTTATATACCAATCGATATCGGATTGAGTCCAAAACTTGGGGAAAATCATAATGTTGTGGCAGGTGTCATTTTGTGAGTTCTGAGTGAAATCCAATGGCTAAAACAATGCAATACACCAACCACTCCATTTCATAACGAACTTTGTATGAACGTGAACTGTCCAATTTCATGGACCAATCGATATCGGATTGAGTCCAAAACTTGGGGAACATCATAAGGAGGAGTCATTCGGTGAGTTTTGAGTGAAATCCAATCTCTACAACTGTACAGTACACCAACTACTCCATTTCAGAATGAACTTCGTACGAAACTAACTCCGATTTCATGGACCGATCGATATCGGATTGAGTCCAAAACAAAGGGAACAACATAATATGGTGGGTGGAGTCATTTGGCGAGTTTTGAGTGAAATCCAATGGCTAAAACTACGCAATACAACAACCACTCCATTTCATAACGAACTTCGTACGAACTGGAATTGTCCAATTTCAGGGACCAATCAATATCGGATTGAGTCCAAAACTTGGGGAACATCATAATATTGTTGGAGGAGTCCTTTGGTGGGTTTTGAGTGAAATTCAATCTCTAGAATTATACAATACACCAACTACTCAATTTCAAAACGAAATTCGTAGGACCCTGAATTGTCTAATTTCATGGACTCATCGATATCGGATTGAGTCCAAAACTTGGGGAACATCATAATATTGTTGGAGTCGTCATTTGGTGGGTTTTGAGTGAAATCCAATCTCTAGAATTATACAATACACCAACTACTCAATTTCAAAACGAACTTCGTAGGACCCTGAATTGTCTAATTTCATGGACCAATCGATATCGGATTGAGTCCAAAACTTGGGGAATATCATAATGTTGTGGGAGGAGTGATTTTGTCAGTTTTGAGTGAAATCCAATGGCCAAAAGTATGCAATACATCAACCACCGCATTTACTGAACGAACTTCGTACGAATTTGAATTGTCCAATTTCATTGGGCAAATTTCATTGGGCAATCGATATCGGATTGGGCCCAAAACTTGGTCAACATCATAATGTGGTGGGAGGAGTCATTTGGTGAGTTTTGAGTGAAATCCAATCGCTAAAACTATGCAATACACCAACCATTCCATTTACGGAACGAACTTTGTACGAACTTGAATTGTCCAATTTCATTCGGCAATCGATATCGGATTGAGCCCAAAACTTGGTCAACATCATAATATGGTGGGAGGAGTCATTTGGTGAGTTATGAGTGAAATTCAAATGATAAAACTATGCAATACACTAGCCACTCCGTATACGGAACGAACTTCATACGAACTTGAATTATCCAATTTCATTGGGTAACGGATATCGGATTGAGCCCAAAACTTGGTCCACATCATAATATGTTGGAAGGAGCCATTTGGAAAGTTTTGAGTGAAATCCAGTCGCTAAAACTATGCAATACACCACCGACTCCATTTACGGAACGAACTTCGTACGAACTTGAATTCTCCAATTTCATTGGGCAATCGAAATCGGATTGAGCCCAAAACTTGGGGTACATCGTAATATTGTGGGAGGAATCATTTGGTTAGTTTTGAGTGAAATAAAATAGCTAAAACTATGCAATACACCAACCACTCCATTCATTGAACGAACTTCGTACGAAAACTTGAATTGTCCAATTTCACTGAGCACTCAATATGGGATTGAGCCCAAAACTTGGTCAACATCATAATATGGTGGGAGGAGTCATTTGGTGAGTTTTGAGTGAAATCTGAACACTAAAACTATGCAATATACCAACAACTCCATTTGATGAACTAGGTTCGTACGAACTTGAATTGTAAGATTTCTTGGTTCAATCGATATCGGATTGAGCCCAAAACATGGTCAACATCATAATATGGTGGGAGGAGTCATTTGGTGGGTGTTGATTGAAATCCAATCGCTAAAACTATGCAATAGACCAACCACTCCATTTACTGAACGAACTTCGTACGAACTTGAATTGTTCGATTTCTTGGTTCAATAGATATCGGATTGAGCCCAAAACTTGGTCAACATCATAATATTGTGGGAGGAGTCATTTGGTCAGTTTGGAGTGAAATCCAACTGCTAAAACTATGCAATCCACCAACCACTTCATTTACGGAATGAACTTCGTACGAACTTGAATTGTACAATTTCATTGGGCAATCGATATCGGATTGAGCCTAAAACTTGGTGAACATCATAATATGGTGGGAGGAGTCATTTGGTGAGTTTTGAGAGAAATCCAATTGCTAAAACTATACAATACACCAACAACTCCATTTGATGAACGAACTTCGTACGAACGTGAATTGTCCGATTTATTGGTGCAATCGATATGGGATTGAGCGCAAAACTTGGTTAATATCATAATATGGTGGGAGGAGTCATTTGGTCAGTTGTGAGAGAAATCCAATCGCTAAAACTATGAAATACACCAACCACTCCATTTACGGAATGAACTTCGTACAAACTTGAATTGTCAAATTTCATTGGGCAATCGATATCGGATTGAGACCAAAACTTGGTCAACATCATAATATGGTGGGAGGAGTCGTTTGGTGAGTTTTGAGTGAAATCCAATCGCTAAAACTATGCAATACACCAACAACTCCATTTGATGAACGAACTTCGCACGAACTTGAATTGTCCGATTTCTTGGTCCAATCGACATCGGATTGAGCCCAAAACTTGGTCAACGTCTTGATATGGTGGGAGGAGTTATTTGGCTAGTTTTATGTGAAATCCAATCGCTAAAACGTTCCAGTACACCAACACTCCATTTTATGAACGAACTTCGTACGAACTTGAATTGTCCAATTTGTTGGTTCAATCGATATCGGATTGAGCCCAAAACATTGAACCCAAAACGTGGTCAGCGTCATAATATGGTGGGAGGAGTCATTTGGTGAGTTTTGAGTGAAATCTAATGGCTAAAAACTATGCAATACACCAATCACTCCATTTCATAATGAACTTCGTACAAACCTGAATTGTCCCAGTTCATGGACCAATCGATATCGGATTGAGTCCAAAACTTGTAGAACATCATATAGTGGGAGGAGTCATTTGGTGGGTTTTGAGTGAAATCCAATAGCAAAAACTATGAAATACATCAACCACTCCATTACAGAAAGAACTTCGTACGAACATGAATAGTCCAAAACTTGGGGAACATCATAATATGGTGCGAGGAGTCATATGCTGACTTTTGAGTGAAATCCAATGGCTAAAACCATACAATAAATCAACCACTTAATTTCAGAACGAACTTCGTAGGAACATGAATTGGCCGATTTCGTGGACCAATCGATATAGGATTGATTCCAAAACATGGGGAACATCATAATATTGTTGGAGGAGTCATTTGGGGGGTTTTCAATGAAATCCAATCTCTAGAACTATACAATACACCAACCACACCGTTTCATAACGAACTTTGTACGAACCTGAATTGTCCAATTTCATGGACCAGTTGATATCAGATTGAGCCCAAAACTTGGGGAACATCATAAGATGGTGGGAGGAGTCATTTAAGGAGTTGTGTGAGAAATCCAATGGCTAAAACTATGAAATAAACCAACCAGTCCTTTTCAGAACGAACTTTGTACGAACCTGAATTGTTCGATTTCATGGACCAATCGATATCGGATTGAGTCCAAAACTTGGGGAGCATCATAATATTGTGGGAGGTGTCATTTGGTGGGTTTTGAGTGAAATCCAATCTCTAGAACTATACAATACACTAACCACTCCATTTAAGAATGAACTTCGTACGAACCTAAATTGTCCAATTTCATGGGCCAATCGATATAGGATTGAGTCCAAAACTTGGGGAACATCATAATATGGTGGGAGGAGTCATTTCGTGTGTTTTGAGCGAAATCCAATGGCTAAAACTATGCAACAGACCAACCAGTCCATTTCAAATTGAACTTTGTACGAACCTGAATTGTCCGATTTCATGGACCAATCGATATCGGATTGAGTCCAAAACTTGGAGAACATCATAATATTGGAGGAGGAGTGATTTGGTGGTTTTTAGTGAAATCCAATCTCTAGAACTATACAATATACCAACGACTTTATTTCAGAACGAACTTCGTACGAACCTGAATTGTCCAATATCATGGACAATCGGTATCAGTTGAGTCCAAAATGAGAGGAACGTCAAAAAGTTGTGGGAGAAGTCATTTTGTGAGTTTTGAGTGAAATCCAATGGCTAAAACAATGCAATACACCAACCACTCAATTTAAGAATGAACTTCGTACGAACCTGAATTGTCCGATTTTATGGACCAATCGATATCGGATTGACTCCAAAACTCCGGGAACATCAGAAAATTGTGGGAGGTGTCATGTGGTGGTTTTGAGTGAAATCCAATCTCTAGAACTATACAATACACCAACCACTCCATTTAAGAATGAACTTCGTACGAACCTGAATTGTCCAATTTCATGGACCAATCGATATAGGATTGAGTCCAAAACCTGGGGAACATCATAGTTTGGTTGGAGGAGTCATTTGGTGTGTTTTGAGTGAAATCCAATCTCAAGAACTATGCCATACACCAACAAGTCCATTTCAAAACGAACTCCGTACGAACCTGAAGTGTCCAATTTCATGAACCAGTCGTTATCGGATTGAGTCCAAAACGTGGGGAATATCATAATGTTGTGGGAGGAGTCATTTGGAGAGTTTTGAGTGAAATCCATTTGCCAAAACTACGCAATACACCAACCACTCCATTAGAGAACGAACTTCGTACGAACATGAATAGTCCAATTTCTTAGACCAATCGATATCGGATTGAGGCCAAAACTTGGGGAACATCATAATCTTGTGGGAGGAGTCATCTATTGGGTTATAGTAAACATCATGCTTAATCTTGGTAGACATGTGAATGAATGAAGAGAATGCTATGCAAACATCATGATGTGTATTTTCTTTGGTTCTTTAACGTTTTCTTGCATGCTAATGACTCTTAACTTGGAACCAAAGTTGAACATCCCAATTAGGTTGCAGATTAGGAGAATTTCATCAAAACCACACATCATATGGCTGATCATATATATGTGAAACGAACTCTGAAAACAGGTTGGTAGTTGAGTACGGTTTAATTTTATAAACATGGAATTAGTTTTGCAATTGTGAATTCGAAATCCCTAGTCTCATCCCTATTCTTTCTACATCAATATATTATTCACTACTACATTCTTCTTGCATTTTAAGTTATTTTTCATTTACAACACAAAAACTACTTTCAAATTGTCACTTTCATTTTTAGTTAGGGTTCTTTCAAAACTAGTAATTTATAGACGTCCAATTGGTACCTGTGGTTCGACACGCTTACTTGTACCACTATACTAACCATATATTGGCACTTGGAAGAACACAACACCAACCACTCCATTTCAGATCAAACTTCGTACAAACCTGAATTGTCCAATTTCATGGACCAATCGATATCGGATTGAGTCCAAAACTTAGGGAACACGATAATATAGTGGGCGGAGTCATTTGGTGGGTTTTGAGTAAAATCTAATCTCTAGAACTATGAAATACACCAACCACTCCATTTCAGAACGAACTTTGTACGAACCTGAATTGTCCGATTTCATGGACAAATCGATATCGGATTGAGAACAAAACTTGGGCAACATCATAATATGGTGGGAGGAGTCATTTGGTGAGTTTAGAGTGAAATCCAATCTCTATAACTATACAATACACCAACCACTCCATTTCAGAACGAACTTCAACTTGGGGACCATCATAATATGGTGGGAGGAGTCATTTGGGGGTTTTTGAGTGTAATCAAATCTCTAGAACTATGCAATACAACAACCACTCCATTTCATAACGAACTTCGTACGAATCTAAATTGTCCAATTTCATGGACCAATCCATCTTGGATTGAGTCCAAAACTTTGGGAACAACATAATATGGTGGTAGGAGTCATTTGAAGGGTTTTGAGAGAAATCCAATGTCTAAAACTATGCAATACACCAACCACTCCATTTCGGAATGAATTTCGTACGAACCTAAATTGTCCAATTTCATGGACCAATCGATATCGGATTAAGTCTAAAAGTTGGGAAACATCGTCATATGGTGGAAGGAGTCATTTGGTGGGTTTTGAATGAAATCCAATCTCTACAACTATGCAATACACCAACCACTCCATTTCATAACGAACTTCGTACAGACCTGAATTGTCCCATTTCATGGATCAATCGATATCGGACTGACTCCAAAACTTGGGGAACATCATAATATGGTGGGAGGAGTCATTTGGTGACTTTTGAGTGAAATCCAATGGCGAAAACTTTGAAATACTCAAACCACTCCATTTCAGAACGAACTTAGTACGAACCTGAATTGTCATATTTTATGGATCAATCGATATCGGATTGAGTCCAAAACTTGGGGAACATCATAATATGGTGGTAGGAGTCATTTGGTGAGTTTTGAGTCAAATCCAATGGCTAAAACAATGCAATACACCAACCACTCCCTTTCATAACGAACTTCGTACGAACCTAAATTGTCCAATTTCATGGACCAATCGATATCGGATTGAGTCCAAAACTTGGGGAACATCATAATATGATGGGAGGAGTCATTTCGAGACTTTTGAGTGAAATCCAGTGGCTAAAACTATGCAATACACCTACCACTCCATTTCAGAACGAACTTCGTACGAACCTGAATTGCCCAATTTCATTGACCAATCGATATCGGATTGAGTCCAAAACTTGGGGTGCATCATAATATGGTGGGCGGTGTCATTTGGTGGCTTTTGAGTGAAATCCAATCTCTAGAACAATGGAATACACCAACCGCTCCATTTCGTAATGAACTTAGTACGAACCTGAATTGTCCAATTTCATGGACCAATCGATATCGGATTGTGTCCAAAAACTTGGGGAACATCATAATATGGTGGGAGGAGTCATTTGGCGGGTTTTGAGTGAAACGTAGTCTCTAGAACTACGCAATACACCAACCACTCCGTTTCGGAAAGAACTTCGTACGAACTTAAATTGTCCAATTTCATGGACCCATTGATATCGGATTGAGTCCAAAACTTGGGAAACATTATAATATGGTGGGAGGACTCATTTGGTGGGTTTTGAGTGAAATCCAATCTCTAGAACTATGCAATACACCAACCAGTCCATTTCAGAACGAACTTCGTACGAACCTGAATTGTCCAATTTCATCGACCAATCTATATCGGATTGAGTCCAAAACTTGAGGAACACCGTAATATAATGGGAGGAGTCATTTGGTGGGTTCTGAGTGAAATCCATTGCCTACAACTATGCAATACACCTACCACTCCATTTCAAAACGAACTTCGTATGAACCTAAATTGTCCAATTTCATGCACCAACCGATATCGGATTGAGTCCAAAACGTGGGGAACATCATAATATGGTGGGAGGAGTCATTTGTCGGGTTTTGAGTGAAATCCAATCTCTATAACTATGCAATACACCAACCACTCCATTTCAGAACGAACTTCGTACGAACCTAAATTGTCCAATTTCATGGACCAATCGATATCGGATTGAGTCCAAAACTTGGGGAACATCATAATATGATGGGAGGAGTCATTTCGAGACTTTTGAGTGAAATCCAGTGGCTAAAACTATGCAATACACCAACCACTTCATTTCAGAACGAACTTCGTACGAACCTAAATTGTCCAATTTCATGGACCAATCGATTTCGGATTGAGTCCAAAACTTGGGAACATTATAATATGGTGGGAGGACTCATTTGGTGGGTTTTGAGTGAAATCCAATCTCTAGAACTATGCAATACACCAACTACTCCATTTCATAACGAACTTCGGACAAACATGAATTGTCCAATTTCATGGACCAATCAATATCGGTTTGAGTCCAAAACTTTGGGAACATCATAATATGGTGGGAGGAGTCATTTGGTGGGTTTTGAGTGAAATCCACTCTCTAGAACTATGCAATACACCAAGCACTTCATTTCAGAATGAAACCCGTACAAGCTTAAATTGTCCAATTTTGTGGACCAATCGATATCGGATTGAGTCCAAAACTTGGGGAACATCATAATATGGTGGGAGGGGTCATTTGGTGATTATTCAGTGAAATCCAACGGCTAAAACTATGCAATACACCGACCACTCCATTAGAGAATGAACTGAGTACGAATATGAATGGTCCAATTTCATAGACCAATTGATACCGGATGGAGTTCGAAACTTGGGGAACATCATAATATTGTGGGTGGAGTCATTTGGGGGGTTTTGAGTGAAATCCAATCTCTAGAACTATACAATACACCAACCACTCCATTTCAGAACGAACTTCATACGAACCTGAATTGTCCAATTTCATGGACCAATCGATATCGGATTGAGTCCAAAACTTGGCAAACATCATAATATAGTGGGAGGAGTCATTGGGTGGGTTTTGGGAGAAATCCAATGGCAAAAACTATGAAATACATCAACCACTCTGTTAGAGAACGAACTTTGTACGAACTTGGATAGTCTATTTTCTTAGGCCAATCGATATCGGATTGGGCCCAAAACTTTGGGAACATCATAATATGGTGGGAGGAGTCATTTGGTCAGTTTTGAGAGAAATCAAATGGCTAAAACTATGCAATACACCAACCACTCCAATTTATAACGAACTTCGTACGAACCTTAATAGTCCAATTTCATGGACCAATCGATATCAGATTGAGTCCAAAACTTGGGGAACATCATCATGTTGTGGGAAGAGTCAGTTGGTGAGTTTGGTGTGAAATCCAATTGCCAAAACTGCCCAACATACCAATCACTCCATTAGAGAACGAACTTCGTATGAACATAAATTGTCCGATTTCTGGACCAGTTGATATCGGATTGGGCCCAAAACTTGAGGAACATCATAATATGGTGGGAGGAGTCATTTGGTGAGTTTTGAGCGAAATTAAATGGCTAAAACTGTGCAATACACCAACCACTCCAATTTATAACGAACTTCGTATGATCCTTAATTGTCCAATTTCATGGACCAATCGATATCGGATTGAGTCAAAAACTTGGGGAACACCACAATATGGTGGGAGGATTCATTTGGTGAGTTTTGAGTGAAATCCAATGGCCAAAACTATGCAATACACCAACCACTCCATTTCATAACGAACTTCGTACAAACTTTAATTGTCCAATTTCATGGACCAATTGATATCGGATTGAGTCCAAAACTTGGGAACATGATAATATGGTTGGAGGTGTCATTTGGTGGGTTTTGAGTGAAATCCAATCTCTAGAACGATGCAATACACCAACCACTCCATTTCATAACGAACTTCGTACGAACATAAATCATCCAATTTCATGAACCGATCGATATCGGATTGAGTCCAACACTTGGGGAAGATCATAATATAGAGGGAGGAGTCATTGCGTCGGTTTTGAGTGAAATCCAATCTCTAGAGCTATACAGTACACCAACCACTCCATTTCTTAACGATCTTCGTACAAACCTGAATGTCCCAATTTCATGGGCCAATCGATATTGGATCGAGTCCAAAACTGGGGGAACATCACAATATGGTGGTAGGAGTCATTTGGGGAGTTTTTAGTGAAATGCAATGGCTTAAACTATGCAATACACCAACCCCTCCATTTCATAACGAACTTCGTACGAATCTAAATTGTCCGATTTCATGGACCAATCGATATCGGATTGAGTCCAAAACTTGGGGAACATCATAATATGGTGGGAGGAGTCAATGATAACTCATATATTTATACATTTATACCATCCATTTCTAGTATATTTGTGATGTTTTTGAGTTAAACTTGTTGCGTTTTATCCTATTTTGTGTTAGTATGCAGTTGCATATACTTTAGGATCAAGTTGAAGGCAAAAGAAATGAAAACATGCCATTTTTGGAGCTGACCCTTATTCAAACGTGGAAACAAGTTTCGTGACCTGTTTTGAAGTCCAAATAAAGAATCCAAGGCGAACCTGGCTTGTTTGAAGACTAAGAGCAGAATGGGAAAGCAATGGGGATTTCTAGCCTGATTTGGAGGTGCCAAATAAGGCAAAAACGTGCAAAATAAAAGCTGATTCATTAGGATATCTTTGGAACATCTGGCAGCCTTGTTTACCCCATAAAAACTTGCCTTTTAGCCACTTTTAAAACCCCTATTTATTTTGGACGAATTTCACAACCCTACATCTGACTTCTTGGTTATTCTCTCTTTTCATGCACACTAAAACCCTAGCCGTCCATATATTTCTACCATCAGGACTCAGCGCAAGAAGTGGTTCTTGGAGAAGTTCAACATCAGAATTGGTTCAAGGGTTTCCTCTCATGAATTTATTTTCACTCATGTTGTTTATTTTTGTTTTAATCTCTTTGAACATGATGTGTAACTAAATTCATAGCTAGGGATTTCGATGTAGCCTTGCAACATTGATCCATGTTTCTAATTTAAAGTATTCAGTTCATCAATCTGTTTCTTGTTTCATTCACTGAATCTATTGTTCAATTTGTTTGTCAATTTTAATGTTTGATCACCATTAGAGTTGCCTACAGATTATCTAGACAAGGTTATATAGTAAACATCATGCTTAATCTTGTTAGACATGTGAATGAATGAAGAGAATGCTATGCAAACATCATGCTGTGTATTTTCTTTGGTTTTTTAACGTTTTCTTGCATGCTAATGACTCTTAACTTGGAACCAAAGTTGAACATCCCAACTAGGTTGCAGATTAGGAGAATTTGATCAAAACCACACATCATATGGCTGATCATATATATGTAAAACGAACTCTGGAAACAGGTTGGTAGTTGAGTACGGTTTAATTTTATAAACATGGAATTAGTTTTGCAATGGTGAATTCGAAATCCCTGGTCTCTTCCCTATTCTTTCTACATCAATATATTATTCACTACTACATTCTTTTTGCATTTGAAGTTATTTTTCATTTACAACACAAAAACTACTTTCAAATTGTCACTTTCATTTTTAGTTAGGGTTCTTTCAGAACTAGTAATTTATAGAGGTCCAATCGGTCCCTGTGGTTCGACACCCTTACTTGTACCATTATACTAACCATATATTGGCACTTGGAAGGAACACAACAGTCAATTGGTGGGTTTTGAGTGAAATCCAATATCGAGAACTATGCAATACACCAACCACTCCATTTCATAACGAACTTCGTATGAATCTCAATTGTCCAATTTCATGGATCAATTGATATCGGACTGAGTCTAAAACTTGGGGAACATCATAATATGGTGGGAGGAGTCATTTGGAGGGTTTTGAGTGAAGTCCAATCTCTAAAACTATGCAATACACCAACCACTCCATTTCATAACAAACTTCGTACGAACCTAAATTGTCCAATTTCATGGACCAATCGATATCGGATTGAGTCCAAAACTTGGGGAACGTCATAATATGGTGGTAGGAGTCATTTGGTGGGTTTTCAGTGAAACCGAATGGCTAACACTATGCAATCCACCAACCACTCCATTTCAGAACGAACTTCGTAAGAACGTAAATTGTCCAATTTTTATGGACCAATCGATATCGGATTAAGTCCAAAACATGGGGAACATCATAATGTGGTGGGAGGAGTCATTTGGTCGGTTTTGAGTGAAATCCAATCTCTATAACTATGCAATACACCAACCACTGAATTTGATAACGAATGTGAATTGTCCAATTTGATGGACCAATCGATATAGGATTGAGTCGAAAACTTGGGGAACATCATCATATGGTGGGAGGAGTCATTTGGAGGGTTTTGAGTGAAGTCCAATATCTAAAACTATGCAATACAACAACCACTCCATTCCATAACGAACTTCGTGGGAACCTGAATTGTCCAATTTCATGGACCAATCGATATCGGATTGACTCCAAAACTTGGGGAACCTCATAATATGGTGGGAGGAGTCATTTGGTGGGTTTTGAGTGAAATCCAATCCCTAGAACTATGCAATACACCAACCACTCCATTTCATAATGAACATCGTACGAACCTAAATTGTCCAATTTCATGAACCAATCGATATCGGATTGAGTCCAAAACTTGGGGAACATCATAATATCCTGGTAGGAGTCATTTGGTGGGTTTTGAGTGAAATCCAATGGCTAAAACTATGCAATACATCGACCACTCCATTTCAGAACGAACTTCGTATGAACCTAAATTGTCCAATTTCGTGGAACAATCGATATCGGATTGAGTCCAAAACTTGGGAAACAACATAATATGGTGAGAGGAGTCATTTGGTGGATTTTGAGTGAAATCCAATCTTGAGAACTATGCAATACACCAACCACTCCATTTCATAACGAACTTCGTACGAATCTCAACTGTCCAATTTGATGGACCAATCGATATCGGATTGAGTCCAAACTTGAGGAACACCATAATATGGTGGTAGGAGTCATTTGGTGGGTTTTGAGTGAAATCCAATGGCTAAAACTATGCAATAGACCAAACACTCCAATTCAGAACGAACTTCGTATGAACCTAAATTGTCCAATTTCGTGGACCAATCGATATCGGATTGAGTCCAAAACTTGGGGAACATCATATTGTGGTGGGCGGAGTCATTTGGTGTGTTTTGAGTGAAATCCAATCTCTACAACTATGCAATACACCAACAACTCCATTTCATAACGAAATTCGTACGAACCTGAATTGTCCAATTTCATGGACTAATCGATATCGGATTGAGTCCAAAACTTGGGGAACATCATAATAGGGTGGGATGATTCATTTGGTGGGTTTTGAGTGAAATCGAATCTCTAGAACTATGCAACACACAAACCATTCCATTTCAAAACGAACTTCGTTCGAACCTGAATTGTCCTATTTCATGGACCAATCGTTATCGGATTGAGTCCAAAACTTGGGGAACATTATAATATGGTGGGAGGAGTCACTTGGTGGGTTCTGAGTGAAGCCCAATTTCTTGAACTACGGAATACGCCAACCACTCCATTTCATAACGAACTTCGTACGAACCTGAATTGTCCAATGTCATGGACCAATCGATATCGGATTGAGTCCAAAACTTGGGGAACATCATAATATGGTGGGAGGAGTCATTTGGTGACTTTTGAGTGAAATCCAAGGCTAAAACTACGCAATACACCAACCTGTCCATTTCATAACGATCTTCGTACAAACCTGAATTGTCCAATTTCATGGACCAATACATATCGGATTGGGTCCAAAACTTGGGGAACATCATAATATGGTGGGAGGATTCATTTGGTGGGTTTTGAGTGAAATCCAATCTCTACAACTATGCAATACACCAACTACTCCATTTCAAAACGAACTTCGTCCGAACCTGAATTGTCCAATATCATGGACCAAGCGTTATCGGATTGAGTCCAAAACTTGGGGAACATCATAATATGGCGGGAGGAGTCATTTGTTGGTTTTTGAGTGAAATCCATTCTCTAGAACTATGCAATACACCAACCACTCCATTTCAGAACGAACTTCGTACGAACCTAAATTGTCCTATTTCATAGGCCAATAGATATCGGACTGAGTCGAAAACTTGGGGAACATCATAATATGTTGGGAGGAGTCATTTGGTGGGTTTTGAGTGAAATCCAATCTCTACAACTATGCAATACACCAACCACCCCATTTCATAACGAACTTCGTATGAACCTGAATTGTCCAATTTCGTGGACCAATCGATATCGGATTGGGTCCAAAACTTGGGGAACATCAGAATAAAGTGGGGGGAGTCATTTATTGGGTTTTGAGTAAAATCAAATCTCTAGAACTATGCAATACACCAACCACTCCATTTCAGGACGAACTTCGTACGAACCTAAATTGTCCTATTTCATAGACCAATGGATATCGGACTGAGTCCAAAACTTGGGGAACATCATAATATGGTGGGAGGAGTCATTTGGTGAGTTTTGAGTCAAATCCAATGGCTAAAACAATGCAATACACCAACCACTCCATTTCGGAATGAACTTCGTACGAACGTGAATTGTCCAATTTCATGGACCAATGGATTTCGGATTGAGTCCAAAGCTTGGGGAACATCATAATATGGTGGGAGGAGTCATTTGGTGGGTTTTGAGTGAAATCCAATCTCTAGAACTATACAAGACGCCACCCACTCCATTTCAAAACGAACTTCGTATGAACCTGAATTGTCCAATTTCGTGGACCAATCGATATCGGATTGGGTCCAAAACTTGGGGAACATCAGAATAAAGTGGGGGGAGTCATTTATTGGGTTTTGAGTAAAATCAAATCTCTAGAACTATGCAATACACCAACCACTCCATTTCATAACGATCTTCGTACAAACCTGAATTGTCCAATTTCATGGAACAATCGATATCGGATTTAGTCCAAAACTTGGGGAACATCATAATAGGGTGGGATGATTCATTTGGTGGGTTTTGAGTGAAATCGAATCTCTAGAACTATGCAACACACAAACCACTCCATTTCAAAACGAACTTCGTTCGAACCTGAATTGTCCAATTTCATGGACCAATCGTTATCGGATTGAGTCCAAACTTGGGGAACATTATAATATGGTGGGAGGAGTCACTTGGTGGGTTCTGAGTGAAGCCCAATTTCTTGAACTACGGAATACGCCAACCACTCCATTTCATAACGAACTTCGTACGAACCTGAATTGTCCAATGTCATGGACCAATCGATATCGGATTGAGTCCAAAACTTGGGGAACATCATAATATGGTGGGAGGAGTCATTTGGTGACTTTTGAGTGAAATCCAAGGCTAAAACTACGCAATACACCAACCTGTCCATTTCATAACGATCTTCGTACAAACCTGAATTGTCCAATTTCATGGACCAATACATATCGGATTGGGTCCAAAACTTGGGGAACATCATAATATGGTGGGAGGATTCATTTGGTGGGTTTTGAGTGAAATCCAATCTCTACAACTATGCAATACACCAACTACTCCATTTCAAAACGAACTTCGTCCGAACCTGAATTGTCCAATATCATGGACCAAGCGTATCGGATTGAGTCCAAAACTTGGGGAAACATCATAATATGTCGGAGGAGTCATCTGTTGGTTTTTGAGTGAAATCCATTCTCTAGAACTATGCAATACACCCACCACTCCATTTCAGAACGAACTTCGTACGAACCTAAATTGTCCTATTTCATAGACCAATAGATATCGGATTGAGTCGAAAACTTGGGGAACATCATAATATGTTGGGAGGAGTCATTTGGTGGGTTTTGAGTGAAATCCAATCTCTACAACTATGCAATACACCAACCACCCCATTTCATAACGAACTTCGTATGAACCTGAATTGTCCAATTTCGTGGACCAATCGATATCGGATTGGGTCCAAAACTTGGGGAACATCAGAATAAAGTGGGGGGAGTCATTTATTGGGTTTTGAGTAAAATCAAATCTCTAGAACTATGCAATACACCAACCACTCCATTTCAGGACGAACTTCGTACGAACCTAAATTGTCCTATTTCATAGACCAATGGATATCGGACTGAGTCCAAAACTTGGGGAACATCATAATATGGTGGGAGGAGTCATTTGGTGAGTTTTGAGTCAAATCCAATGGCTAAAACAATGCAATACACCAACCACTCCATTTCGGAATGAACTTCGTACGAACGTGAATTGTCCAATTTCATGGACCAATGGATTTCGGATTGAGTCCAAAGCTTGGGGAACATCATAATATGGTGGGAGGAGTCATTTGGTGGGTTTTGAGTGAAATCCAATCTCTAGAACTATACAAGACGCCACCCACTCCATTTCAAAACGAACTTCGTATGAACCTGAATTGTCCAATTTCGTGGACCAATCGATATCGGATTGGGTCCAAAACTTGGGGAACATCAGAATAAAGTGGGGGGAGTCATTTATTGGGTTTTGAGTAAAATCAAATCTCTAGAACTATGCAATACACCAACCACTCCATTTCAGGACGAACTTCGTACGAACCTGAATTGTCCAATTTCATGGAACAATCGATATCGGATTTAGTCCAAAACTTGGGGAACATCATAATAGGGTGGGATGATTCATTTGGTGGGTTTTGAGTGAAATCGAATCTCTAGAACTATGCAACACACAAACCACTCCATTTCAAAACGAACTTCGTTCGAACCTGAATTGTCCAATTTCATGGACCAATCGTTATCGGATTGAGTCCAAAACTTGGGGAACATTATAATATGGTGGGAGGAGTCACTTGGTGGGTTCTGAGTGAAGCCCAATTTCTTGAACTACGGAATACGCCAACCACTCCATTTCATAACGAACTTCGTACGAACCTGAATTGTCCAATGTCATGGACCAATCGATATCGGATTGAGTCCAAAACTTGGGAACATCATAATATGGTGGGATGAGTCATTTGGTGACTTTTGAGTGAAATCCAAAGGCTAAAACTACGCAATACACCAACTAGTCCATTTCATAACGATCTTCGTACAAACCTGAATTGTCTAATTTCATGGACCAATAGATATCGGATTGAGTCCAAAACTTAGGGAACATCATAATATGGTGGGAGGATTCATTTGGTGGGTTTTGAGTGAAATCCAATCTCTACAACTATGCAATACACCAACCACTCCATTTCAGAATGAACTTCTTATGAACCTGAATTGTCCAATTTCATGGACCAATCGATATGGGATTGGGTCCACAACTTGGGGAACATCATAATATGGTGGAGGAGTCATTTGGTAACTTTTGAGTGAAATCCGATGGCTAAAACTACGCAGTACACCAACTGCTCCATTTCGTAACGTACTACGTACGAACCTGAATTGTCCAATTTCATGGACCAATCGATATCGGATTGAGTCCAAAACTTGAGGAATATCGCAATATGATGGGAGGAGTCATTTGGTCGGTTATGAGTGAAATCTAATGGCTACAACTATGCAATACTCCAACAACTCCATTTCATAACGAACTTAGTACGTCCATGAATTGTCCATTTTCATGGACCAATCAATATCAGATTGAGTCCAAAACTTGGGGGACATCATAATATGGTAGGAGGAGTCATTTGATGAGTTTTGAGTGAAATCCAATCACCAAAACTATGCAATACACCAACCAATTGGACAATCGATATCGGATTGAGTCCAAAACTTGGGGAACATCATAATATGGTGGGAGGAGTCATTTGGTGAGTTGTGAGCGAAATCCAATCTCTACAACTATGCAATACACCAACCACTCCATTTCAGAACGAACTTCGTAGGAACCTGAATTGTCCGAATTCATAGACCAATCGATATCGGATTGAGTACAAAACTTGGGGAACAACATAATATGATGGGAGGAGTCAGTTGGTGACTTTTGCGTGAAATCCAATGGCTAAAACTATGCAATACACCAACCACTCCATTTAATAACGAACTTCGTATGAACCTGAATTGTCCAATATCGTGGACCAATCGATTTCGGATTGAGTCCAAAACTTGGGGAACATCATAATATAGTGGGAGGAGCCATTTGGTGGGTTTTGAGTCAATTCCAATCTCTACAACTATGCACTACACCAACCACTCCATTTCATAACGAACTTCGTACGAACCTGAATTGTCCAATTTCATGGACCAATCGATATCGGATTGGGTCCAAAACTTGGTGAACATCAGAATATGGTGGGGGGAGTTATTTGGGGACTTTTGAGTGAAATCCAAAGGTTAAAACTATGCAATACACAAACCACTCCAATTCATAACGAACTTCGTACGAACCTGAATTGTCCACTTTCATGGACCAATAGGTATCGGATTGAGTCCAAAACTTGGGAAACATCATAATATGGTGGGAGAAGTCATTTGGTGACTTTTGAGTGAAATCGAAAGGGTAAAACTATGCAATACACAAACCCGAATTGTCCACTTTCATGGACCAATCGATATCGGATTGGGTCCAAAACTTGGGCAACATCATAATGTGGTTGGAGGAGGCATTTTGTGAGTTTTGAGTGAAATCCAATGGCTAAAGCAATGCAATACACCAACCACTCCATTTAAGAATGAACTTCGTACGAACCTGAATTGGCCGATTTGATGGAACAGTAGATATCGGATTGAGTCCAAGACTTAGGGCACATCATAATATGGTGCGAGGAGTGATTTGGTGAGTTTTGAGTGAAATCCAATGGCTAAAACTGTGCAATACACCAACCACTCCATTAGAGAACGAACATCGTACGAACATGAATAGTCTAATTTTTTGGACCAATCGATATCGGGTTAAGTCTAAAATGTGGGGAACATCATAAAATTGTGGGTTTTCAGTGAAATTCGATCTGTAAATCTATGCACTGCACCAATCGTTCCATTTCAGAATGAACTTCGTACAAACCTGAATTGTCCGATTTCATGCACCAATCGATATCGGATTGAGTTCAAAACTTGGGGAACATCATAATTTTCTGGAAGGAGTCATTTGAAGAGTTTTGAGCGAAATCCAATGGTTTCATGGACTAATTGATATCGGTTTGAGCCCAAAACTTGGGGAACATCATAATATGGGGGGAAGAGTCGTACGTTGAGTTTTGAACGAAATGCAATGGCTAAAATTATGCAATACACCAACCACTCCATTTTAGAACGAACTACGTGCGAACCTGAATTGTGCAATTTCATGGACCAAACGATATCGGATTGAGTCCAAAACTTAGGGAACATCATAATATGGTGGGAGGAGTCATTTGGTGAGTTTTGAGTGAAATCCAATCTCTAGAAGTACGCAATACACCAACCACTTCATTTCATAACGAACTTCGGAGTAACCTGAATGACTAGTTTCATGGACCAATAGATATCGGATTGAGTCCAAAACTTGGGGAACATCATAATATGGTGGGAGGAGTCATTTGGTGGACTTTGAGTGAAATCCAATCTCTAGAACTATGCAATATACCAACCACTCCATTTCAGAACGAACTTCGTACGAACCTAAATTGTCCAATTTCATGGACCAATCGATATCGGATTGAGTACAAAACTTGGGGAACATCATAATATGGTGGGAGGAGTCATTTGGTGGGTTTTGAGTGAAATTCAATCTCTAGAACTATGCAATACACCAACCACTCCATTTCATAACGAACTTTGTAGTAACCTGAATTACCAGTTTCATGGACCAATCGATATCGGATTGAGTCCAAAACTTGGGGAACATCATAAAATGGTGGGAGGAGTCATTTGGTGGATTTTTAGTGAAATCCAATCTCTAGAACTATGCAATATACCAACCACTCCATTTCAGAACGAACTTCGTACGAACCTAAATTGTCCAATTTCATGGACCAATCGATATCGGATTGCGTACAAAACTTGCGGAACATCATAATATGGTGGGAGGAGTCATTTGGTGTGTTTTGAGTGAAATCCAATCTCTAGAACTACGCAGTATATCAACCACTCCATTTTAGAACGGATTTCGCACAAACCTAAATTGTTCAATTTCATGGGCCAATCGATATCGGATTGAGTCCAAAACTTGGGGAACATCATAATATGGTGGGAGGAGTCATTTGGTGGGTTTTGAGTGAAATCCAATCTCTAGAACTTTGCAAAACACCAACCACTCCATTTCATAACGAACTTCGTAGTAACCTGAATTACCAGTTTCATGGACCCATCGATATCGGATTGAGTCCAAAACTTGGGGAACATCATAATATGGTAGGAGTAGTCAATTGGTGGGTTTTGAGTGAAGTCCAATCTCTAGAACTATGCAATACACCAACCACCCAATTTCATAACGAACTTCGTATGAACCTGAATTGTCCAATTTCATGGCCCAATCGATATCGGATTGAGTACAACACTTGGGGAACCTCATAAAATATAATGGGAGGAGTCATTCGGTGGGTTTTCAGTGAAATGCAATCTATAGAACTATGCAATACACAACCACTCCATGTCATAACGAATTTCGTGCGAACCTGAATTGTCCAATTTCATGGACCATTCAATATCGGATTGAGTCCAAAACTTGGGGAACCTCATAAGATGGTGGGAGGAGTCATTTGGTGAGTTTTGAGTGAAATCCAATGGGTAAAACTATGCAATACAGCAACCACTCCATTTCAGAACGAACTTCGTACGAACCTGAATTGAACAATTTCATGGACCACTCAATATCCATTTGCGTACAAAACTTGGGGAACAGCATAAAGTTGTGGGAGGAGTCATTTGGTGACTTTTGAGTGAAATCCAATTCCCAAAACTATGCAATACACCAACCACTCCATTTCAAAACGAACTTCGTACGAACTTGACCAATCGATATCAGACTAAGTCCAAAAGTTGGGGAACCTCATAATATTGTGGGAGGATAGATTTGTTGCGTTTTGAGAGAAATCCAATCTCTAGAACTATACAACACACCAGCCGCTACATTTCAGAACAAACTTCGTACGAACCTGAATTGTCCAATTTCACGGACCAATCGATATCGGATTGAGTCCAAAACTTGGGGAACATCATAATATGGTGGAAGGAGTCATTTGGTGATTTTTGAGCTAAATCCAATGCCTAAAACTAAACAATACACCAACCACTCCATTTCAGAACGAACTTCGTACGATCTGGAATTGTCCAAGTTCATGGACCAATCGATATTGGATTGACTTGAAAACTTGGGGAACATCATATTTTTCAGGGAGAAGTCATTTTGTGAGTTTTGAGTGAAATCCAATGGCTAAAACAATGCAACACCCCAACCACTCATTTGAGAACGACCTTCGTACATACCTTAATTGTCCGATTTCATGGACCAATCGATATCGGATTGAGTCCAAAACTTGGGGAACATCATAATGTTGTGGGAGGTGTCATTTGGTGGGTTTTGAGTGAAATCCAATCTCTAGAACTATACAATACGCCAAACACTCCATTTCATAACGAACTTCGTACGAACCAGAATTGTCCAATTTCATGGACCGATCGATGTCAGATTGTGTCCAAAATTTGGGGAACATCATAATCTTGTGGGAGGAGTCATTTTGTAGGTTTTGAGTGAAATCCAATCTCTGGAACCGTACAATACACCAACCACTCCATTTCAGAACGAACTTCATACTAACCTGAATTGTCCAATTTCATGTACCAATCGATGTCGGATTGAGTCCGAAACTTGGGGAACATCATAATGTTGTGGGAGGAGTCATTTAGTGAGTTTTGAGTGAAATCTAATTGCCAAAACTACGCAATGGACCAACCACTCCATTTGTGAACGAACGTCGTACGAATATGAATAGTGCAATTTGATGGACCAATCGATATCGGGTCGGGCCCAAAACTTGGGGAGCATCATAATGTCATGGGAGGAGTCATTTGGTAAGTTTCGAGTGAAACCCACTTGCCCAAACTATGCAACACACCAACCACTCCATTAGAGAACCTGAATTGTTCAATTTCATAGCCCAATCGATATCGGATTGAGTCCAAAATTTGGGGAGCATCATAATCTTTTGGGAGGAGTCATTTGGTGGGTTTTGAGTGAAATCCAATATCTAGAACTATACAATACACCCACCACTCCATTTCAGAAGGAACTTCTTACGATCCGAAATTGTCCAAGTTCTTAGACCAATCGATATCGGATTGACTCGAAAACTTGGGGAACATCATAATTTTTGGGGAGGAGTCATTTTGTGAGTTTTGAGTGAAATCAATCTCATTTCAGAACGAACTTCATATGAACCTGAATTGTGCGATTTCATGGACCAATCGATATTGGATTGAGTCCCAAACTTGGGGAACATCATAATGTTGTGGAAGGGGTCATTTGGTGGATTTTGTGTGAAATCCAATCTCTAGAACTATACAATACGCCGACCACTCCATTTCATAACGAGCATCGTACGAACCTGAATTGCCCAATTTCGTGGACCAATCGATATCGGATTGAGTCCAGAACTTGGGGAACATCATAATGCTGTGGGAGGAGTCATTTGGTGAGTTTTGAGTGAAACCCCCTTGCAAAACTATGAAATACACCAACCACTCAATTAGGGAACGAACTTCGTACGAACATGAATAATATAATTTCTTGGACCAATCGATATCAGATTGCGTCCAAAACTTGGGGAACATCATAATACGGTGGGAGGAGTCATATGGTTGGTTTTGAAAGAAATCCAATGGCTAAAACTATGCAATACACCAACCACTCCAATTCAGAACAAACTTCATACGAACCTGAATTGTCCGATGTCATGGACCAATTGATATCGGATTGAGTCCAAAACTTAGGGAACATCATAACGTTGTGGGAGGACTCATTTGCTGGGTTTTGAGTGAAATCCAATCTCTAGAATTGTACAATATACCAACCACTCCATTTCAGAACGAACTTCGTACGAACCTGAATTGTCCAATTTCATGGACCAATTGATATCGGATTGAGTCCAAAACTTGGGAAATATCATCATATGGTGGGAGGAGTCATTTGGTGCGTTTTGAGTGAAATCCAATCTCTACAACTATACAATACACCAACCACTCCATTTCAGAACGAACTTCGTAGGAACCTGAATTGTTCAACTTCATAGACTAATCAATATCGGATTGAGTCCAAACCTTGGGGAACATCATAATATGGTGGGAGGAGTCATTGGTGGGTTTTGAGTGAAATCCAATCTGTAGAACTATGCAATACACCAACCACTCCATTTCGGAACGACCTTCGTAAGAACTTTAATTGTCCAATTTCATGGACCAATCGATATCGGATTAAGTCCAAAACTTGGGGGACATCATAATATGGTGGGACGAGTCATTTCGTGAGTTTTGAGTGAAATCCAATTGCCAAAACTATGCAATACACCAACCACTCCGTTTCAGTAGGTACTTTGTACGAACTTGAATTGTCCGATTTCATGGACCAATTGATATCGGACTAAGTCCAAAATTTGGGGAACCTCATAATATTGTGGGGGGAGTCATTTGGTGGGTTTTGAGAGAAATCCAATGTCTAGAACTATACGACACACCAATAACTACATTTCACAACAAACTTCGTACGAAACTGAATTGTCCAATTTCGTGGACCAATCGATATCGGATTGAGTCCAAAACTTGGGGAACATCATAATATGGTGGGAGGTGTCATCTGGTGGATTTTGTGCAAAGTCCAATCTCTACAACTATGCAATACACCAACCACTCCATTTCATAACGAACTTCGTACGAACCTAAATTGTCCAATTTCATGGACCAATCGACATCGGATTGAGTCCAAAACTTGAGGACACCATAATGTTGTGGGAGGAGTCATTTGAAGAGTTTTGAATGAAATCCAATGGCTAAAACTATGCAATACAACCACCACTCCATTTCAGATCAAACTTCGTACGAACCTGAATTGTCCAATTTCATGCACCAATTGATATCGTATTGAGTCCAAAACTTGGGGAACATCATAATATGGTGGGAGGAGTCATTTGGTGACTTTTGAGTGAAATCCAATCGCTAAAACTATGAAATACACCAACTACCCCTTTTCATAATGAACTTCGAACGACCACGACTTGTCCAATTTCGTGGACCAATCAATATCGGATTAAGTCCAAAACTTGGGGAACATCATAATGTGATGGGTGGAGTCATTTGGGGAGTTTTGATTGAAATCCAATCTCTACAACTATGCAATACACCAACCACTCCATTTCATAACGAACTTCGTACGAACCTGAATTGTCCAATTTCAAGGACCAATCGATATTGGATTGAGCCCAAAACTTAGGGAACATCATAATATGGTGGAAGGAGTCATTTGATGGGTTTTGAGTGAAATCCATTCTCTACAACTATGCAATACTCCAACCACTCCATTTCATAGTGAACTTCGTACGAACCTGAATTGTCCAATTTCATGGACAACTCAATACCGGATTGAGTCCAAAACTTGGGGAACAACATATTATGCTGGGTGGAGTCATTTGGTGTGTCTTGAATGAAATGCAATGGCTAAAACTATGAAATATCTACCCCTTTTCAGAACGAATTTCGTATGAACATGAATTGTCCAATTTCATGGACCAATCGATATCGGATTGAGTCCAAAACTTTGGGAACATCGTAATATGGTGGGAGGAGTCATTTAGTGGGTTTTGAGTGAAATGCCATGTCTAGAACTATGCAATACACCAACCACTCCATTTCATAACGAACTTCGTATGAACGTAAATTCTCCAATTTCTTGGACCAATCGATATCGGATTGAGTCCAGAACTTTGGGAACATCCTAATATGGTGGGAGGAATCATTTGGTGGGTTTTCAGTGAAATCCAACCACTACAACTATGCAATACACCAACCACTCCATTTCATAACGAACTTCGTACGAACCTGAATTGTCCATTTTCGTGGACCAATCGATATCGGATTGAGTCGAAAACTTGGTAAACACCATACTATGGTGGGAGGAGTCATTTGGTGGGTTTTGGGTGAAATGCAATCTCTAGACCAATCGATATCGGATTGAGTCTAAAACTTGGGGAACACCATAATGTGATGGGTGGAGTCATTTGGTGAGTTTTGAATGAAATCCAATGGCTAAAACTATGCAATACTCCGACCACTCCATTTCGGAACGAACTTCGTACGAACCTGAATTGTTTAATTTCATGGACCTGTCGGTATCAAATTGAGTTCAAAACTTGGGGAACATCGTAATATGGTGGGAGGAGTCATTTGGTGGGTTTTGAGTGAAATCCAATCTCTAGAACTATGCAATACTCCAACCACTCCACTCCGTAGCGAACTTCGTACGAACTTGAATTGTCCAATTTCATGGACCACTCAATACCGGATTGAGTCCAAAACTTGGAGAACATCATAATATGGTGGGAGGAGTCATTTGGTGTGTTTTGAATGAAATCCAATGGCTAAAACGATGCAATGTGTACCCCTTTTCAGAACGAACTTCGTATGAACATGAATTGTCCAATTTCATGGACCAATCGATATCGGATTGAGTCCAAAACTTGGGGAACATCGTAATATGGTGGGAGGAGTCATTTAGTGGGTTTTGAGTGAAATCCCATCTCTAGAACTATGCAATACACCAACCACTCCATTTCATAACGAACTTCGTATGAATGTAAGTTGTCCAATTTCTTGAACCAATCAATATCGGATTGAGTCCGAAACTTTGGGAACGTCATAATATGGTGGGAGGAATCATTTGGTGGGTTTTGAGTGAAATTCAATCTCTACAACTATGCAATACACCAACCACTCCATTTCATAACGAACCTCGTACGAACTTGAATTGGCCATTTTCGTGGACCAATCGATATCGGATTGAGTCCAAAACATGGGAAACACCATACTATGGTGGGAGGAGTCATTTGGTGGGTTTTGGGTGAAATGCAATCTCTAGAACTATGCAGTACACCAACCACTCCATTTCATAACGAACTTCTCACGAACCTGAATTGTCCAATTTCATGGACCAATCGATATCGGATTGAGTCCAAAACTTCGGGAACATCATAATACGCTGGGTGGAGTCATTTGGTTTGTTTTGAATGAAATCCAATGGCAAAAACTATGCAATATCTACTGGTTTTCAGAACGAACTTCGTACGAACTTGAATTGTCCAATTTCATGGACCAATCGATATCGCATTGAGTCCAAAACTTGGGGAACATCGTAATATGGTGGGAGGAGTCATTTGGTTGGTTTTGAGTGAAATCCAATCTCTAGAACAGTGCAATACACCAACCACTCCATTTCGTAACGAACGAACCTGAATTGTCCAATTTGAAGGACCAATCGATATTGGATTAAGTCCAAAACCTAGGGAACATTATAATATGGTGGGAGGAGTCATTTGATAGGTTTTGAGTGAAATCCGTTCCCTACAACTATGCAATACACCAACCACTCCATTTCATAACGAACTTTGTATGAACCTGAATTGTCCAATTTCGTGGACCAATCGACCTCTGATTGAGTCCAAAACTTGGGAAACACCATACTATGGTGGGAGTCATTTGGTGGGTTTTCGGTGAAATGGAATCTCTTGAACTATGCAGCACACCAACCACTTCATTTCATAACGAACTTCGTGTGAACCTGAATTGTCCAATTTCATGGACCATTCGATATCGGATTGAGTGCAAAACTTGGGGAACACCGTAATGCGATGGGTGGAGTCATTTAGTGAGTTGTGAATGAAATCCAATGGCTAAAACTATGCAATACTCCGACCACTCCATTTCTGAACGAACTTCGTACGAACCTGAATTGTTTAATTTCATGGACCTATCGGTATCAAATTGAGTCCAAAACTTGGGCAACATCATAATATGGTTGGAGGAGTCATTTGGTGGGTTTTGAGGGAAATCCAATCAATAGAACTATGCAATACACCAACCACTCCATTTCATAACGAGCTTCGTACGAACTTGAATTGTCCAATTTCATGGACCAATCGATATCGGATTGAGTCAAAAACTTGGGGAACAACGTAATATGGTGGGCGGAGTCATTTGGTGGGTTTTGAGTGAAAACCCCTCTCTAGAATTATGCAATACACCAACCACTCCATTTCATAACGAACTTCGTACGATCCAAAATTGTCCAATTTTATGGACCAATCGATATCGGATTGAGTCCAAAACTTGGGGAACTTCATAATATGGTGGGAGGAGTCAGTTGGTGGGTTTTGAGTAAAATCCAATCTCTAGAACTATGCAATACAACAACCACTCTATTACAGAACGAACTTCGTACAAACCTGAATTGTCCAATTTCACGGACCAATCAATATCGGATAGAGTCCAAAACTTGGGGAATATCATAATATGGTGGGAGGAGTCATGTGGTGGGTTTTGAGTGAAATCCAAAATCTAGAACGATGCAGTACACCAACCACTCCATTTCATATCGAACTTCGTACGAACCAGAATTGTCCAATTTCATGGACCAATCGATATCGGTTTGAGTTCAAAACTTGGGAAACATCATAATATGGTGGGAGGAGTCATTTGGTGACTTTTGAGTGAAATTCAATCTTTAGAACTATGCAATACACCAACCACTATATTACAGAACCAACTTCGTACGAACCTGAATTGTCCAATTTCATGTACCAATCGATATCGGATTGAGTCCAAAACTTGGGGAATATCATAATATGGTGGGAGGAGTCATGTGGTCGGTTTTGAGTGAAATCCAATCTCCACAACTATGGAGTACACCAACCACTCCATTTCATATCGAACTTCGTACGAACCAGAATTGTCCAATTTCTTGGACCAATCAATATCGGTTTGAGTACAAAACTTGGGGAACATCATAATGTGATGGGTGGAGTCATTTGGTGAGTTTTGAATGAAATCCAATGGCTAAACCTATGCAATACACCAACCACTCCATTTCAAAATGAACTTCGTACGAACCTGAATTGTTTAATTTCGTGGACCTATCGGTATCAAAATGAGTCCAAAACTTAGGGAACATCATAATACAGTGGGAGGAGTCATTTGGTGGGTTTTGAGTGAAATCCAATCTCTACAACTGTGCAATACACCAACAACTCCATTTCAGAACGAACTTCGTACGAACTTGAATTGTCCAATTTGATGGACGAATCGATATCGGATTGAGTCCAAAACTTGGGGATCATCATAATATGATGGGAGGAGTCTTTTGGTGGGTTCTGAAGTGAAATCCAATGGCTACAACTATGCAATACGCCAACCACTCCATTTCATAACGAACTTCGTACCAACCTGAATTGTCCAATTTCATGGACCAATTGATGTCGGATGGAGTCCAAAACTTGGGGAACATCATAATATGGTGGGAGGAGTCATTTGGTGACTTTGGAGTGAAATCCAATGGCTAAAACAATGCAATACACCAACCACTCAATTTTGGAACGAAGTTCGTACGAACCTAAATTCTATGATCTCATGGACAAATAGATATCGAATTGAGTCCAAAACTTGGGGAACATCGTAATGTTGTGGGAGGTGTCATTTTGAGTGTTTGGAGTGAAATCCGATCAATAGAACAATGCAAGATACCAACCATTCCATTTCCTAAAGAACTTCGTACGAACCTGAATTGTCCGATTTCATGGACCAATCGATATCAGATTGAGTCCAAAACTTGGGGAACATCATAATATGGTGGGATGAGTCATTTGGTGACTTTTGAGGGAAATCCAATGGCTGAAACTATGCAATATACCAACCACTCCATTTCAGAACGAACTTCGTACGAACCTGAATTGTCCAATTTCATGGACCAATCGATATCGGAGTGTGTCCAAAACTTGGGGAACATCATAATACGTTGGGAGGAGTCATTTGGTGAGTTTTGAGTGAAACCCTCTTTCCAAAACTATGAAATACACCAACCACTCCATTTCATAAAGAACGTCATCCGAACCTGAATTGTCCGATTTCATAGACCAATCGATATCGGATTGAGTCCAAAACTTGGGGAACATCATAATATGGTGGGAGGAGTCATTTGGTGGCTTTTGAATTAAATCCAATGGCTAAAACTTTGAAATACACAAACCACTCCATTTCAGAACAAACTTCGTACGAACCTGAATTGTCCAATTTCACAGAGCAATCGATATCGGATTGAGTCCAAATCGTTGGGAACATCATAATATGGTGGGACGAGTCATTTGCTGACTTTCAAGTGAAATCCAATGGCTAAAACTTTGAAATACACAAACCACTCCATTTCGGAATGAACTTCGTACGAACGTGAATTGTCCAATTTCATGGACCAATGGATTTCGGATTGAGTCCAAAGCTTGGGGAACATCATAATATGGTGGGAGGAGTCATTTGGTGGGTTTTGAGTGAAATCCAATCTCTAGAACTATACAAGACGCCACCCACTCCATTTCAAAACGAACTTCGTTCGAACCTGAATTGTCCAATTTCATGGACCAATCGATATCACATTGAGTCCAAAATTTGGGGAACATCATAATATGGTGGGAGGAGTCATTTGGTGGGTTTTGAGTGAAATCCAATCTCTAGAACTATGCAATACACCAAGCACTCCATTTCAGAACGAACTTCGTACGATCCTAAATTGTCCAATTTCATGGACCAATCGATATCGGATTGAGTCCACCACTTGGGGAACATCATAATATGGTCGGAGGAGTCGTTTGGTGGGTTTTGAGTGAAATCCAATCTCTACAACTATGCAAAACACCAACAACTCCATTTCATAACGAACATCGTACGAACCTGAATTATCCAATTCCACGGAGGAGTCATTTGGTGACTTTTGAGTGAAATCCAATTTCTAAAACTTTGAAATACACAAACCACTCCATTTCAGAACGAACTTCGTTCGAACCTGAATTGTCCGATTACATGGACCAATCAATATCGGATTGAGTCCAAAACTTGGGGAACATCATAATATGGTAGGAGGAGTCATTTGGTGACATTTGAGTGAAATCCAATGGCAAAAATTATGCAATACGCAAACCACTCCATTTCAGAACGAACTTCGTTCGAACCTGAATTGTCCGATTTCATGGACCAATCAATATCGGATTCGGTCAAAAACTTGGGGAACATCATAATATTGTGGGAGGAGTCATTTGGCTCCATTTCTGAACGAACTTCGTACGAACCTGAATTTTCCGATATCATGCACCAATCAATATCGGATTGAGCCCAAAAGTTGGGGAACATCATAATATAGTGGGAGGAGTCATTTGGTGTGTTTTGAGTGAAATCCAATGGCTAAAACTATGCAATACATCACCCACTCTTTTTCAGAATGAAATTCGTACGAACCTGAATTGTCCAATTTCGTGGACCAATCGATATCGGATTGAGTCCAAAATTTGGGGAACATCATAATATTGTGGGAGGAGTCATTTGGTGTGTTTTGAGTGAAAACCAATGGCTAAAACTATGCAATACACCAACCACTGTATTTCAGAAGGAACTTCGTACAAACCTTAATTGTCCAATTTCTTGGAACAATCGATGTCGGATTGAGTCCAAAACGGGGAGAACATCATAATATGGTGGGAGGAGTCATTTGGTGAGTTTTGAGTGAAATCCAACCTCCAGAACTATGGAATACACCAACCACTCCAATTCATAACGAACTTCGTACGAACCTGAATTGTCCGATTTAATGGACCAATCGATATCAGATTGGGTCCAAAAATTGGGGTACATCATAATATGGTGGGATGAGTCATATGGTCAGTTTTGAGTGAAAGTCAACGGCTAAAACTACGAATACATCAACCACTCCATTTCACATCGAACTTCGTACGAACCCGATTTGTCCAATTTCATGGACCAATTGATATCGGATTGAGGTCAAAAACTTGGGGAACAACATAATTTAGTGGGAGGAGTCATTTGGTAGGTTTTCAGTGAAATCCAATCTCTGGAACTATGCAATACACCACCCACTGCATTTTAGAACGAACTTCGCACGCACCTGAATTGTCCGATTTCATGGACAAATCAATATCTGATTGAGTCCAAAACTTGGGGAACATCATAATGTTGTGGCATTAGTCATTTGGTGGGTTTAGAGTGAAATCTAATCTCTAGAACTATGCAATACACCAACCATACCATTTTAGAACGAACGTAGTACGAACCTGAATTGTCCAATTTCATGGACCAATCGATATCGGGTTGAGTCTAAAACCTGGGGAACATCATAATATAGTGGCAGGAGTCATTTGGTGGGATTGGAGTGAAATCCAATAGCTAAAACTATGCAATACATCAACCACTCCATTTCATATGAAACTTCGTATGAACCTGAATTGTCCAATTTCATGGACCAATCGATATTGGATTGAGTCCAGAACTTGGGGAACATTATAATATAGCGGCAGGAGTCATTTGGTGAGTTTTGAGTGAAATCCAATGGTTAAAACTAAGCAACGCACCAGCCACTCCATTTCAGAACGAACTTCGTACGAACCTGAATTGTCCAATTTCATGGATCAATCGATATCGGATTGAGTCCAAAACTTGGGGAACATCGTAATGTTGTGGGGGGAGTCATTTGGTTTGTTTTGAGTGAAATCCAATGGCTAAAACTATGCAATGGACCAACCACTCCATTTCAGAACGAAGTTCGTACGAACCTGAATTGTTCAATTTCATGGACCAATCGATATCGAGTTGAGTCCAAAACTTCGGGAACAACATAATATAGTGGGAGTAGTCATTTGGTGGGGTTTGAGTGAAATCCAATCTCTAGAACGATGCAATACACCAACCACCCCATTGCATAACGAACTTCGTACGAACCTGAATTGTCCAATTTCATGGACCAATCAATATCGGATTGAGTCCAAAACTTGGGGAACATGACAATGTTGTGGGAGGAGTCATTTGGTGAGTTTAGAGTGAAATCCAATAGCCAAAACTATGCAATACACCAACCACTCCATTTCAGAACGAACTTCGTACGAACCTGAATTGTCCAATTTCATGGACCAATCGATATCGAATTGAGTCCAAAACTTGGGGAAGATGATAATATATTTGGAGGAGTCATTTGGAGGGTTTTGAGTGAAATCCAATCTCTAGAACGATGCAATACACCAACCACTCCATTTCATAACAAACTTTGTACGAACCTGAATTGTTCAATTTCATGGACCAATCGATATCGGATTGAGTCCAAAACTTGGGGAACCTCATAATATCGTGGGAGGAGTCATTTGGTGGGTTTTGAGTGAAATCCAATCTCTACAACTATACAATACACAAAACTGTCCATTTCATAATGAACTTCGTACGAACCTGAATTGTCCGATTTCATGGACCAATCGATATCAAATTGAGTCCAAAACTTGGGGAACATCATAGTATAGTAGGAGGAGTCATTTGGTGGGCTTTGAGTGAAATCCAATCTCTAGAACCATACAATGCACCAACCACTCCATTTCAGAACGTACTTGAATTGTCCAATTTCAAGGACCAATCGAGATCGAATTAAGTCCAAAACTTGGAGAACATCATAATATGGTGGGCGGAGTCTTTTGAGTGAAATCCAATGGCTAAAACTGTGCAATACACCAACCACTGCATTTCAGAACGAACTTCTTACGAGCCTAAATTGTCAAATTTGATGGACCAATCGAGATCGGATTGAGTCCAAAACTTGGGGAACATCATAATATGGTGGGAGGAGTCATTTGGTGGGTTTTGAGTGAAATCCATTCCCTAGAATTATACAATACGCAAACCACTCCATGTCGTAACGAACTTCGTACGAACCAGAATTGTCCAATTTCATGGACCAATCGATATCGGATTGAGTCCAAAACCTGGGGAACATCATAATCTGGTGGGAGCAGTCATTTGTGGGTTTTGAGTGAAATCCAATCTCTAGAACCATACAACACACCAACCACTCCATTTCAAAACGAACTTCATACGAACCTGAAGGGTCCAATTTCATGGACCAATCGATCTCGGATTGAGTCCGAAACCTGGGGAACATCATAATGTAGTGGGAGGAGTCATTTAGTGAGTTTTGAGGGAAATCTAATTGCCAAAACTATGCAATGCACCAACCACTCCGTTTGAGAGCGAACGTCGTATGAACATGAATTGTCCAATTTGATGGACCAATCGATATCGGATTGGGCCCAAAACTTGGGGAACATCGTATTGTTGTGGGAGGAGTCATTTGGTAAGTTTTGGGTGAAATCCGATTGCCAAAACTATGCAATACCCCAACCACTCCATTAGAGAACGAACATCGGACGAACATGAATTGTATAATTTCTTGGACCAATCGATATCGGATTGAGCCCAGAACTTCGTGAACATCATAATATGGTGGGAGGAGACATATGTTGAATTTTGAGCTAAATCCAATGGCTAAAACTATACAATACAGTAACCACTCCATTTGAGAACGAATTTCGTACGAACCCGAATTGAACAATTTCATGGACCAATCGATATTGGATTGAGTACAAAACTTGGAGAATATCATAATATGGGGGGGGAGTCATTCGGTGGGTTTTGGGTGAAATCCAATCTCTTGAACTATACAATACACCAACCACTCCATTTCAGAATGAACTTCGTACAAACATGAATTGTCCGATTTCATGGACCAATCGATATCGGATTGAGTCCAAAACATGGGGAACATCATAATGTTGTGGAAGGAGTCATTTGGTGAGTTTCAAGTGAAACCCACTTGCCAAAACTATGCAATACACCAACCACTCCATTAGAGAACGAACTTCATACGAACTTCAATAGTATAATTTCTTGGACCAATCGATATCGGATTGCACCCGAAACTTGGGAAACATCATAATATGCTGGAAGGAGTCATATGGTGAGTTTTGAGCGAAATTCAATGGCTAAAACAATGCAATACACCAACCTTTGCATTTCATAACGAACTTTGTACGAACCTCAATTATCCAATTTCATGGACCAATCGATATCGGATTGAGTCCAAAACTTGGGGAACATCATAATACTGTGGGAGGAGTCATTTGGTGGGTTTTGAGTGAAATCCAATCCCCAAAACTATACAATACACCAACCACTCCATTTCAGAACAAACTTGGTACGATCCGGAATTGTCCAAATTCCAAGACCAATCGATATCGGATTGACTCGAAAACTTGGGGAACATCATAATTTTATGGGAGGAGTCATTTTGTGAGTTTTGAGTGAAATCAAATGGCTAAAACAATGCAACACAACAACCACCCATTTCATAACGAACTTCGTACGAACCTGAATTGTTTAATTTCATAGACCAATCAATATCGGATTGAGTCCAAAACTTGGGGAACATCAAAATCTTGTGGGAAAAGTCATTTGATGGGTTATGAGTGAAATCCAATGGCCAAAACTATGCAATTCACTAGCCACTCCATTTCATAACGAACTTCGTTCGAACCTGAATTGTGCAATTTCATGGACCAATCGATATCTGTTTGAGTAGAAAACTTGGGGAACAACATAAAGTTGTGGGAGGAGTCATTTGGTGAGTTTTGAGTGAAATCCAATTGCCAAAACTGTGCAATACAGAAACCACTCCATTTCGGAACGAACTTCGTACGAACTTGAATTGTCCGATTTCATGGACCAATCGATATCAGACTAAGTCCAATCTTTAGAACCTCATAATATTGTAGGAGTTTGGTGGGTTTTGAGAGAAATCCAATCTCTAGAACTATACCACACAGCAGCCACTACATTTCAGAATGAACTACGTACGAACCTAAATTGTCCAATTTCAAGGACCAATCGATATCGGATTGAGTCCAAAACTTGGGGAACTTCCTAATATAGTGTGAGGAGTGATTTCGTGGCCTATGAGTGAAATAAAATCTCTAGAACTACGCAATACACCAACCATTCCATTACAGAACGACCTTCGTACGAACCTGAATTGTCTGACTACCTGCCCCAATTGATATCGGATTGAGTCCAAAACTTGGGGGACATCATAATACTGTGGGATGAGTCATTTGGTGGGTTTTGAGTGAAATCCAATCTCTAGAACTATACAATAAACCAACCACTCCATTTCAAAATGAACTTCGTACGAAACTGAACTGTCCAATTTCATGGACCAATTGATATCGGATTAAGTCCAAAACTTGGGTAACATCATAATATAGTGGGATGAGTCATTTGGTGAGTTTTGAGTTAAATCCAACGGCTAAAACTATGCAATACACCAACCACTCCATTTCATAACGAACTTCGTACGAACTTGAATTGTCCAATTTCACGGACAAATCGATATCCGATTGAGTGCTAAACTTGCGGAACATCATAATATGGCGGGAGGAGTCATTTGGTGAGTTTTCAGTGAAATCCAATTGCATACGATGCAATACACCAACCACTCCAGTGCAGAACGAACTTCATACGAGCCTGAATTGTCCAATTTTATAGGCCAATCGATATTGGATTGATTCCAAAACTTGGGGAACAACATAATATTGTGGGAGGAGTCATTCGGTGGGTTTTGAGTGAAATCCAATGGCTAAAACTATGCAACACACCAACCACTCCATTTCATAACGAACTTCATCTGAACCTGAATTGTCCAACATCATGGACCCATCGATATCGGATTGAGTCCAAAACTTGGGGAACTTCCTAATAAAGTGTGAGGAGTCATTTGGAGAGTTTTGAGTGAAATCCAATTGCCAAAACTATGCAACACACCAACCACTCCATTTCATAAAGAACTTTGTACGAACCTGAATTGTCCGATTTCATGGACCAATCGATATCGGATTGAGTCCAAAACTTGGGGAACATCATAATATGGTGGGAGGAGTCATTTGGTGGGTTTTGAGTGAAATCCAATCTGTAGAACTATGCAATACACCAACCACTCCATTTCGGAACGACCTTCGCAAGAACCTTAATTGTCTAATTTCACGGACCAATCGATATCAGATTTAGTCCAAAACTTGGGGAACATCATAATATGGTGGGAGGAGTCATTTCGTGAGTTTTGAGTGAAATCCAATTGCCAAAACTATGCAATACACCAACCAGTACGTTTCATAAGGTACTTCGTACGAACTTGAATTGTCCGATTTCATGGACGAATCGATATCGGACTAAGTTCAAAATTTGGGGAACCTCATAATTTTGTTGGGGGAGTCATTTGGTTGGTTTTGGGAGAAATCCAATGTCTAGAACTATACGACACACCAACAACTACATTTCATAACGAATTTCGTACGAACCTGAATTGTCCAATTTCATGGACCAATCGATATCGGATTGAGTCCAAAACTTGGGGAACATCATAATATGGTGGGAGGAGACATTTGGTGGGTTTTGAGTGAAGTCCAATCTCTAGAACTACGCAATACACCAACCACTCCATTTCGTAACGAACTTCGTACGAACCTGAATTGTCCAATTTCATGGACCAATCGATATCGGATTGAGTCCAAAACTTGGGGAACATCATAATGTGGTGAGAGGAGTCATTTGGTGGGTTTTGAGTGAAGTCCAATCTCTAGAACTATGCAATACACCAACCACTCCATTTCAAAACGAACATCGTACGAACCTGAATTGTCCAACGCCATGGACCAATCAATATCGGATTGAGTCCAAAACTTGGGGAACAAAATAATATGGTGGGAGGAGTCATTTGGTGACTTTTGAGTGAAATCCCATGGCTAAAATTACACAATACACGAACCACTACATTTCAAAACGTACTTCATACGAACCTAAATTGTCCAATTTCAGGGACCAATCGATATCGGATTGAGTCCAAAACTTGGGGAATATCATAATATAGTGGGAGGAGTCATTTGGTGGGTTTTGAGTGAAATCCAATCCCTAGAACTACGCAATACACCAACCACTCCATTTCAGAACGAACTTCGTACGAACCTGAATTGTCCAATTTCGTGGACCAATCGATATCGGATTGAGTCCAAAACTTGGGGAACATCATAATATAGTGGGAGGAGTCATTTGGTGACTTTTCAGTGAAGTCCAATCTCTAGAACTATGCAACACACCAACCACTCCATTTCATAACGAACTTCGTACGAACCTGAATTGTCCAACGTCATGGACCAAACGATATCGGATTGAGTCCAAAACCTGGGGAACATCATAATATGGTGGGAGGAGTCATTTGGTGACTTTTGAGTGAAATCCAATGACTAAAATTATGCAATACACCTACCACTGCATTTCAAAACGTATTTCGTACGAACCTAAATTGTCCTATTTAAGGGACCAATCGATATCGGATTGAGTCTGAAACTTGGGGAATATCATAATATGGTGGGAGGAGTCACTTGGTGGGTTTTGAGTGACATCCAATCTCTAGAACTACGCAATACACCGACCACTCCATTTCTGAACGAACTTCGTACGAACTTGAATTGTCTGATTTCATGGGCCAATCGATATCGGACTAAGTCCAAAATTTGGGGAACCTCGTAATATTGTGGGAAGAATCATTTGGTGGGTTTTGAGAGAAATCCAATCTCTAGAACTATACGACACACCAATCACTACATTTCATAACGAACGTCTTACGAACCTGAATTGTCCAATTTCATGGACCAATCGAAAACGAATTAAGTCCAAAACTTGGGGAACATCATAATATGGTGGGAGGAGTCATTTGGTGAGTTTTGAGTGAAATCCAATCGCCAAAACGATGCAATACACCAACCAATCCTTTTCATAACGAACTTCGTACGAACCTGAATTGTCCGATTTGATGGACCAATCGATATCGGATTGAGTCTAAAACTTGGGGAACATCATAATGTTGTGGGAGGAGTCATTTGGGGAGTTTTGAGTGAAATCCAATTGCCAAAACTAGGCAATAGACCAACCACTTCATTTTAGAACGAACTTCGCACGAACCTGAATTGAACAATTTCATGTACCAATCGATATCGGATTGAGTCCAAAACTTGGGGAACATCAGAATATGGTGGGAGGAGTCATTTTGGGGGGTTTTGAGTAAAATCCAATCTCTAGAACTATGCAATACACCAACCACTCCATTTCATAACGAACTTCGTACGTACCTGAATTGTCCAATTTCAAGGACCAATCGATATATGATTGAGTCCAAAACTTGGGGAACATCATAAAATGGCGGGAGCAGTCATTTGGTGGGCTTTGAGTGAAATCCAATCTGAAGAACTATGTAATACAGCAACCACTACATTTCAGAACGACCCTCGTACGAACTGTAGTTGTCCAATTTCATGGACCAATCGATATCCGTTTGAGTACAAAACTTGGGGAATAGCATAAAGTTGTGGGAGGAGTCATTAGGTGAGTTTGATGTCCAATTGCCAAAACTATGCAATATACCAACCACTCCATTTCAGAACGAACTTCGTACGAACCTGAATTGTCTGATTTCATGGACCAATCGATATCGGACTAAGCCCAAAATTTGGGGAACCTCAGAATATTGTGGGAGGAGTCATTTGGTGTGTTTTGAGAGAAATTCAATCTCCAAAACTATACAACACACCAACCACTCCATTTCATAACGAACTTCGTACAAACCTGAATTGTCCGATTTCATGGACCAATCGATATCGCATTTAGTCCAAAACTTGTGGAACATCATAAGATGGTGGGAGGAGTCATTTGGTGGGTTTTGAGTGAAATCCAATCTCTAGAACTACGCAATACACCAACCACTCCATTTCATAACGAACTTCGTTCGAACCATAATTGTCCAGTTTCACGGAGCAATCGAAATTGGATTGAGTCCAAAACTTGGGGAACATCATAATATAGTGGGAGGAGTCATTTGGAGGGTTTTGAGTGCAATCCAATCTCTACAACTATACAATACAGCAACCAATTTATTTCATAACGAACTTCGTACGACCCTAAATTCTCCGATTTCATGGACCAATCGATGTCGGATTGAGTCCAAAACTTGGGGAACCTCATAATATTGTGGGAGGAGTCATTTGGGGGGTTTTGAGAGAAATCCAATCTCTAGAACTATACAACAAACCAACCACTACATTTCAGTACGAACTTCGTACGAACCTGAATTGTCCAATGTCATGGACAAATCGATATCGGGTTGAGTCTAAAACTTGGGGAACGTCATAATATTGTGGGGGGAGTCATTTGGTGGGTATTGAGAGAAATCCAATCTCTAGAACTATACAACAAACCAACCACTACATTTTAGAATGAACTTCATACGAACCTGAATTGTCCAATTTCATGGACAAATCGATATCGGGTTGAGTCTAAAACTTGGGGAACGTCATAATATTGTGGGAGGAGTCATTTGGTGGGTTTTGAGTGAAGTCCAATAGCTAAAACTATGGAATACACCAACCACTCCATTTCAGAACAAACTTCATACGAACCTGAATTGTCCAACTTCATGGACCAATCGATATCGGATTGAGGCCAAAACTTGGGGAACATGATAATATAGTGGGAGGAGTCATTTGGTGAGTTTTGAGTCAAATCCAATCCCTAGAACTATGCAACACACCAACCACTCCATTTCAGAACGAACTTCATTCGAACCTGAATTTTCCGATTTAATGGACCAATCGATATCGGATTGAGTCCAAAACTTGGGGAACAGCATAATTTACTGGGAGGAGTCATTTGGTGGGTTTTTAGTGAAATCCAATCTTTAGAACTATGCAATACAACAACCATTACATTACAGAATGAACTTCGCACGCACCTGAATTGTTTGATTTCATGGACGAATCAATTTTTGATTGAGTCCAAAACATGGGGGACATCATAATATTGTGGAAGGAGTCATTTGGTGGGTTGAGAGTGAAATCCAATCTCTATAACTATCCAACACAACAACCACTCCATTTCAGAACGAACTTCATACGAACCTTAATTGTCCAATTGCATGGACCAAACGACATCGGATTGAGTCCAAAACTTGGGGAACATCATAATGTTCTGGGAGGAGTCATTTGGTGAGTCTTGAGTGAAATCAAATTGCCAAAACTACGCAATACACCAAGCAATACATTTCAGAACGATCTTCGTACGAACTTGAATTGTCCGATTTCATAGACCAATCGATATCAGATTGAGTCCAAAACTTGGGGAACATCATAATATTGTGGGAGGAGTCATTGGGTGGGCTTTCAGTAAAATCCAATCTCCAGAACTATAAAATACACCAACCACTCCATTTCAGAACGAACTTCGTACGAACCTGAATTGTCCAATCTCAAGGACAAATCGATATCGGGTTGAGTCTAAAACTTGGGGAACGTCATAATATTGTGGGAGGAGTCATTTGGTGGGTTTTGAGTGAAGTCCAACAGCTAAAACTATGGAATACACCAACCACTCCATTTCAGAACAAACTTCGTACGAACCTGAATTGTCCAACTTCATGGACCAATCGATATCGGATTGAGGCCAAAACTTGGGGAACATGATAATATAGTGGGAGGAGTCATTTGGTGAGTTTTGAGTCAAATCCAATCCCTAGAACTATGCAACACACCAACCACTCCATTTCAGAACGAACTTCATAAGAACCTGAATTTTCCGATTTAATGGACCAATCGATATCGGATTGAGTCCAAAACTTGGGGAACAGCATAATTTACTGGGAGGAGTCATTTGGTGGGTTTTTAGTGAAATCCAATCTTTAGAACTATGCAATACACCAACCATTACATTACAGAATGAACTTCGCACGCACCTGAATTGTTTGATTTCATGGACGAATCAATTTTTGATTGAGTCCAAAACATGGGGAACATCATAATATTGTGGCAGGAGTCATTTGGTGGGTTGAGAGTGAAATCCAATCTCTATAACTATCCAACACAACAACCACTCCATTTCAGAACGAACTTCATACGAACCTTAATTGTCCAATTGCATGGACCAAACGACATCGGATTGAGTCCAAAACTTCGGGAACATCATCATATGGTGGGAGGAGTCAATTGGTGGGTTTTCAGAGAAATCCAATCTCTAGAACTATGCAATACACCAACCACTCCATTTCATAACGAACTTCGTACGAACCGGAATTGTCCAATTTCATGGACCAATCGATATCGGATTGAGTCCAAAACTTGGGGAATATCATAATATGGTGGGAGGAGTCATTTGGTGGGTTTTGAGTGAAATCCAATCTGTACAACAATGCAATACACCAAAAACTCCATTTCATAACGAACTTCGTACGAACATGAATTGTCCAATTTCATGGACCAAGCGATATCGGATTGAGTCCAAAACTTGGGGAACATAATAAGATGGTGGGAGGAGTCATTTGATGGGTTTTGAGTGAAATACAATCTCTAGAACTATGCAATACACCAACCACCCCATTTCATAACGAACTTAGTACGAACCGGAATTGTCTAATTTCATGGACCAATCTATATCGGATTGAGTCCAAAAGTTGGAGAACACCATAATATGATGGGTTGGAGTGATTTGGTGAGTTTTGAATGAAATCTAATGGCTAAAACTATGCAATACACCAACCACACCATTTCAGAACGAACTTCGTACGAACATGAATTGTGCAAATTCATGGACCAATCGATATCGGATTGAGTCCAAAACTTGGGGCACATCATAATATTGTGGGAGGAGTCATTTGGCGGGTTTTGAGAAAAATCTAATTGCAAAAACTATGAAATACACCAACCACTCCATTTCATAACGAACTTCGTACGAATATGAATAGTCCAATTTCTTGGACCAATCGATATCGGATTGAACCCAAAATTTGGGGAACATCATAAGATGGTGGGAGGAGTTATACGGTGAGTTTCGAGTCAAATCCAATCTCTAGAACTATGCAATACACCAACCTTTCCATTTTAGAACGAACATCGAACGAACCTGAATTGTCCAATTTCATGGACCAATCGATATCATGTTGAGTCTAAAACTTGGGGAACATCGTAATATTGTGGGAGGAGTCATTTGTTGGGTTTTGCGTGAAATCCAATCTCTAGAAGAATGCAATACATCAACCACTCCATTTCATAACGAACTTCGTACGAACCTGAATTGTCCGATTTCATGCACCAATCGATATCGGATTGAGTCCAAAACTTGGGGAACATCATAATATGGTTGGAGGAGTCATTTGGGGAGTTTTAAGTGAAATCTAACGGCTAAAACTATGCAATACACCAACCACTCCATTTCTTAACGAACTTCGTGCGAACCTGAATTGTCCGATTTCAAGCACCAATTGATATTGGATTGAGTCCAAAAGTGGGGGAACATCACAGTGTTGTGGGAGGAGTCATTTGAAGAGTTTTGAGTGAAATCCAATGCCTAAAACTTTGCAATACACCAACCACTCCATTTCAGATCAAACTTCGTACGAACCTGAATTGTCCGAATTCATGGACCAATTTATATCGGATTGAGCCCAAAACTTGGGGAACATCGTGATAAGCTCATAATTTCACACATTTGCATGCCTTCTTTCCTTTGTAATTTTGTTAGCTTCTCTTTATTTTGAGTCTCTTACCTATGTTTGTGTGCTTTGTAGGTTAAGACAGCAAGGGGATGACATTTGATACAATTCATGCATGTTAAGGGCTGAGTGGCACAAGAGGAATATGAGCTTAAAGACAAAACTAATTTGTGCCACACTCCTTGTCAGTCCAGTTTCGTAGGTCATCTTGCAGGCCTCATTTCAGTAACTTACACAGGTCGGATGAGGAGACATCCTTCATAGAAGTTGTTCCAATGGGTGTCTATTATAACATATCCAAATTTCAGCCCAATTGGATAAATCTGGAGCCCTCAACACGTCAAAGACTGAACCAAGTTCACAGAAATGTCATGTTGGCTGCCATCACATTTAATGTGGCTACATCCCTAGAGCCATGTGCTACACATGGGCAGCCACACATGGGAGTCAAATCAGCTCAGAAGCTCAGAAAGATGAACAAAAGTCAAGCTTTCCATAAAGAAACCATACCAAAGCATGTATTTGTCAGCTGGAGCAGTTGGCAAGTATGGGCAGCTGGAGCACTTGGGAGCAGCTAAGAGAGGTGTGCTTCACCAGCCAAAGGGGAGCACGAAATTTCACTCTATAAATAGAGAGTTGCACACTCATTCAAGAGGAGAGCAGACACACACATTCACTTCATCCATTACTCTCATACACACATTCAGATTCACCACAAAGAGAGAAGAGAGCTTGGAGCTGTCAAGGGAGCTTGGAGCTGTCCTGGGAACTTCCTTGCTGCCATCATCTAGTTCTTCTCCTCTCTTTATCCTATCTATGTATTTCTTATTTTCTGTATTCATAGTTATGTCTAACTAATCCATTTAGTTAGGGCTTAGGATGAAGCCCTAGTCATGAATATTCAATGTTATGGATGATTTTATGGTTAATTGATTTCCTTGCTTTTATTATCAAGTTGTTAATCTCCAGTTTATTATGTGCTTGATGTATGTTTTCTTGGAGTAGCTAACTAAGATTTTATGCATCTAGCACAGGTTGGGAAGGGGTTTAGATTCACCAATTCTACTCTCCTTTCACAAGCAACACATGAATGGCCTAAGAATCATTCAAGGGGTTAATAACCATAGGTTGACTAGGACAGATACCATGTTCTAGGACTTGTGTGATTATCATATTCTCAAGGAGCTTAATGACTCTTGTATGCTTTATTCTAAGTAGATACCATGCTTAGGTTGCATATTAGAGATCACGTGTTGTGTAGATACCATGCATGATCACATGCCTTAGGAGAATCATGCATCCTGCACCTAGATACCATAGGCTTGTATGCGATGATCTATTGTTGATGAAGCTTGAGTCAATTTCTATGCATTCATAACTTGGATAGGAAAACTAGTGGTGGATTCCAAGGCTCTAACACCTTTCAATCATTGTTTCACAACTTGTTGATTGCTGCCAGTGTTTACTTTCGAGCACTTTCATTTCACTTTCTTGTTTTCATTTCAACAACAAAACCCCCCATTTCGAGTGCGTGTGTGGTGCTAGGATTCTGTCCTAGACCTTGAGTAATTAGCAAGAGGCATTGTTGAATTCGACCTTGCCTTTAGCTAGTTAGTCAGTTTCTTTGTTCTTTGTTTTTCTAGCATTCTAAGTAATTTAACTTGGAACCAAGTTACCATTCTCCGTGGGATCGACCTCGTATTTACATAAGCTATACTATAAACGGTTCGTGCACTTGCGAGAATTAAAGTTGCTGTTTTTAATAACTCATTTTAGTTGTTAAGAATTGGCTAAACACATCATAATATGGTGGGAGGAGTCATAGGTTGAGTTTTGAGCGAAATGCAATGGCTAAAACTATGCAATACACCAACCACTCCATTTCAGAACGAACTTCGTGCGAACCTGAATTGTCCGATGTCATGGACCAATCAATATAGGATTGAGTCCAAAACTTGGGGAACATCATAATATAACGGGAGGAGTCATTTGGTGGGTTTTCACTCCATTTCATAACGAACTTCATACAAACCTGAATGGTCCAATTTCAAGGACCAATCGATATCTTATTGAGTCCAAAACTTGGGGAACATCCTAATATGGTGGGAGGAGTCATTTGTGGGTTTTGAGTGAAATCCAATCTCTATAACTATCCAACACAACAACCACTCCATTTCAGAACGAATTTCATACGAACCTTAATTGTCCAATTGCATGGACCAAACGACATCGGATTGAGTCCAAAACTTGGGGAACATCAGAATGTTCTGGGAGGAGTCATTTGGTGAGTCTTAAGTGAAATCAAATTGCCGAAACCACGCAATACACCAAGCAATACATTTCAGAATGATGTTCGTACGAACTTGAATTGTCCGATTTCATAGACCAATCGATATCGGATTGAGTCAAAAGCTTGGGGAACCTCATAATATTGTGGGAGGAGTCATTTGGTGGGTTTTGAGAGAAATCTAAGGGCTAAAACTATGCAATACACCAAGCACACCATTGCATAACGAACTTCGTTCGAACCTGAATTGTCCAATTTCACGGACCAATCAATATCGGATTGAGTCCAAAACTTGGGGCACATCATCATACGGTGGGAGGAGTCATTTGGTGGGTTTTGAGTGAAGTCCAATCTCTAGAACTATGCAATATACCAAGCACTCCATTTCATAACGAACTTCGTACAATCCTGAATTGTCCAATTTCATGGACCAATCGATATCGGATTGAGTACAAAATTTGGGGAATATCATAATATGGTGGGAGGAGTCATTTGGTGGGTTTTGAGTGAAATCCAATCTCTACAACTATGCAAAACACCAACCACTCCATTTCATAAAGAATATCATACGAACCTGAATTGTCCAATTTCATCGACCAATCGATATCGGATTGAGTCCAAACCTTGGGGAACATCATAATATGATGGTTGGAGTCGTTTGGTGAGTTTTGAATGAAATCCAATGGCTAAAACTAAGCAATACACCAACCCCTCCATTTTAGAACGAACTTCGTACGAACCTTAATTGTCCAATTTCATCGACCAATCGATATTGGATTGAGTCCAAAACTTGGGGAACATCATAATATGATTGCTAGAGTCATTTGGTGAGTTTTGAATGAAATCCAATGGCATAAACAATGCAATACACCACCCACTCCATTACATAACGAACTTCGTACGAACCTGAATTGTCCAATTTCATGGACCAATCGATATCGGATTGAGTCCAAAACTTAGGGAACATCATAATATGATTGGTGGAGTCATTTGGTGAGTTCTGAATGAAATCCAATGGCTAAAACTATGCAATACACCACCCACTCCATTTCAGAACGAACTTCGTACGAACCTGAATTGTCCAATTTCATGAACCAATCGATATCGGATTGAGAACAAAACTTGGGGAACATCATAATATGGTGGGAGGAGTCATTTGGTGTGTTATGGGTGAAGTCCTATGCAATACACCAACCACTCCATTTCATAACGAACTTCGTATGAACCTGAACTGTCCAATTCATAGACCAATCGATATCGGATTGAGTCCAAAACTTGGGGAACATCATAATATGGTGGGAGGAGTCATTTGGCGGGTTTTGAGTGAAATCCAATCTCTAGAGCTATGCAATACACCACCCACTCCATTTCAGAACGAACTTCGTACGAACCTGAATTGTCCAATTTCATGGACCAATCGATATCGGATTGAGAAAAAAACTTGGGGAACATCATAATATGGTGGGAGGAGTCATTTGGTGTGTTATGGGTGAAGTCCTATGCAATACACCAACCACTCCATTTCATAACGAACTTCGTATGAACCTGAACTGTCCAATTTCATAGACCAATCGATATCGGATTGATTCCAAAACATGGGGAACATCATAATATGGTGGGAGGAGTCATTTGGTGGGTTTTGAGTGAAATCCAATCTCTACAACTATGCAATACACCAACAAATCCATTTCATAACGAACTTCGTACGAACCTGAATTGTCCAATTACATGGACCAATCGATATCAGATTGAGTCCAAAACTCGGGGAACATCATCATATGGTGGGAGGAGTCATTTTTGGTGGTTTTGAGTGAAATCCAATCTCTAGAACTATGCAACACACCAACCACTACATTTCATAACGAACTTCGTACGAACCTGAATTGTCCAATTTCATGGACTAATCGATAGCGGATTGACTCCAAAACTTGGGGAACATCATAATCTGGTAGGGGAAGTCATTTGGTGGGTTTTGAGTGAAGTCCAATCTCTAGAACTATGCAATACACCAACCACTCCATTTCATAACGAACTTCGTACGAACCTGAATTGTCCAATTTCATGGACCAATCGATACCGGATTGAGTCCAAAACATGGGGAACATCATAATATGGTGGGATGAGTCATTTGGTGGGTTCTGAGTGAAGTCCAATGGCTACAACTATGCAATACACCAACCACTCCATTTCATAACGAACTTCATACGAACATGAATTGTCCAATTTCATGGACCAATCGATATCGGATTGAGTCCAAAACTTGGGGAACATCATAATCTGGTGAGAGGAGTCATTTGGTGGGTTTTGAGTGAAATCCAATCTCTAGAACTATGCAATACACCAACCACTCCATTTCATAATGAACTTCGTACGAACCTGAATTATCCAATTTCATGGACCAATCGATATCGGATTGAGTACAATACTTGGGGAACGTCATAATATGATGGGTGGAGTCATTTGGTGGGTTTTGAGTGAAATCCAATCTCTACAACTATGCAATTGTTGCTCCTATTCTTAACAACTAAAATGAGTCATTGAAAACAGCAACTTTAATTCTCGCAAGTGCACGAACCATTTATAGTATAGCTTATGTAAATGCGAGGTCGATCCCACGTAGAATGGTAACTTTGTTCCAAGTTAAATTACTTAGAATGCTAGAAAAACATAGAACAAGAAACTGACTAACTAGCTAAAGGCAAGGTCGAATTCAGCAATGCCTCTTGCTAATTACTCAAGGTCTAGGACAGACTCCTAGCACCACACACGCACTCGAAATGGGGGGTTTTGTTGTTGAAATGAAAAGAAGAAAGTGAAATGAAAGTGCTCGACAGTAAACACTGGCAGCAATCAACAGATTGTGAAACAATAATTGAGAGGTGTTAGAGCCTTGGAATCCACCACTAGTTTTCCTATCCAAGTTATGAATGCATAGAAATTGACTCAAGCTTCATCAACAATAGATTATCGCATACAAGCCTATGGTATCTAGGTGCAGGATGCATGATTCTCCTAAGGCATGTGATTATACATGGTATCTACACAACACGTGATCTCTAATATGCAACCTAAGCATGGTATCTACTTAGAATAAAGCATACAAGAGTCATTAAGCTCCTTGAGAATATGATAATCACACAAGTCCTAGAACATGGTATCTATCCTAGTCAATCTATGGTTATTAACCCCTTGAATGATTCTTAGGCCATTCATGTGTTGCTTGTGAAAGGAGAGTAGAATTGGTGAATCTAAACCCCTTCCCAACCTGTGCTAGATGCATAAAATCCTAGTTAGCTACTCCAAGAAAACATACATCAAGCACATAATAAACTGGAGATTAAAAACTTGATAATAAAAGCAAGGAAATCAATCAACTATAAAATCATCCATAACATTGAATGTTCATGACTAGGGCTTCATCCTAAGCCCTAACTAAATGGATTACTTAGACATAACTATGAATACAGAAAATAAGAAATACATAGATAGGATAAAGAGAGGAGAAGAACTAGATGATGGCAGCAAGGAAGTTCCCAGGACAGCTCCAAGCTCCCTTCTCTCTTTTTGGTGAATCTGAATGTGTGTAGGAGAGTAATGGATGAAGTGAATGTCTGTGTCTGCTCCTGAATGAGTGTGCAGCTCTCTATTTATAGAGTGCAATTTCGTCCTCCCCTTTGGCTGGTGAAGCAGACCTCTCTTAGCTGCTCCCAACTACTCCAACTGCCCATACTTGCCAACTGCTCCAGCTGCCAAATACATGCTTTGGTATGGTTTCTTTATGGAAAGCTTGACTTTTGTTCATCTTTCTGAGCTTCTGAGCTGATTTGACTCCCATGTGTGGCTGCCCATGTGTAGCACATGGCTCTAGGGATGTAGCCACATTAAATGTGATGGCAGCCAACATGACATTTCTGTGGACTTGGTTCAGTCTTTGACGTGCTGAGGGGTTCAGATATATCCAATTGGGCTGAAATTTGGATATGTTATAATAAACACCCATTGGAACAACTTCTATCAAGGATGTCTCCTCATCCGACCTGTGTAAGTTGCTGAAATGAGGCCTGCAAGATGACCTACGAAACTGGACTGACAAGGAGTGTGGCTCAAATTGGTTTTGTCTTTAAGCTCATTTTCCTCTTGTGCCACTCAGCCCTTAACATGCATGAATTGTATCAAATGTCATCCCCTTGCTGTCTTAACCTACAAAACACACTAACATAGGTAAGAGACTCAAAATAAAGAGAAGCTAAACAAAATTACTAAGCAAAGAAGGCATGCAAATGTGTGAAATTATGACCTTATCAAATACCCCCAAACTTAGATTTTGCTAGTCCTCGAGCAAAACAAAATAAAACTACAACTTAGGAAACAGGAAATAAGCAACTAGCCTTCCAAACAATATCCTCAAAGAATCACCAACGTATATGGTCCCAAAGAAACACAACAATCACAATCTAAGTTCCACACATGATTCAAGGGTAACCAAAGCTCACAATGACATTCTTAAGTGTAGTGTGTGAATTCCGAATCAGTACAACACCTGCAACTCAGATAAGTACATGCGCACACACTTAGAGCAAAATCAAGAATTCCGAACCCCATAAGCTCATTATGAAATCAGCTCTCCACAGTAATACCATACAATTTCAAGAATCAAAAGGACTTTGCAAGGGTTGTAATGAGGCTTAGGGTAGTGGTTGAATGGAAGAGGGGATATGGATTTATAACAACATCTTGAGCACAACTAAAGCATAGGTAAGAGCATGAGAGATTACTGAACTTTGCAACAAGCAAGGAACACATACATGAGCATATTTTCAACATAATTTCAGCACCTTCATATCTGTTTATTTGGCCTAATCTTGTGGCTCTTTACCCTAGATCACCATGATCTTCTCTTTTATAACACCCTAGGGCCGTGACTACATTGGTCACACTTCATTACCTCTTTTGATTAGTTACCAATACCCCTAAATTTATTTCTTTTCAACACTTGGGTTATGGCACTAATGATTCACTTTTGCTCCAAAAACCTTGCATTCTTTATAACCCTCTTTTGAAGATAACTTTAATTGCTCATAGAATAAGTAAGAATAAGAAAACAGAGGTTCATTATGGTAAGAATGGTTTACACAAAGAAAGGCTTAACGTAGGCTCAAATGGGTTGACTAGGGATGAATACATGTAGAGGGATTGTTAGAAAAGCTTAAACGGTTCAAACATGGCCTAAATCACTTCCTAAGCATTGTATGGCAACAAAATGTCTCAAGAGATATTCAAATAAGTTCTAGAGTACGAAACCAAGATCTGAGATAAGTAGAATTGCATATTGTCTCCAAGTAGCAAGAAATTGGACTAACTCGGCAAAGTGCTCAATAAGTGCAAGGATGGCATGCAAGATAGAGTTAACTCAGAACCACACAAAGTCCTTAAACAATGACTATCAATTTCTGAGAAACCATATTAGTATCAGATCCAAGTCTTATCATAGGTGTTTGGAAGGATAACGAAACAAGACACAAAATTCTGTGTTTTTGGCCATTAGACACACTCAAAATTTTAAAATTTGACAATTTGAAAGAACATAACTAAATCGTTCCCCCCAAACTTAAATGAAACATTGTCCTCAATGTTTAGAGTGTAAGAAAAAGCAATGCCACATAAATGAAAGGAAAGAAGACAAGGGAAAGACATAACCAAAGGTTAGATTTCAGAAAAACTCCCCTTTGAAGCGATTAGGATGCAAGCAAGCTTCCTCGCATATTCTATCTTCTCCTCGTCACCTTGGGTTGCCTCCCAAGAAGCGCTAAGTTTCACGTCTTCAGCCGGACATCCAAACTCTGGTGAGCTTTAAGAGAGTGGTGGAAGCTCCTTGAGTGCTTGAGACTCAATATTGGCATCAAAGTTGGCATCAAAGTAAGGTTTCAACCGATGTCCATTCACCTTGAAGGTGCTGCCATCCTTAATGTTTTGAATCTCCACTGCTCCATGATTAAACACATTAGTAATAACAAAAGGGCCAATCCACCGAGAATGAAGCTTACCTGGGAAGAGCTTAAGGCGTGAATTGAATAAGAGAACCTTCTGCCCTTTCTCGAACGTCTTCCTAAGAATTTTCTTGTCGTGATATTGCTTTGTTTTCTCCTTGTAAAGCTTCGCGTTCTCATACGCTTCATGTCGCAACTCCTCCAGCTCATTGAGTTGAAGCCTCCTCTTCTCACCAGCGGCTTTCATATCAAAATTGAAGGCCTTGATTGCCCAATAAGCCCTGTGCTCAAGCTCCACTGATAAGTGACAAGGTTTACCGAAAACAAGTCTATACGGAGACATACCTATAGGGGTCTTATAAGCAGTCCTATAGGCCCACAATGCATCATCCAAACGCATGGACCAATCCTTCCTTATGGTGTTCACTGTCTTTTCAAGTATGTGCTTAATCTCCCGATTGCTTATCTCAACCTGCCCACTAGTTTGAGGATGATAGGGTGTTGCCACCTTATGCGTGATTCCATATTTCTTCAAGAGTGCTGCAAAAGCTTGGCTAACAAAGTGGGAGCCACCATCACTAATGATTGCTCTAGGTGTGCCAAACCTTGTAAAAATATTTCCTTTGAGAAAACCGATCACAGCCTTAGCATCATTAGTTCAAGTGGCAATGGCTTCCACCCATTTAGAAACATAATCGACAGCAACTAATATATATTCAAATCCATAAGAGGTAGGAAAAGGGCCCATGAAATCAATTCCCCAAACATCAAATATATCAATGGTTAAGATATTGGTGAGAGGCATCTGATTTCTAGCATGTAAATTACCCATCCGTTGGCATCTATCACATGAAGCACAAAAAACATAAGCATTCTTAAAAAGGGTATTTAAGGACCCGCCCCGAATTTTCTCAAAACCCGAGGCGAACCCTTTGGAATTCTTGACATCACCCCGATGCCAGGCCCACCTACTAAAAACCGAGACTTCCTGCCGAAATTTCGGCAGAGTCTCCCCTATAAATTGGACATTTCCCAAAATTTATACCTGCATAAAAACGCATTTAATATTCCCAATTGGCAGCATGCACAATATAATTTCATGCAATTCACACAAATGGCCTTCGGCCTTCCAATAATTCTTAACTAACTATCAAACAATTCAAATACCAATTATGACTAATGTTTAGTCTGCGGCTGCGCCTAATAACCTTAGGCTGCCTACGTACCCTCCTTGAGGGATCAAGCCACACGTAGTTCTTCCCTAAAACCCAATTCCACACTTAAGCGATACCTTATTTCATTTCTCTGTATTTCACATAATCTCCTCATACGCCGGTACAACCAACGCCACGTATGGGGCCTGTCAACACGCCGGATAACCTACGCCACGTGCGACCATGCCATACTATCATAATATCTCCCCATACGCCGGTACAACCAACGCCACGTATGGGGTCTGTCTCAACGCCAGATAACCTACGCCACGCGAGACCTGCACATCATATCACATATCTCCCCATACGCCGGTACAACCAACGCCACGTATGGGGCCTGTCCCAACGCCGGATAACCTACGCCACGCGGGACCTCAACATCATATCACAAATCTCCCCATACGCCGGTACAACCAACCCCACGTATGGGGTCTGTCGACACGCCGGATAACCTACGCCACGTGCGACCTCAACACAATATCACAATAGCTCCCCATACGCCGGTACAACCAACGCCACGTATGGGGCCTGTCTCAACGCCGGATAACCTACGCCACGTGAGACCTGATCATCATATTGCAAATCTCCCCAAACGCCGGTACAACCAACGCCACGTATGGGGTCTGTCCCAACGCCGGATAACCTACGCCACGCGGGACCTCAATTTCACTTGGTGGTACTTGTAGTAAATCCAACATCCGGAGAGGTACCTAAAGTAGTGCGTATAGCACTCCAAACTGACATTCTAGACTCTGTTGTACCCTTGTACAACCATATATAATTATAATTATATAAATTAATTCTAATATTGAGTGAAATCCAATGGCTAAAAGTTTGAAATACACAAACCACTCCATTTCAGAAAGAACTTCGTAAGAACCTGAATTGTCCAATTTCATGGATCAATCGATATCGGATTAAGTCCAAAACTTGTGGAACATAATAATATGGTTGGAGGAGTCATTTGGTGAGTTTTGAGTGAAATCCAATCTGTAGAACTATGCAATACACCAACCACTCCATTTCAAAACAAACTTCGTACAAACCTAAACTGTCCAATTTCATGCACCAATCCATATCGGATTGAGTCCCAAACTTGGGGAACATCATAATTTGGTGGGAGGAGTCGTTTGGTGGGTTTTGAGTCAAATCCAATCTCTAGAACTATGCAATACACCAATCAATCCATTTCAGAACGAACTTCGTACGAACCTAAACTGTCCAATTTCATGTACCAATTGATATCGGATTGAGTCCACAACTTGGGGAACATCATAATATGGTGGGAGGAGTCATTTGGTAAAATTTGAGTGAAATCCAACGGCTCAAACTATGCAATACACCACCCACTCCATTTCAAAACGAACTTCGTACAAACCTGAATTGTCCAATTTCATGGACCAATCGATATCGGATTGAGTCCAAAACTTGGGGACCATGATATTGTGGTGGGAGGAGTCATTTGGTGACTTTTGATTGAAATCCAATGGCTTAAACTTTGAAATACACAAACCACTCCATTTCAGAACGAACTTCGTACGAACCTGAATTGTTCAATTTCATGGACCAATCGATATCGGATTAAGTACAAAACTTGTGGAACATCATAATATGGTTGGAGGAGTCATTCTGTGGGTTTTGAGTGAAATCCAATAAGTAGAACTATGCAATACACCATCCACTCCATTTCAGAACGAACTTCGTACGAACCTAAACTGTCCAATTTCATGCACCAATCGATATCGGATTGAGTCCAAAACTTGGGGACCATCATAATATGGTGGGAGGAATCATTTGGTGGGTTTTGAGTCAAATCCAATCTTTGAAACTATGCAATACACCAACCAATCCATTTCAGAACAAACTTCGTACGAACCTAAACTGTCCAATTCCATGTACCAATTCATATCGGATTGAGTCCAAAACTTGGGGAACATCATAATATGGTGGGAGGAGTCATTTGGTAAATTTTGAGTGAAATCCAACGGCTAAAACTATGCAATACCCCACCCACTCCACTTCATAACGAACTTCGTACGAACCTGAGTTGTCCAATTTCATGGACCAATAGATATTGGATTGAGTCCAAAACTTGGGGAACATCATAATATGGTGGGAGGAGTCATTTGGTGTGTTTTGAATGAAATCTAATGGCTAAAACTATGCAATACACCAACCACTCCATTTCAAAACGAACTTCGTACGAACCTGAATTGTCCAATTTCGTGGACCAATCGATTTGGGATTGAGTCCAAAACTTGGGGAACATCATAATATGATGGGAGGAGTCATTTTGCTACTTTTGAGTGAAATCCAATGGCTAAAATTATGCAATACACCAACCACTCCATTTCAGGACGACCTTCGTACGAACCTGAATTATCCAATTTCATGGTCCAATCGATATCAGATTGAGTCCAAAACTTGGGGAACATCATAATACTGTGGGAGGAGTCATTTGGTGGGTTTTGAGTGAAATCCAATCCCCAGAACTATGCAATACACCAACCACTCCATTTCAGAACGAACTTCGTACGAACCTAAATTATCCAATTTCATGGACCAATCGATATCTGATTGAGTCCAAAACTTGAGGAACATCATAATATGGTGGGAGGACTCATTTGGTGGGTTTTGAGTCAAATCCAATCTCTAGAACTATGCAATACACGAACCAATCCATTTCAGAACGAACTTCGTACGAACCTAAACTGTCCAATTTCATGTGTCAATTGATATCGGATTGAGTCCAAAACTTGGGGAACATCATAATATGGTGGGAGGCGTCATTTGGTAAATTTTGAGTGAAATCCAACGGCTAAAACTATGCAATACCCCACCCAGTCCATTTCATAACGAACTTCGTACAAACCTGAATTGTCCAATTTCACGGACCAATCGATGTCGGATTGAGTCCCAAACTTGGGGAACATCACAATATGGTGGGAGGAGTCATTTGGTGTGTTTTGAATGAAATCCAATGGCTAAAACTATGCAATACACCAACCACTCCATTTCAGAACGAACTTCGTACGAACCAGAATTGTTCAATTTCGTGGACCAACCGATTTCGGATTGAGTCCAAAACTTGGGGAACATCATAATATGGTGGGAGGAGTCATTTGGCGGGTTTTAAGTGAAATTCAGTCTCTACAAGTATGCAATAAGCCAACAACTCCATTTCGTAACGAACTTCGTATGAACCTGAATTGTCCAATTTCATGGACCATTCGATAGGGGATTGGGTCCAAAACTTGGGGAACATCATAACATGGTGGAAGGGGTCATTTGGTGGGTTTTGAGTGAAATCCAATCTCTAGAACTATGCAATACGCCAACCACTCCATTTCATAACGAACTTCGTACGATCCTAAATTGTCCAATTTCATGTACCAATCGATATCGGATTTAGTCCAGAACTTGGGGAGCATCATAATATTGTGGGAGGAGTGATTTGGTACGTTTTGAGTGAAATCCAATCTCTAGAACTATGTAATACTCCAACTACTACATTTCAGAACGAACTTCGTACGAACCTTTATTGTCCAATTTTATGGACCAATCGATATCGGATTGAACCCAAAGCTTGGGGAACATCATAATATGGTGGGATGAGTCATTTGCTGGGTTATGAGTGAAGTCCAATCTCAAGAAGTATGCAATACAACAACCAATGCATTTCAAAACGAATTTCATACGAACCTGAATTGTCCAATTTTATGCACCAATCGATATCGAATTGGGTACAAAACTTGGGGAACATCATAATGTTGTGGGAGGAATCATTTTGTGAGTTTTGAGTGAAATCCAATGGCTAAAACTATACAATACATCAACCACTCCATTTCAGAATGAAATTCAAACGAACCTGAATTGTCCAATTTCATGGACCAATCGATATCGAATTGAGTCCAAAACTTGGGGACCATCGTAATATGGTGGGAGGAGTCATTTGGTGGGTTTTGAATGAAATCCAATCTCCAGAACTATGCAATACACCAACCACTCCATTTCAGAACAAACTTCATACGAACCTAAATTGTCCAATTTCATGCACCACTCGATATCAGATTGAGTCCAAAACTTGGGGAACATCATAATATGGTGGGAGGACTCATTTGGTGGGTTTTGAGTCAAATCCAATCTCTAGAACTATGCAATACACCAACCAATCCATTTCAGAACAAACTTCGTACGAACCGAAACTGTCCAATTTCATGCACAAATTGATATCGGATTGAGTCTAAAACTTGGGGAACATCATAATATGGTGGGAGGAGTCATTTGGTGGGTTTTGAGTTTAATCCAATCTTTAGAACTATGCAATACACCAACCACTCCATTTCATAACGAACTTCGTACGAACCTGAATTGTCCAATTTCATGGACCAATCGATAGGGGATTGAGTCCAAAACTTAGGGAAGATCATAATATGATGGGTGGAGTCGTTTGGTGCGTTTTGAATGAAATCCAATGGCTAAAACTATGCAATACGCCAACCACTCCATTTAATAACGAAATTCGTATGAACCGGAATTGTCCAATTTCATGGACCAATCGATATCGGATTGAGTCCAAAACATGGGGAACATCATAATATGGTGAGAGGACTCATTTGGTGGGATTTGATTGAAATCCAATCCCTACAACTATGCAATACACCAACCACTCCATTTCATAACGAACTTCGTACGAACCTGAATTGTGCGATTTCATGGACCAATCGATATCGGAATGAGTCCAAACCTTGGGGAACATCATAATATGATGGGTGGAGTCGTTTGGTGAGTTTTGAATGAAATCCAATGGCCAAAACTATGCAATACACCAACCACTCCATTTCATAACGAACTTTGTACGAACCTTAATTGTCCAATTTCATGGACCAATCGATACCGGCTTGAGTCCAAAACTTGGGGAACATCATAGTATGGTGGGAGGAGTCATTTGGTGACTTTTGAGTGAAATCCAATGGCTAAGACAATGCAATACACCAACCACTCCGTTTCATAACGAACTTTCGTACGAACCTGAATTGTCGAATTTCATGGACTGACCGATAGCGGATTGAGTCCAAAACTTGGGGAACATCATAATATGGTGGGAGGAGTCATTTGGTGGGTGTTGAGTGAAATCCAATCTCTAGAATTATACAATACACCAACCACGCCATTTCAAAACGAACTTCGTACGAACCTAAACTGTCCAATTTCATGGACCAATCGATATCGGATTGAGTCCAAAACTTGGGGAACATCATAATATGATGGGTGGAGTCTTTTGGTGAGTTTTGAATGCAATCCAATGGCTAAAACTATGCAATACACCAACCACTCCATTTTAGAACGAACTTCGTACGAACCTTAACTGTCCAATTTCATGGACCAATCTATACCGTATTGAGTCCAAAACTTGGGGAACATCATAATATGGTGGGAGGAATCATTTGGTAAAATTTGAGTGAAATCCAACGGCTAAAACTATGCAATACACCACCCACTCCATTTCGTAACGAACTTCGTACGAACCTGAATTGTCCAATTTCATGGACCAATCGATATCGGATTGAGTCCAAAACTTGGGGAACATGATAATATGGTGGGAGGAGTCATTTGGTGACTTTTGATTGAAATCCAATGGCTTAAACTTTGAAATACCCAAACCACTCCATTTCAGAACGAATTTCGTACGAACCTGAATTGTTGAATTTCATGGACCAATCGATATCGGATTAAGTCCAAAACTTGTGGAACATCATAATATGGTTGGAGGAGTCATTCGGTGGGTTTTGAGTGAAATCCAATCTGTAGAACTATGCAATACACCAACCACTCCATTTCATAACGAACTTCGTACGAACCAAAACTGTCCAATTTCATGCACCAATCGATATCGGATTGAGTCCAAAACTTGGGGAACATCATAATTTGGTGGGAGGAGTCATTTGGTGGGTTTTGAGTCAAATCCAATCTCTAGAACTATGCAATACACCAATCAATCCATTTCAGAACGAACTTCGTACGAACCTAAACTGTCCAATTTCATGTACCAATTGATATCGGATTGAGTCCAAAACTTGGGGAACATCATAATATGGTGGGAGGAGTCATTTGGTAAATTTTGAGTGAAATCCAACGGCTAAAACTATGCAATACCCCACCCACTCCATTTCATAACGAACTTCGTACGAACCTGAATTGTCCAATTTCATGGACCAATCGATATCGGATTGAGTCCAAAACTTGGCAACATCATAATATGGTGGGAGGAGTCATTTGGTGTGTTTTGAATGAAATCCAATGGCTAAAACTGTGCAACACACCAACCACTCCATTTCATAACGAACTTCGTACGAACCTCAATTGTCCAATTTCGTGGACCAATCGATTTCGGATTGAGTCCAAAACTTGGGGAACATCATAATATGATGCGAGGAGTCATTTTGCTACTTTTGAGTGATATCCAGTGGCTAAAATTATGCAATACACAAACCACTCCATTTCAGGACGACCTTCGCACGAACCTAAATTGTCCAATTTCATGGAACAATCGATATTGGATTGAGTCCAAAACCTGGGGAACATCATAATATGGTGGGAGGAGTCATTTGGTGAGTTTTGAGTGAAATCAAATGGCTAAAACTTTTAAATACACAAACCACTACATTTTAGAACGAACTTCGTACGAACCAGCATTGTCCAATTTCAGTAACCAATCGATATTGGATTGAGTCCAAAACTTGGGGAATATCATAATATGGTGGGAGGAGTCAATTGGTGGGTTTTGAGTGAAATCCAATCTCTATAACTATGCAATACACCAACCACTCCAGTTCATATCGAACTTCTTATGAACCTGAATTGTCCAATGTCATTGAGCAATCGATATCAGATTGAGTCCAAAACTTGGGGAACATCATAATATGGTGGGAGGGGTCATTTGGTGACTTTTGAGTTTAATCCAATGGCTAAAACTATGCAATACACCAACCACTGCATTTTAGAACGAACTTCTTACGAACCTGAATTGTCCAATTTGATAGACCAATCGATATCGGATTGAGTTCAAAACTTGGGGAACATCATAATATGGTGGGAGGAGTCATTTGGTGGGTTTTGAGTGAAATCCAATCTCTACAACTATGCAATACACCAACAACCCCATTTCATAATGCACTTCGTATGAACTTGAATTGTCCAATTTTCGATATCGGATTTTGTCTTAAACTTGGGGAACATCATAATATGGTGGGAGGAGTCGTTTGGTGACTTTTGAGAGAAATCCAATGGCTAAAACTACGCAATACACCAACCACTCCATTTCGTAACGAACTTCGTACGTACTTGAATTGTCCAATTTCATGGACCAATCGATATGTGATTGAGTCCAAAACTTGGGGAACGTCATAATACGGTGGGAGAAGTCATTTGGTGTGTTTTGAGTGAAGTCCAATCTCTAGAACTATGCAACACACCAACCACTCCATTTCATACCGAACTTCGTACGAACCTGAATTGTCCAATGAAATGGACCAATCGATATCGGATTGAGTCTAAAACTTGGGGAACATCATAATATGGTGGGAGGAGTCATTTGGTGGGTTTTGAGTGAAATCCAATCTCTACAACTATGCAATACACCAACAACCCCATTTCATAACGAACTTCGTATGAACTTGAATTGTCCAATTTTCGATATCGGATTGAGTCCAAAACTTGGGGAACATCATAATATGGTGGGAGGAGTCATTTGGTGACTTTTGAGAGAAATGCAATGGCTAAAACTACGCAATACACCAACCACTCCATTTCGTAACGAACTTCGTACGTACTTGAATTGTCTAATTTCGTGGACCAATCGATATGTGATTGAGTCCAAAACTTCGGGAACGTCATAATACGGTGGGAGAAGTCATTTGGTGGGTTTTGAGTGAAGTGCAATCTTTAGAACTATGCAATACACCGACCACTCCATTTTATAAAGAACTTCGTTCGAACCTGAATTGTCGAATGCCAACGACCAATCGATATCGGATTGAGTCCCAAACTTGGGCAACATCATAATATGGTGGGAGGAGTCATTTGGTGAGTTTTGAGTGAAATCCAATGGCTAAAACTACGCAATACACCAACCACTCCATTTCGTAACGAACTTCGTTCGAACCTGAATTGTCCAATGCCAACGACCAATCGATATCGGATTGAGTCCAAAACTTGGGGAACATCATAATATGGTGGGAGGAGTCATTTGGTGGGTTTTGACTGAAATCCAATCTCTATAACCATGCAATACACCAACCACTCCATTTCAAAACGAACCTGAATTGTCCAATGTCATGGAGCAATCGATATCGGATTGAGTCCAAAACTTGGGGAACATCATAATATGGTGGGAGGAGTCATTTGGTGACTTTTGAGTTTAATCCAATGGCTAAAACTATGCAATACACCAACCACTGCATTTTAGAACGAACTTCTTACGAACCTGAATTGTCCAAATTTCGATATCAGATTGAGTCCAAAACTTGGGGAACATCATAATATGGTGGGAGGAGTCATTTGGTGGGTTTTGAGTGAAATCCTATCTCTACAACTATGCAATACACCAACAACCCCATTTTATAACGAACTTCTTATGAACTTGAATTGTCCAATTTTCGATATCGGATTGAGTCCAAAACTTGGGGATCATCATAATATGGTGGGAGGAGTCATTTGGTGGGTTTTGAGTGAAGTGCAATCTTTAGAACTATGCAATACACCAACCACTCCCTGTCATAAAGAACTTCGTTCGAATCTGGATTTCATGAACCAATCGATATGGGATTGAGTCCAAAACTTGGGGAACATCAAAATATGATGGGAGAAGTTATTTGGTGGGTTCTGAGTGAAATCCAATGGCTGCAACAATGCAATACACCAACTACTCCATTTCAGAACGAACTTCGTACGAACCTGAATTGTCCAATTTCATGGACCAATCGATATCGAATTGAGTCCAAAACTTGGGGAACATCATAATATGGTGGGAGGAGTCATTTGGTGACTTTTGAGTGAAATCCAATGGCTAAAACTATGAAATACACCAACCACTCCATTTCATAATGAACTTCGTATGAACCTGAATTGTCCCATTTCATGGACCAATCGATATCGGATTGAGTTCAAAACTTGGGGAACATCATAATGTGATGGGTTGGCGTCATTTGGTGAGTTTTGAATGAAATCCAATGGCTAAAACTATGCAATACACCACCCACTCTATTTCATAACGAACTTCGTACGAACCTGAATTGTCCAATTTGATAAGGTCATAATTTCACACATTTGCATGCCTTCTTTGCTTTGTAATTTTGTTTAGCTTCTCTTTATTTTGAGTCTCTTACCTATGTTTGTGTGTTTTGTAGGTTAAGAGAGCAAGGGGATGACATTTGATACAATTCATGCATGTTAAGGGCTGGGTGGCACAAGAGGAATATGAGCTGAAAGACAAAACCAATACAGGTCGGATGTGGAGACATCCTTGATAGAGGTTGTTCCAATGGGTGTCTATTATAACATATCCAAATTGCAGCCCAATTGGATAACTCTGGAGCCCTCAACACGTCAAAGACTGAACTAAGTTCACAGAAATGTCCTGTTGGCTGCCATCACATTTAATGTGGCTACATCCCTAGAGCCATGTTCTACACATGGGCAGCCACACATGGGAGTCAAATCAGCTCAGAAGCTCAGAAAGATGAACAAAAGTGAAGCTTTCCATAAAGAAACCATACCAAAGCATGTATTTGGCAGCTGGAGCAGTTGGCAAGTATGTCAGCTGGAGCAGTTGGCAAGTATGGGAAGCTGGAGCAGTTGGGAGCAGCTAAGAGAGGTGTGCTTCACCAGCCAAAGGAGATGACGAAATTGCACTCTATAAATAGAGAGCTGCACACTCATTCAAGAGGAGGGTCAGACACACACATTCACTTCATCCATTACTCTCGTACACACATTCAGATTCACCACAAAGAGAGAAGGAAGCTTGGAGCTGTCTTAGGAACTTCCTTGCTGCCATCATCTAGTTCTCTCCTCTCTTTATCCTATCCATGTATTTCTTCTTTTCTGTATTCATAGTTATGTCTAACTAATCCATTTAGTTAGGGCTTAGGATGAAGCCCTAGTCATGAATATTCAATGTTATGGATGATTTTATAGTTAATTGATTTCCTTGCTTTTATTATCAAGTTGTTAATCTCCAGTTTATTATGTGCTTGATGTATGTTTTCTTGGAGTAGCTAACTAGGATTTTATGCATCTAGCACAGGTTGGGAAGGGGTTTAGTTTCACCAATTCTACTCTCCTTTCACAAGCAACACATGAATGGCCTAAGAATCATTCAAGGAGTTAATAACCATAGGTTGACTAGGACAGATACCATGTTCTAGGACTTCTGTGATTTTCATATTCGCAAGGAGCTTAATGACTCTTGTATGCTTTATTCTAAGTAGATACCATGCTTAGGTTGCATATTAGAGATCACGTGTTGTGTAGATACCATGCATAATCACATGCCTTAGGAGAATCATGCATCTTGCACCTAGACACCATAGGCTTGTATGCGATAATCCATTGTTGATGAAGCTTGAGTCAATTTCTATGCATTCATAACTTGGATAGGAAAACTAGTGGTGGATTCCAAGGCTCTAACACCTCTCAATTATTGTTCCACAATCTGTTAATTGCAGCCAGTGTTTACTTTCGAGCTCTTTCGTTTCGCTTTCTTCTTCTCATTTCAACAACAAAATCCCATTTCAAGTGCGTGTGTGGCGATAGGATTTGGTCCTGGACCCTGAGTAATTAGCAAGAGGCATTGTTGAATTCGACTTTGCCTTTTAGCTAGTTAGTCAATTTCTTTGTTCTATGTTTTTCAAGCATTCTAAGTAATTTAACTTGAAACCAAGTTACCATTCTCCATGGGATCGACCTCGTATTTACATAAGCTATACTATAAACGGTTCGTGCACTTGCGAGAATTAAAGTTAATGTTTTTACTAACTCATTTTAGTTGTTAAGAATAGGCTCAACACAATTTCATGGACCAATCGATATCGGATTGAGTCCAAAACTTGGGGAGCATCATCATATGATGGGTTAGAGTCATTTGGTCAGTTTTGAATGAAATCCAATGGCTAAAACTATGCAATACACCACCCACTCAGTTTCAAAACGAACTTCGTATGAACCTGAATTGTCCAATATCATCGACCAATCGATATCGGATTGAGTCCAAAACTTGGGGAACATCATAATATGGTGGGAGGAGTCATTTGGTGCTTTTGAGAGAAATCCAATGGCTAAAACTATGAAATACACCAACAATGAACTTCGTACGAACCTGAATTGTCCAATTTCATGGACCAATCGATATCGAAATGAGTTCAAAACTTGGGGAACTTCATAATATGATGGGTTGGAGTCATTTGGTGACTTTTGAGTGAAATCCAATGGCTAAAACTATGAAATACACCAACCACTCCATTTCATAACGAACTTCGTACGAACCTGAATTGTCCAATTTCAAGGACCAATCGATATCGGATTGACTCAAAAACCTGGGGAACATCATAATATGGAAGGAGGAGTCATTTGGTGGGTTTTGAGTGAAATCCAATCTCTAGAACTATGCAATAAACCAACCACCCCATTTCACAATGAACTTCGTACGAACCTGAATTGTCGAATTCGATGGACCAATCGATATCGGATTGAGTCCAAAACTTGGAGAACATCATAATATGGTGGGAGGAGTCATTTGGTGGGTTTTGAGTGAAGTCCAATCTCTAGAACTATGCAATACAACAACCACTCTATTTCATAACGGACTTCGTACGAACCTGAATTGTCCAATTTCATGGACCAATCCATATCGGATTGAGTCCAAAACTTGGGGAACATGATAATATGATGGGTTGGAGTCATTTGGTGAGTTTTGAATGAAATCCAATGGCTAAAACTATGCAATACACCACCCACTCCATTTTATAACGAACTTCGTACGAACTTGATTCGTCCAATGTCATCGACCAATCGATATAGGATTGAGTCCAAAACTTGGGGAACATCATGATATGGTGGGAGGAGTCATTTGGTGACTTTTGAGTGAAATCCAATGGCTAAAACTATGAAACACACCAACCACTCCATTTCGTAACGAACTTCATACGAACCTGAATTGTCCAATTTCATGGACCAATCGATATTGGATTGAGCCCAAAACTTGGGCAACATCATAATATGATGGGTTGGAGTCATTTGGTGAGTTTTGAATGAAATCCAATGGCTAAAACTATGTAGTACAACACCCAGTCCATTTCATAAGGAACTTCGTACGAACCTGAATTGACCAATTTCATGGACCAATCGATATCGGATTGAGTCCAAAACATGGGGAACATCAGAATTGGTGACTTTTGAGTGAAATCCAATGGCTAAAACAATGAAATACACAGACCACTCCCTTTCATAACAAACTTCGTACGAACATGAATTGTCCAATTTCAGGGACCAATCGATATCGGATGGAGTCCAAAATTTGGGGGACATCATAATATGATGGGAGGAGTCGTTTGGTGACTTTTGAGTGAAATCCAATGGCTAGAACTATGCAGTACACCAACCACTCCATTTCATAACGAACTTCGTAGAAACCTGAATTGTCCAATTTCATGGACCAATCGATATCGGATTGAGTCCAACACTTGAGGAACATCATAATATGGTGGGAGTAGTCATTTGGAGTGTTTTTAGTGAAATCCAATGGCAAAAACTATGCAATACACCAACCACTCCATTTCACAACGAACTTCGTACGAACTTGAATTGTCCAATCTCATGAACCAGTCGATATCGAATTGAGTTCAAAACTTGGGGAACATCATAATATGATGGGTTAGAGTCATTTGGTGAGTTTTGAATGAAATCCAATGGCCAAAACTATGAAATAGACCAACCACACCATTTCATAATGAACTTCGTACGAACCTGAGTTGTCCAATTTCATGGACCAATCGATATAGGATTCAGTCCAAAACTTGGGGAACATCATAATACGGTGGGAGGAGTCATGTGGTGGGTTTTGAGTGAAATCCAAACTCTAGAACTATGCAATACACCAACCACTACATTTCATAACGAGATTGTACGAACCTGAATTGTCGAATTTCATGGACAAATCGATATCGGATTGAGTCCAACACTTGGGGAACATCGTAATATGGTGGGAGGAGTCATTTGGTGGGTTTTGAGTTAAGTCCAATCTCTAGAACTATGCAATATACCACCCACTCCATTTCATAACGAACTTCGTACTAACCTGAATTGTCCAATTTGATGGACCAATCGATATCGGATTGAGTCCAAAACTTGGGGCACATCACAATATAGTGCGAGTAATTTGGGGGGTTTTGAGTGACATCCAATCTCTTGAACTATATAACACAGCAACCACTCCATTTCAGAACAAACTTCATATGAACCTGAATTGTCCGATTTCGGATTGAGTCCCAAATTTGGGGAACATCATAATATAGTGGGAGGAGTCATTTGGTGGGGTTTGAGTGAAATCCAATCTCTAGAACTATATAACACACCAACCACTGCATTTCAGAACGAACTTCGTACTAACCTGAATTGTCCAATTTGATGGACCAATCGATATCGGATTGAGTCCAAAACTTGGGGAACATCATAATATGGTGGGAGGAGTCATTTGGTGGGTTTTGAGTGAAATTCAATCTCTACAACTACGCAATACAACAGCCACTCCATTTCATAATAAACTTCGTACGAACCTGAATTGTCCAATTTCATGGACCAATCAATATCAGATTGAGTCCAAAACTTGGAGAACATCATAATATGGTGGGAGGAGTCATTTGGTGGGTTTTGAGTGAAATCCAATCTCTACAACTATGCAATACACCAACCACTCTATTTCACAACGAACTTCGTACGAACCTGAATTGTCCAATTTCATGGACCAATTGATAACTCATATATTTATACATTTATACCATCCATTTCTAGTATATTTGTGATGTTTTTGAGTTAAACTTGTTGTGTTTTATCCTATTTTGTGTTAGTATGCAGTTGCATATACTTTAGGATCAAGTTGAAGGCAAAAGAAATGAAAACATGCCATTTTTGGAGCTGACCCTTATTCAAACGTGGAAACAAGTTTCGTGACCTGTTTTGAAGTCCAAATAAAGAATGCAAGGCGAACCTGGCTTGTTTGAAGACTAAGAGCAGAATGGGAAAGCAATAGGGATTTCTAGCCTGATTTGGAGGTGCCAAATAAGGCAAAAACGTGCAAAATAAAGGCTGATTCGTTGGGATATCTTTGGAACATCTTGCAGCCTTGTTTACCCCATAAAAACTTGCCTTTTAGCCACTTTTAAAACCCCTATTTATTTTGGACGAATTTCACAACCCTAGAGCTGTCTTCTTGGTTATTCTCTCCTTTCATGCACACTAAAACCCTAGCCGTCCATATAATTCCACCATCAGGACTCAGCGCAAGAGGCGGTTCTTGGAGAAGTTCAACATCAGAATTGGTTCAAGGGTTTCCTCTCATGAATTTATTTTCACTCATGTTGTTTATTTTTGTTTTAATCTCTTTGAACATGATGTGTAACTAAATTCATAGCTAGGGATTTCGATGTAGCCTTGCAACATTGATCCATGTTTCTAAGTTAAAGTATTCAGTTCATCAATCTGTTTCTTGTTTCATTCACTGAATCTATTGTTCAATTTGTTTGTCAATTTTAATGTTTGATCACCATTAGAGTCGCCTACAGATTATCTAGACAAGGTTATAGTAAACATCATACTTAATCTTGTTAGACATGTGAATGAATGAAGAGAATGCTATGCAAACATCATGCTGTGTATTTTCTTTGGTTCTTTAACGTTTTCTTGCATGCTAATGACGCTTAACTTGGAACCAAAGTTGAACATCCCAACTAGGTTGCAGATTAGGAGAATTTGATCAAAACCACACATCATATGGCCGATCATATATATGTAAAACGAACTCTGGAAACAGGTTGGTAGTTGAGTACGGTTTAATTTTATAAACATGGAATTAGTTTTGCAATGGTGAATTCGAAATCCCTAGTCTCATCCCTATTCTTTCTACATCAATATATTAATCACTACTACCTTCTTCTTGCATTTTAAGTTATTTTTCATTTACAACACAAAAACTACTTCCAAATTGTCACTTTCATTTTTATCTAGGGTTCTTTCAAAACTAGTAATTTATAGAGGTCCAATCGGTCCCTGTGGTTCGACCCCTTTACTTGTACCATTATACTAACCATATATTGGCACTTGGAAGGAACACAACACCAATCGATATCGGATTGAGTCCAAAACTTGGGGAACATCATAATTTAGCGGGAGGAGTCATTTGGTGGGTTTTCAATGAAATCTAATCTCTAGAACTATGCAATACACCAACCACTCCATTTCAGAACGTACTTCGTACGAACCTAAATTGTCCGATTTCAGGGACGAATCAGTATCTAATTGAGTCCAAAACTTGGGGAACAACGTAATATTTTGACAGGAGTCATTTGGTGGCTTTTGACTGAAATCCAATTGCCAAAACTACGCAATACACCAACCCATTAGAGAACGAACTTCGTACGAACATGAATAGTCCAATTTCTTGGACAATCGATGTCAGATTGAGTCCAAAACTTGGAGAACATCATAATATGGTGGGCGGTGTCATATGGTGAGTTTTGAGTGAAATTCAATGCCTAAAACCATGCAATACACCAACCACTGAATTTCAGAATGAACTTCATACGAACCCAAATTGTCTGATTTCGTGGACAAATCGATATAGGATTGAGTCCAAAACTTGGGGAACATCATAATGTTGTGGGAGGAGTCATTTTGTAAGTTTTCAGTGAAATCCAATGGGTAAAATAATACAATACACCAACCACTCCATTTCAAAACGAACTTCGTACGAACCTGAATGGTCCGATTTCAAGGACTAATCAAAATCGGATTGAGTCCAAAACTTGGGGAACATCATAATGTTGTGGGAGGAGTCATTTCGTGAGTTTTAGGTGAAATCCAAAGCCTAAAACTATGGAATACACCAACCACTCCATTTCAGAACGAACTTCATATGAACCTGAATTGTCTGATTTCATGCACGAACCGATATCGGATTGAGTCCAAAACTTGAGGAACATGATAATATGGTGGGAGGACTCATTTGGTGAGTTTTGAGTGAAATCCAATGGCTAAAACTATGCAATACACCAACCACTCCATTTCATAACGAACTTCAGATGAACCTGAATTGTCTAATTTCATGGACCAATCGATATCGGATTGAGTCCAAAACTTGGGGAACATCATAATATAGTGGGAGGAGTCATTTGGTGGGTTTTCAGTGAAATCCAACCATCAGCTAGAATACATGAAAAGGATGGAAAAACATACCAAATTCGAAGAAAATGGTGGTCGGATGTGTCCGAACTTGCTCCACGTAATTCCGTGAAAAACTGTCCAAACCGCCCTATTTCGTGGCGGTTTCTGGTGACCACGAAGGCGGACTGAGGGTGAGATGGGCTGGGACTGGAATAGGGAAGTGTGATGGTTCTAACGAGACTGGTCTTCCTTCAATTGGTGGCCGGAGTTAAGAGATATCACCTTTGGAAGTCAGCTGGTGAAGCTGCCAAACTGCCGAAAATCTGGGTTTTTAAAAAACAAAACTTCGAATTATTTACGGTTATGCCACTGAACTTCTTTTAATCATCATTTCTTCATTACAATCCCGATTCGAGTCCACTACGTGTCTACGGACTCGTTTCGACGTGCTCTACGCAATGGTCAAATCGAAATTTCTAAATTCCTTCCTGAACTTAAAATTTCTCAAAAACCTTAATTAATTCAAATCCTTTTTTTTTTTAAGGTTTATTTAAATCCTTTTTCGGACCGAGATGTAACAATTTTACCAAATTCTCCCCGGTCAACAAGTCACCATTTTCTCTAATAATTTATTATTGGGGCAAAATTATCATTTCTCAGAATAAATTAATAACTAAAAATTAATTTAGGAACGGGTTGTTACAAAAACAATGCAATACACCAACCACCCCATTTCTGAACGAACTTCGTACGAACTTGAATTGTCGAATTTCATGGACCAATCGAAATCAGATTGACTCCAAAACATGGGGAACATCATAATGTTGAATGAGGAGTCATTTGGTGGGTTTTTAGTTAGATCCAATCTCTAGAACTATACAATACAACAACCACTCCATTTCAGAACGAACTTCGTACGAACCTGAATTGTCCAATTTCAAGGACAAATTGATATCAGATTGAGTCCAAAACCTGGGGAACATCGTAATGTTGGGGGAGGAGTCATTTTGTGACTTTTGAGTGAAATCCAATGGCCAAAACAATGCAATACACCAACCACTCCATTTCATAACGAACTTCGTACGAACTTGAATTGTCCGATTTCAGGGACCCATCGATATCGAATTGAGTCCAAAACATGGCGAACATCATAATATTGTGGGAGGAGTCATTTGGTGGGCTTTGAGTGAAATCCAATCTCTAGAACTACGCAATACACCAACCACACCATTTCAGAACGAACTTCGTACGAACCTGAATTGTCCGATTTCATGGTCCAATTGATATCGGATTGAGTCCAAAACTTGGGGAACATCGTAATGTTGGGGGAGGAGTCATTTTGTGACTTTTGAGTGAAATCCAATGGCCAAAACAATGCAATACACCAACCACTCCATTTCATAACGAACTTCGTACGAACCTGAATTGTCCGATTTTGTAGACCAATCGATATCGGATTGAGTCCAAAACTTGGGGAACATCATCATGTTGTGGGAGGAGTCATTTGGTGGGTTTTGAGTGAAATCCAATTGCCAAAACTATGCAATACACCAACCACTCCATTTCAGAACGAACTTCGTACGACCCTGAACTGTCTGATTTCACGGACCAATCGATATCGGATTGAGTCCAAAACCTGGGGAACATCATAGTATGGTAGGAGGAGTCATTTACTGGGTTTGGAGTGAAATCCAATCTTTAGAACTATGCAATAGACCAACCACACCATTTCATAACGAACTTCGTACGAACCTGAATTGTCAAATTTCAGGGACCAATCGATATCGGATTGAGTCCAAAACTCGAGTAACATCATAATATGGTGGGAGGAGTCATTTGGTGGGTTCTGAGTGAAATCCAATGGCTACAACTATGCAATACACCTACCACACCGTTTCATAACAAACTTCATACGAACTTGAATTGTCCAATTTCACGGACCAATCAATATCGGATTGAGTCCAAAACTTGGGGCACATCATACTATGGTGGGAGGAGTCATTTGGTGGGTTTTGAGTGAAGTCCAATCTCTAGAACTATGAAATACGAAGTTCGAATGAACCTGAATTGTCCGATTTCTTGGACCAATCGAAATCCGTTTGAGTACAAAACTAGGGGAACATCATAAAGTTGTGGGAGGAGTCATTTGTTGAGTTTTGAGTGAAATCCAATCGCCAAAACTATGTAATACACAAACCACTCCATTTCAGAAAGAACTTCATACGAACCTGAATTTTCCAATTTCATGGACAAATCGATATCGGATAGAGTGCAAAACTTGGGGAACAACATAACATGGTGGGAGGAGTCATTTGGTGAGTTCTGAATGAAATCCAATATGTAGAACTATGCAATAGACCAACCACTCCATTTCAGAACGACCTTCGTACGAACCTTAATTGTCCAATTTCATGGACCACTCGATATCCGTTTGAGAACAAAACTTGGGGGACAACATAAAGTTGTGGGAGGAGTCATTTGGAGAGTTTTGAGTGAAATCCAATTGCCAAAACTTTGCAATACACCAACAACTCCATTTCAGAACGAACTTCGTACGAACCTAAATTGTCTGATTTCATGGACCAATCGATATCGGATTGAGTCCAAAACTTGGGGAACATCATAATCTGGTGGAAGGAGTCATTTGCTGGGTTTTGAGTGAAATCCAATCTCCAGAACAATGCAATACACCAACCACACCATTTCATAACGAACTTCGTACGAACCTAAATTGTCCAATGCCATGGACCAATCGATATCGGATTGAGTCCAAAAATTGGGTAACATCGTATTGTTGTGGGAGGAGTCATTTGGGGAGTGTTGAGTGAAATCCAATTGCCAAAAGTAGGCAGTACATCAACCACTCCATTTCAGAATGAAGTTCGTACGAACCTGAAGTGTCCTATTTCATGGACCAATCGATATCGGATTGAGTCCAAAACTTGGGGAACATCATAAAATGGTGGGACGAGTCATTTCGTGAGTTTTGAGTGAAATCCAATGGCTAAAACTATGCAGTACAGCAACCACTCCATTTTATAACGAACCTCGTATGAACATGAATTGTCCAATTTCATGGACCAATCGATATCGTTTTGAGTCCAAAACTTGGGGAGCATCATAACATGGTGGGAGGAGTCATTTGGTGGGTTTTGAGTAAAATCCAATGGCCAAAACAATGCAATACACCAACCACTCCATTTCAGAACGAACTTCGTACGAACCTGAATTGTCCAATTTCAGGGACCAATCGATCTCGGATTGAGTCCAAAACTTGGGGAACATCATAATATCGTGGGAGGAGTCATTTGGTGGGTTTTTAGTGAAATCCAATCACTAGAACTATGTAATACACCAACTACACCATGTCAGAACGAACTTCGTACGAACCTGAATTGTCCGATTTTGTGGTCCATTCGATATCGGATTGAGTCTAAAACTCGGGGAACATGATAATGTCGTGGGAGGAGTCATTTGGAGGGTTTTGAGTAAAATCCAATTGCCAAAACTATGCAATACACCAACCACTCCATTTCAGAACGACCTTCGTACGAACCTGAATTGTCCGATTTCATGGACCAATCAAAATCCGTTTGAGTACAAAACAAGGGGAACAACATAAAGTTGTGGGAGGAGTCATTTGTTCAGTTTTGTGTGAAATCCAATGGCTATAACTATGCAATATACCAACCACTCCATTTCATAACGAACTTCGTACGAACCTGAATTGTCCAATTTCATGGACCAATCAATATCTGATTGAGTCCAAAAATTGGGTAACATCCTAATGTTGTGGGAGGAGTCATTTGGTGAGTTTTGAGTGAAATCCATTTGCCAAAACAATGCAATACACAAACCACTCCATTTCAGAAAGAACTTCGTACGAACCTGAATTTTTCAATTTCATGGACCAATCGATATCGGATAGAGTCCAAAACTTGGGGAACAACATAACATGGTGGGAGGAGTCATTTGGTGAGTTCTGAATGAAATCCAATCTGTAGAACTATGCAATACACCAACCACTCCATTTAAGAACGACCTTCGTACGAACCTTAATTGTCCAATTTCATGGACCACTTGATATCCGTTCGAGTACAAAACTTGGGGAACAGCAAAAAGTTGTGGGAGGAGTCATTTGGTGAGTTTTGAGTGAAATCCAATTGCCAAAACTATGCAATACACCAACTACTCCATTTCAGAACGAACTTCGTACGACCCTTAATTGTCTGATTTCATGGACCAATCGATGTCGGATTGAGTCCAAAACCTGGGGAACATCATAATATGGTAGGAGGAGTCATTTGCTGGGTTTGGAGTGAAATCCAATCTCTAGAACTATGCAATACACCAACCACACCATTTCATAACGAACTTCGTACGAACCTGAATTGTCAAATTTCAGGGACCAATCGATATCGGATTGAGTCCAAAACTTGAGTAACGTCATAATATGATGGGAGGAGTCATTTGGTGGGTTCTGAGTGAAATCCAATGGCTACAACTATGCAATACACCTACCACTCCATTTCACAACGAACTTCATACGAACCTGAATTGTCCAATTTCACGGACCAATCAATATCGGATTGAGTCCAAAACTTGGGGCACATCATACTATGGTGGGAGGAGTCATTTGGTGGGTTTCGACTGAAGTCCAATCTCTGGGAACTATGAAATACGAAGTTCGTACGAACCTGAATTGTCCAATTTCATGGACCAATCGATATCGGATCGAGTCCAAAACTTGGGGAACATCATAATATGGTGGGAGGAGTCATTTGGTGACTTTTGAATGAAATCCAATGGCTAAAACTATGCAATACACTAACCACTCCATTTCAAAACGAACTTCGTACGAACCTGAATGTTCCAATTTCATGGACCAATCGATATCGGATTGAGTCCAAAACTTGGGGAACATCATAATATGGTGGGAGGAGTCATTTGGTGAGTTTTGAGTGAAATCCAATCTCTAGAACTATGCAATACACCAACCACTCCATTTTAAAACAAACTTCGTACGAACCTGAATTGTCCAATTTCATGGACCAATCGATATCGAATTGAGTCCAAAACTTGGGGAACATCATAATATAATGGGAGGAGTCATTTGGTGGGTTCTGAGTGAAATCTAATGGCTACAACTATGCAATACACCAACCGCACCATTTCATATCGAACTTCGTACAAACCTGAAATGTCCAATTTCATGGACCAATTGATATCGGATTGAGTCCAAAACTTGTGGAACATAATAATATGGTGGGAGGAGTCATTTGGTGGGTTTTGAGTCAAATCCAATCTCTACAGCTATGCTATACGCCAACAACTCCATTTCATAACGAACTTCGTACGAACCTGAATTGTCCAATTTCATGGACCAATCGATATCAGATTGAGTCCAAAACTTGGGGAACATCATAATATGGTGGGAGTAATCATTTGGAGAGTTTTGAGTGAAATACAATGGCTAAAACTATGCAATACACCATCCACTCCGTTTCATAACGAACATCGTACGAACCTGAATTGTCCAATTTCATGGACCAATCGATATCAGATTGATTTCAAAACTTGGGGAACATCATAATATGATGGGAGGAGTCATTTGGTGGGTTCTGAGTGAAATCTATTGGCTACAACTATGCAATACACCAACCACTCCATTTCATATCGAACTTTGTACAAACCTGAATTGTCCAATTTCATGGACCAATTGATATCGGATTGAGTCCAAAACTTGGGGATCGTAATAATATGGTGGGAGGAGTCATTTGGTGGATTTTGAGTGAAATCCAATCTCTACAACTATGCTATACACCAACAACACCATTTCACAACGAACTTCGTACGAACCTGAATTGTCCAATTTCATGGACAAACCGATATCGGATTGAGTCCAACACTTGGGGAACTTCGTAATATGGTGGGAGGAATCATTTGGAGACTTTTGAGTGAAATCCAATGGTTAAAACTATGCAATACACCACCCACTCCGTTTCATAACGAACTTCGTTCGAACCTGAATTGTCCAATTTCAGGGACCAATCGATATCGAATTGAGTGCAAAACTTGGGGAATGTCATCATATGATGGGAGGAGTCATTTGGTGGGTTCTGAGTGAAATCCAATGGCTAGAACTATGCAATACACCACCCACTCCATTTCAGAACGAACTTCGTACGAAACTAAATTGATCAATTTCATGGACCAATCGATATCGGATTGAGTCCAAAACTTGAGGAACATCATGATATGGTGGGAGGCGTCATTTGGGGTGTTTTGAAAATGCAATCCATTGGCTAAAACTATGCAATACACCACCCACTCCATTTCATAACGAACTTCGTACGAACCTGAATTGTCCAATTTCATGGACCAATGGATATCGGATTGAGTCCAAAACTTGGGGAACGTCATAATAAGATGGGAGGAGTCATTTGGTGGCTTTTGAGTGAAATCCAATCTCTAGAACTATGCAATACACGAACGACTCCATTTCATATCAAACTTCGTACGAACCTGAATTGTCCAATTTCATGGACCAATCGATATCGGATTGAGTCCAAAAGTTGGGGAACATCATAATATTGTGGGAGGAGTCATTTAGTGGGTTTTGAGTGAAATCCAATCTCTAGAACTATGCAATACACCAACCACTCCATTTCAGAACTAACTTAGTACGAGGCTAAATTGTCCAATTTCATGGAGCAATCGATATCGGATTGAGTCCAAAACTTGGGGAACAACATATATGGTGGGAGGAGTCAATCGGTGGGTTTTGAGTGAAATCCAATATGTACAACTATGCAATACACCAACCACTCCATTTCATCACGAACTTCGTACGAACCTGAATTGTCCAATTTCATGGACCAATTGATATCGGATTAAGTCCAAAACTTGGGGAACATCATAATATGGTGGGAGGAGTCGTTTGGTGGGTTTTGAGTGAAATCCAATCTCTAGAACTATACAACACACCAACCATTACATTTCTGAACGAACTTCGTACGAACCTGAATTCTCCAATTTCATGGACCAATCGATATCGGATTGGGTCCAAAACTTTGGGACCATCATAATACGGTGGGAGGTGTCATTTGGTGAGTTTTCAGCAAAATCCAATTGCCAAAACAATGCAATACACCAACGACTCCATTTCAGAACGAACTTCGTTAGAACCTGAATTGTCCAATTTTATGGACCAATCAATATCGGATTGAGTCCAAAACATGGGGAACATCATAATATTGTGGGAGTAGTCATTTGGTGGGTTTTGAGTGAAATCCAATCTCTACAACTACACAACACACCAACCACTACATTTCAGAACAAACTTCGTACGAACCTGAATCGTCAAATTTCATGGACCAATCGATATCGGATTGAGTCCAAAACATGGGGAACATCATAATATTGTGGGAGGAGTCATTTGGGGGGTTTTGAGTGAAATCCAATCTCTACAACTATACAATACACCAACCACTCTATTTCATAACGAACTTCGTACGAACCGAAATTGTCCGATTTCATGGACCAATCAATATCAGATTGGGTCCAAAACTTGGGGAACAGCATAATATGGTGGGAGAAGTCATTTGGTGTGTTTTGAGTGAAATCCAATGGCTAAAACTATGCAATACACCAACCACTCCATTTCATAACGAACATCGTTCGAACCTGAATTGTCCAATTTCGTTGACCAATCGATTTCGGATTGAGTCCAAAACTTGGGGAACATTATAATATGGTGGTAGGACTCATTTGGTGGGTTTTGAGTGAAATCCAATATGTAGAACTTTGCAATACATCAACCACTCCATTTCAGAAGGACATTCGTACGAACCTTAATCGTCCAATTTCATGGAACAATCGATATTCGTTTGAGTACAAAACTGGGGAAACAGCATAAAGTTATGGGATGAGTCATTTGGTGAGTTTTGCGTCAAATCTAAATGCCAAAACAATACAATACACCAACCACTGCATTTCCGAAGGAACTTCGTATGAACTTGAATTGTCCGATTTCATGGACCAATCGATATCAGACCAAGTCCAAAACTTGGGGAACCTCATAATATTGTAGGAAGAGTCATTTGGTGAGTTTTGAGTGAAATCCAATGGCTAAAACTATGCAATACACCAACCACTCCATTTCATAACGAACTTCGTACGAACCTGATTTGTCCAATTTCATGGACCAATCGATATCGGATTGAGTTTAAAACTTGGGGAACATCATAATGTTGTGGGAGGAGTCATTTGGTGGGTTTTGTATGAAATCAAATCTCCCCAACTATACAATACGCCAACCACTCAATTTCATAACGAACTTCGTATGAACCGGAATCGTCCAATTTCATGGACCAATCGATATCGGATTGAGTCCAAAACCTGGGGAACCTCATAATATTGTGAGAGGAGTCATTTGGTGGGTTTTGAGTGAAATCCAATCTCTACAACTATACAATACACAAACCACTCCATTTCATAACGAACTTCGTACGAACATGAATTGTCCGATTTCATGGACCAATCGATATCGGATGGAGCCCAAAACTTGGGGAACATCATAATATGGTGGGAGGAACCATTTGGTGAGTTTTGAGTGAAATCCAATGGCTAAAACTATGCAATACACCAACCACTCCATTTCATAACGAACTTCGTGCGAACCTGATTTGTCCAATTTCATGGACCAATCGATATCGGATTGAGTTCAAAACTTGGGAAACATCATAATGTTGTGGCAGGAGTCATTTGGTGGGTTTTGTGTGAAATCCAATCTCTAGAACTATGCAATACACCAACCACTGCATTTCAGAAGAACTTCGTAGGAAGCTTCATTGTCCAATTTCATGAACCAATCGATATCGGATTGGGTCCAAAACTTGGGGAACAACATAATATGGTGGGATGAGTCATTTGGTGTGTTTTGTGTGAAATCCAATCTCTAGAACTATACAATTCACCAACCACTCCATTTCAAAAGGAACTTCGTACGAACCTGAATTGTCCAATTTCATGGACCACTCGATATCTGTTGGAGTGCAAAACTTGGGGAACAGCATAAAGTTATGGGAGGAGTCACTTGGAGAGTTTTGAGTGAAATCCAATAGCCAAAACTATGCAATACACCAACCACTCCATTTCATAACGAACTTCGTACGAACTTGAATTGTCCGATTTCGTGGACCAATCGATATCAGACTAAGTCCAAAACTTGGGGAACCTCATAATATTGTGGGAGGACTCATTTGGTGGGTTTTGAGAGAAATCCAATCTCTAGAACTATACAACACACCAGCCACTACATTTCATAACGAACTTCGTATGAACCTTAATTGTCCAATTTCATGGACCAATCGATATCGGATTCACTCGAAAACGTGGGGAACATCATAATTTTCTAGGAGAAGTCATTTTGTGAGTTTTGAGAGAAATCCAATGGCTAAAACATTGCAACACATCAACCACTCATTTCAGAACGAACTTTGTACGAACCTGAATTGTGCGATTTCAGGGACCAATCGATATTGGATTGAGTCTAAAACTTGGGGAACATCATAATGTTGTGGGAGGAGTCATTTGGTGGGTTTTGAGTGAAATCAAATCTCCCCAACTATACAATATGCCAACCACTCCATTTCATAACGAACTTCGTATGAACCGGAATTGTCCAATTTCATGGACCAATCGATATCGGATTGAGTCCAAAACTTGGGGAACATCATAATATTGTGGGAGGAGTCATTTGGTGGGTTTTGAGTGAAATCCAATGCCTAAAACTAAGCAATACGCCAACCACTCCATTGCAGAACGAACTTCATACGAACCTCAATTGTCCAATTTCATGGACCAATCAATATCGGATTGAGTGCAAAACTTGGGGAACATCATAATATTATGGGCGGAGTCGTTTGGCGGGTTGTGAGTGGAATCCAATCTCTAGAACTATACAATAAGCCAAGCACTCCATTTCATAACGAACTTCGTACGAACATAAGTTGTCCAATTTGCGGGACCAATCAATATCGGATTGAGTCTAAAACTTGGGGAACATCATAATGTTGTGGGAGGAGTCATTTGGTGTGGGTTTTGAGTGAAATCAAATCTCCCCAACTATACAATACGCCAACCACTCCATTTCATAACGAACTTCGTATGAACTGGAATTGTCCAATTTCATGGACCAATCGATATCGGATTGAGTCCAAAACTTGGGGAACATCATAATATTGTGAGAGGAGTCATTTGGTGGGTTGTGAGTGAAATCCAATGCCTAAAACTAAGCAATACGCCAACCACTCCATTGCCGAACAAACTTCATACGAACCTGAATTGTCCAATTTCATGGACCGTTCGATATCGGATTGAGTGCAAAACTTGGGGAACATCATAATATTGTGGGCGGAGTCGTTTGGCGGGTTGTGAGTGGAATCCAATCTCTAGAACTATACAATAAGCCAACCACTCCATTTCATAACGAACTTCGTACGAACATAAATTGTCCAATTTGCGGGACCAATCAATATCGGATTGAGTCCAAAACTTGGGGAACATCATAAGATTGTGGGAGGAGTCATTTGGTGGGTTTTGAGTGAAATCCAATCTCTAGAACTATACAATACCCCAACCACTCCATTTCATAACAAACTTCGTACGAACCTGAATTGTCCAATTTCATGGACCAATCGATATTAGATTGAGTCCAAAACTCGGGGAACATCATAATATTGTGGGAGGAGTCATTTGGTGGGTTTTGAGTGAAATCCAATTTCTAGAATTATACAATCTGCCATCCACACCATTTCAGAACGAAATTCTTACAAACCTGGATTGTCCAATTTCATGGACCAATCGATGTCGGGTTGAGTTCAAGACTTAAGGAACATCATAATATAGTGGGAGGAGTCATTGGTGGGGTTTTGGGTGAAATCCAAATCCAAACATGAACAGTCTAATTTCTTGGGGTACATCAGAACGAACTTCGTACGAACTTGAATTGTCCGATTTCTTGGACCAATCGATTGAGTCCAAAACTTAGGGAACCTCATAATATTGTGGGAGAAGTCATTTGGTGTGTTTTGAGAGAAATCCAATCTCTAGAACTATACAACACACCAACCACTACATTTTAGAACGAACTTCATACGAACCTTAATTGTCCAATTTCATGGACAAATCGATATCGGATTGAGTCCAAAACTTGGGGAACCTCATAATATAGTGCGAGGAATCTTTTGGTGGGTTCTAAGTGATATCCAATCTCTAGAACTATGCAACACACCAACCGCTCCATTTCAGAACGAACTTCGTACGAACCTTAATTGTCCAATTTCATGGAACAAACGACATCGGATTGAGTCCAAAACTTGGGGAACATCATAATGTTGTGGGAGGAATCATTTGGTGAGTTTTGAGTGAAATCCAGTGGCCAAAACTATGAAATACACCAACCACTCCATTTCAGAATGAACTTCGTTCGAACCTGAGTTGTCCAATTTCGTGGACCAATCAATATCGGATAGAGTGCAAAACTTGGGGAACATCATAATATGGTGGGAGGTGTCATTTGATGGATTTTGAGTGAAATCTAATCTCTAGAACTATGCAATACACCAACCACTGCATTTCAGAACAAACTTCGTATGAACCTTAATTGTCCAATTTCTTGGAACAATCGATATCGGATTGAGTCCGAAACTTGGGGAACATCATAATGTTGTGGGAGGATTCATTTGGTGTGTTTTGAGTGAAATACAATTGCCAAATTTATGCAATACACCGACCAATCCATTTTATAATGAACTTCGTACAAACTTGAATTGTCCGATTTCTTGGACCAATCGATATCGGATTGAGTCCAAAACATGGGGAACCTCATAATATTGTGGGAAGAGTCATTTGGTTGGTTTTGAGAGAAATCCAATCTCTAGAATTATACAACACACCAACCGCTACATTTCAGAACGAATTTCGTATGAACCTGAATTGTCCAATTTCATGGACAAATCGATATCAAATTGAGTCCAAAACTTGAGGAACATCATAATGATGTGGGAGGAGTCATTTGGTGAGTTTTGAGTGAAATCCAGTTGCCAAAACTATGCAATCCACGACCAATCCATTTCAGAAGGAACTTCGTACGAACTTGAATTGTACGATTTCTTGGACCAATTGATATCGGATTGAATCCAGAACTTGGGAAACCTCGTAATATTGTGGGAGGAGTCATTTGGTGGGTTTTGAGAGAAATCCAATCTTTAGAACTATACAACACACGAACCAATACATTTCAGAATGAATTTCGTACGAACCTGAATTGTCCAATTTCGTGGGCAAATCGATATCGGATTGAGTCCAAAACTTGGGGAACATCATAATATAGTGGGAGGAGTCATTTGGTGGGTTTTGAGTAAAATCAAATCTCTAGAACTATACAGGAGACCAACCACTCTATTTCAGAACGAACATCATACAAACCTGAATTGTCAAATTTCATAGACCTAACGATATCGGATTGAGTCCAAAACTTAGGGAACATCATAATATGCTGGGAGGAGTCATTTGTTGAGTTTTGAGTGAAATCATATGCCTAAAACTATGCAATACACCAACCACTCCATTTCATAACGAATTTCATACGAACTTGAATTGTCCAATTTCAAGGACCAATCGATATCGGATTGAGTCCAAAACTTAGGGAACATCATAATATGGTGGGAGGAGTCATTTCTTGACTTTTAACTGAAATCCAATAGCTAAAACTATGCGGTACACCAACCACTCCATTTCAGAACGAAATTGTACGAACTTGAATTGTCCAATTCCATGGACCAATCGATATCGGATTGAGCCCAAAACTTCTGGGACATCATAATATGGTGGGAGGAGTCATTTGGTGAGTTTTGAGTGAAATCCAATCCCAAAAACTATGCAATACACCAACCACTCCATTTACTGAACGAACTTCGTACGAACTTGAATTGTCTGATTTCTTGTTTCAATAGATATCGGATTGAGCCCAAAACTTGGTCAACATCATAATATATGGTGGGAGGGGTAATTTGGTGAGTTTTGAGAGAAATCCAATCACTAAAACTATGTAATACACCAACAACTCCATTTGATGAACGAACTTTGTATGAACTTGAATTCGCCATTTTCATTGGGCAATCGATATCAGATTGAGCCCAAAACTTGGTTAACGTCATAATATGGTGGGAGGAGTCATTTGGCCAGTTTTGAGCGAAATCCAATCGCTAAAACAGTGAAATACACCAACCACTCCATTTACGGAATGAACTTCGTACGAACTTGAATTGGCCATTTTCATTGGGCAATCAATATCGTATAGAACCCAAACTTGGTCGACATCATAATATGGTGGAAGGAGTCATTTGGTGCGTTTTGAGTGAAATCCAATCGCTAAAACTACACAATACACCAACAACTCCATTTGATGAACGAACCTCGTACGAACTTGAATTGTCCGATTTCTTGGTCCAATCGACATCGGATTGAGCCCAAAACTTGGTCAACGTCATAATATGGTGGGAGGAGTCTTTTGGCTAGTTTTGAGTGAAATCCAATCGCTAAAACCACCAACACTCCATTTTATGAACGAACTTCGTACGAACTTGAATTGTCCGATTTCTTGGTTCAATCGATATCGGATAGAGCCCAACACGTGGCAGCATCATAATATGGTGGGAGGAGTCATTTGGTGAGTTTTGAGTGAAATCAAATGGCTAAACCTATGCAATACACCAATCACTCCATTTCATAACGAACTTTGTACAAACCTAAATTGTCCCATTTCATGGACCAATCGATATCGGATTGAGTCCAAAACTTGGGGAACATCATAATGTTGTGGGAGGAGTCATCTGGTGGGTTTTGAGTGAAATCCAATAGCAAAAACTATGAAATACACCAACCTCTCCATTAGAGAACAAACTTTGTAAGAACATGAATAGTTCAATTTTTGGATCAATCGATATCGGATTGAACCAAAAACTTGGGGAACATCATAAGACGGTGGGAGGAGTCATTTGGTGAGTTTTCAGCGAAATCCATGGGCTAAAACTATGCAATAAAAAAACCAGTCCATTTCAGAACGAACTTTCTACGAACCTGAAATGTCCGATTTCATGGACCAATCGATATCGGATTGAGTCCAAAACTTGGGGAACATCATAATATTGTGGGAGGAGTCATTTGGTGGGTTTTTTTTGTGAAATCTAATCTCTAGAACTATACAATACACAAACCACTCCATTTAAGAATGAACTTCGTACGAACCTGAATTGTCCAATTTCATGGACCAATCGATATAGGATTAAGCCCAAAACATGGGGAACATCATAATATGGTGGGAGGAGCCATTTCGTGAGCTTTAAGAGAAATTCAATGGCTAAAACTATGCAATAGACCAACCAGTCCATTTCAGATCAAACTTTGTACGAACATGTATTGTTCAATTTCATGGACCAATCGATATCGGATTGAGTCCAAAACTTGGGGAACATCATAATATTGTGAGAGGAGACATTTGGTGGGTTTTGAGTGAAATCCAGTCCCTAGAACTATAAAATACACCAACCACTCCATTTCAGAACGAACTTCGTACGAACCTGAATTGTCCGATGTCATGGACCAATTGATATCGGATTGAGTCCAAAACTTGGGGAACATCATAATATTCTGGGAGGAGTCATTTGGTGGGTTTTGAGTGAAATCCAATCTCTAGAACTATACAATACACCAACCAATCCTTTTCAGAACGAACTTCGTATGAACCTGAATTGTCCGACTTCCTGGACCAATCGATATCGGATTCAGTCCAAAACGTGGGCAACATAAGAATATTGTGGGAGGAGTCATTTGGTTGGTTTTGAGTGAAATCTAATCTCAAGAACTATGCAATACACCAACCATTCCATTTCAGAACGAAGTTCGTACGAACATAAATTGTTCGATTTCAAGGACCACTCGATATCAGATTGAGTCCCAAACTTGGGGAACATCGTAATGTTGTGGGAGGAATCATGTGACGAATTTTGAGTGGAATCCAATTGCCAAAACTACGCAATACACCAACCACTCCATTTCAGAATGAACTTCAAACGAACCTGAATTGCTCGATTTCATAGACCAATCGATATCGGATTGAGTCCAAAACTTGGGGAACATCATAATGTTATGGGAGGAGTCATTTGGTGAGTTTTGAGTGAAATCCATTCTCTACAACTATACAATACACAAACCACTCCTTTGAATAACGAACTTCGTACGAACCTGAATTGTCCGATTTCATGGACCAATCGATATCGGATTGAGTCCAAAACTTGGGGAACACCATAATATGGTGGGAGGAGCAGTTTGGTGAGTTTTGAGTGAAATCCAATGGCTAAAACTATGCAATACACCAACCACTCCATTTCATAACAAAGTTCGTGCGAACCAGAATTGTCCAATTTCATGGACCAATCGATAACGGATTGAGTCCAAACCTTGGGGAACATCATAATATGGTGGAAGGAGGCATTTGGTGGGTTTTGAGTGAAATCCAATCTCTAGAGCTATACAATACAAGAATCACTCCATTTCTTAACGATCTTCGTACGAACATGAATTTCCCAATTCCGTGGACCAATCGATATCAGATTGAGTCCAAAACCTGGGGAACATCATAATATAGTGGGAGGAGTCATTTATAGAGTTTTGAGTGAAATCCAATCTCCACAACTATACAATACACCAACCACTCCATTTAAGAACGAACTTCATACGAACCTGAATTTCCCTATTTCGTGGACCAATCGATATCGGATTAAGTCCAAAACTTGGGGAACACCATAATATTGTGGGAGGAGTCATTTGGTGGGTTTTGAGTTAAATCCAGTCTATAGAACTATACAATACCCCAACCATTCCATTTCAGAACGAACTTCATAAGAACTTAAATTGTCCGATTTCATGGACAATTCGATATCGGATTGAGTCCAAAACTTAGGGAACATCATAATATTGTGAGAGGAGTCATTTGGTGGGTTTTGAGTTAAATCCAGTCTCCAGAACTATAAAATACACCAACCACTTCATTTCATAACGAACTTCGTACGAACATGAATTGTCCAATTTCATAGACCAATCGATATCAGATTGAGTCCAAAACTTGGGGAAGGTCATAATATTATGGGAGGAGTCATTTGGTGGGTTTTGAGTGAAATCCAATCTCAAGAACTATACAATACATCAACCACTCCATTTCAGAACGAAGTTCGTACGAACTTGAATTGTTCGATTTCATGGACCAATCGATATCATATTGAGTGCAAAACTTGGGGAACATCGTAATGTTGTGGGAGTAGTCATTTGGCGAGTTTTGAATGAAATCCAATTGCCAAAACTATGCAATACACCAACCACTCCATTTCAGAACGAACTTCATACGAACCTGAATTGCTCGATTTCATGGACCAATCCATATCGGATAGAGTCCAAAACTTGGGGAACATTGTAATGTTGTGGGAGGAGTCATTTGGTGTGCTTTGAGTGAAATCCAATTGCCAAAAGAATGCAATAGACCAACCACTCCATTTTAGAACGAACTTCGTACGAACCTGTATTGCTCGATTTCATGGACCAATCGATATCGGATTGAGTCCAAAACTTGGGAAACATCGTAATGTTATGGGATGACTCATTTGGTGGGTTTTGAGTGAAATCCAATCTCTTGAACTACAGAATCCCCAACCTCTCCATTCCAGGACAAACTTCTTACGAACCTGAATTGTCTGATTTCATGTACCAATCGATATCGGATTTAGTCCAAAACTTGGGGAACATCATAATATTGTGGGAGGAGTCATTTGGTGGGCTTTGAGTGAAATACAATCTCTACAACTATACAATACAAAAACCACTCCATTCCAGGACAAACTTCTTGTGAACCTGAATTGTCTGATTTCAGGCACCAATCAATATTGGATTCAGTCCAAAACTTGGGGAACATCATAATATTGTGGGAGGAGTCATTTGGTGGGCTTTGAGTGAAATCCAATCTCTACAACTATACAATACACCAACCACTCCATTTAAGAACGAACTTCTTACGAACCTGAATTGTCCAATTTCATGGACCAATTGATATCGGATTGAGTCCAAAACATGGGGAACATCAAAATATAGTGAGAGGAGCCATTTGGTGGGTCTTGAGTAAAATCCATTCTGTAGAGGTATAGAATACACCAACCGCTCCATTTCTTAACGATCTTCGTACGAACCTGAATTTCCCAATTTTATGGACCAATCGATATCGTATTAAGTCCAAAACTTGGGTAACATCATAATATAGTGGGAGGAGTCTGTTGGTGGGTTTTGAGTGAAATCCAATCTCTAGAACTGTGCATTACACCAACCACTCCATTTCAGAACGAACTTCGTACGAACCTGAATTGTCCGATTTCATAGACCAATCGATAAGGGATTCAGTCCAAAACCTGGGGAACATCATAATATTATGGGAGTAGTCATTTGGTGGTTTTGAGTGAAATCCAATCTCAAGAACTATACAATACACCAACCACTCGATTTCAGAACGAAGTTCGTACGAACCTGAATTGTTCGATTTCATGGACCAATCGATATCATATTGAGTGCAAAACTTGGGGAACATTGTAATGTTGTGGGAGTAGTCATTTTGGCGAGTTGTGAATGAAATCCAATTGCCAAAACTATGCAATACACCAACAACTCCATTTTATAACGAACTTCGTGCGAACTTGAATTGTCCAATTTCATGGACCAATCGATATCGGATTGAGTCCAAACCTTGGGGAACTTCATAATATGGTGGAAGGAGGCATTTGGTGGGTTTTGAGTGAAACCCAATCTCTAGAGCTATACAATACAACAATCACTCCATTTCTTAACGATCTTCGTACGAACCTGAATTTCCCAATTCCGTGGACCAATTGATATCAGATTGAGTCCAAAACTTGGGGAACATTTAGTGGGAGGAGTCATTTATAGAGTTTTGAGTGAAATCCAATGTCTACAACTATACAATACACCAACCACTCCATTTAAGAACGAACTTCTTACGAACCTGAATTGTCCAATTTCATGGACCAATTGATATCGGATTGTGTCCAAAACATGGGGAACATCATAATATCGTGGGAGGAGTCATTTGGGCGATTTTGATTGACATCCAATCTCTAGAACTATACAATACACCAACCACTCCATTTCAGAACGAACTTCGTACGAACCTGAATTATCCGATTTCATGGACCAATCGATATCGGATTGAGTCCAAAACTTGGGGAACAACATAATTTTGTGGGAGGCGTCATTTGGTGGGTTTTGAGTGAAATCCAACCACTAGAGCTATATAATACTCCGACCACTCCATTTCGTAACGAACTTCGTACGGACCTGAATTTCCCAATTTCATGGACCGATCGATATCGGATTGAGTCCAAAACTTGGGGAACATCATAGTATTGTGCGAGGAATCATTTGGTGGGTTTTGAGTGAAATCGAATCTCTAGAACTATACAATAAACCAACGACTCTATTTCAGAACGAACTTCGTACGAACCTGAATTGTCCAATTTCGTGGACCAATCGATATCGGATTGAGTCCAAAACTTGGGGAACATCATAATATTGTGGGAGGAGTCATTTGGTGGGTTTTGAGTTAAATCCAGTCTCTAGAACTATAAAATACCCCAACCATTCCATTTCTGAAAGAACTTCGTACGAACCTGAATTGTCCGATTTCATGGACAATTCGATATCGGATTGAGTCCAAAACTTAGGGAACATCATAATATTGTCAGATCAGTCATTTGGTGGGGTTTTGAGTTAAATCCAGTCTCCAGAACTATAAAATACATCAACCACTCCATTTCAGAACGAACTTCATACGAAAATGAATTGTCCAATTTCATGGACTAATCGAAGTCAGCTTGTGTCCAAAACTTGGGGAACGTCATAATATTGTGGGAGGAGTCAGTTGGTGGGTTTTGAGTGAAATCCAACCTCAAGAACTATACAGTACACCAACCACTCCATTTCATAACCAAGTTCGTACGAACCTGAATTGTTCGATTTCATGGACCAATCGATATCATATTGAGCCCAAAACTTGGGGAACATCATAATGTTGTGGGATGAGTCATTTGGTGTTTTTTGAGTGAAATACAATCTCTACAACTATACAATACACCAACCACTCCATTTCATAATGAGAGTACGAACCTGAATTGTCCGATTTCATGGACCAATCGATATCGGATTGAGTCCAAAACTTGGGGAACATCATAATGTTGTGGGAGGAGTCATTTGGGGGGTTTTCAGTGAAATCCAATCTCTAGAACTACAGAATACCCCAACCACTCCATTTCATAACGATCTTCTTTCGAACCTGAATTCTCCGATTTCATGTACCAATTGATATCGGATTGAGTCCAAAACTTCGGGAACATCATAATTTGGTGGGAGGAGTCGTTTGGTGAGTTTTCAGTGAAATCCAATCTCAAGAACTATACAATACACCAACCACTCCATTTCTTAACGGTCTTCGTACGAACCTCAATTGTCCGATTACATGAACCAATCGATATCGGATAGAGTCCGAAACTTGGGGAATATCATAATTTGGTGGGAGGAGTCGTGTGGTGAGTTTTCAATGAAATCCAATCTCAAGAACTATACAATACACCAACCACTCCATTTCCGAACGAACTTTGTACGAAACTGAATTCTTAGATTTCATGGACCAATCGATATCGGATTGAGTCCAAAACTTGGGGAACATCATAATGCTGTGGGAGGAGTCATTTGCGGGGTTTTGAGTGAAATCCAATCTCTAGAACTATAGAATACCCCAACCACTCCATTTCATAACGATCTTCTTTCGAACCTGAATTCTCCGATTTCATGTACCAATTGATATCGAATTGAGTCGAAAACTTGGGGAACAACATGATATTGTGGGAGGTGTCATTTGGTGGGTTTTGAGTGAAATCCAATCTCTAGAACTATACAATACACCAACCACCCCACTTCATAATGAACTTGGTACGAACTTGAATTGTTATATTTCGTGGACCAATCGATATCGAATTGAGTCCAAAACTTGGAGAACATCATGATGTTTTAAGAGGAGTGATTTGATGAGTTATGAGTGAAATCAAATCTCTAGAACTATATAATACACGAACCGCTCCATTTCAGAACGAACTTCGTACGAACCTGAATTGTCCGATTTCATGGACCAATCGATAACGGATACAGTCCCAAACTCGGGGAACATCGTAATATTATGGGAGTAGTCATTTGGTGGGTTTTGAGTGCAATACAATCTCTACAACTATACAATACACCAACCACTCCATTTCAGAACGAACTTCGTTCAAAACTGAAGTGCTCTATTTCATGGACCAATCGATATCAAATTGAGTCCGAAACTTGGGGAACATCATAATATGGTGAGAGGAGTCATTTGGTGGGTTTTCAGTGAAATCCTGTCTCTTGAACTATAAAATACACCAACCACTCCGTTTCAGAACGAATTTCATACGAACCTGAAGTGTCCAATTTCATGGACCAATCGATAACGGATTCAGTCCAAAACTTGGGTTACACCATTATATTGTGGGAGGAGTCTTTTGGTGGATTTTGAGTGAAATCCAATCTCTAGAACTATACAATACACCAACCACTCTATTTCAGAACGAACTTCGTACGAACCTGAATTGTCCAATTTCGTGGACCAATCGATTTCGGATTCAGTCCAAAACTTGGGGTACATCACAATATCGTGGGAGGAGTCATTTGGGGGATTTTGATTGACATCCAATCTCTAGAACTATACAATACACCAACCACTCCATTTCAGAACGAACTTCGTACGAACCTGAATTATCCGATTTCATGGACCAATCGATATCGGATTGAGTCCAAAACTTGGGGAACAACATAATTTTGTGATAGGCGTCATTTGGTGGCTTTTGAGTGAAATCCAACCACTAGAGCTATATAATACTCCGACCACTCCATTTCGTAACGAACTTCGTACGGACCTGAATTTCCCAATTTCATGGACCGATCGATATTGGATTAAGTCCAAAACTTGGGGAACATCATAATATTGTGAGAGTAGTCATTTGGTGGGTTTTGAGTGAAATCCAGTCCCTAAACCTATAAAATACACCAACCACTCCATTTCATAACGAACTTCGTATGAACCTGAATTTCCCATTTTCATGGACCAATCGATATCGGATTGAGTCTAAAACTTGGGGAACTTCATAATATTGGGGGAGGAATCATTTGGTGGGTTTTGAGGGAAATCAAATCTCTAGAACTATACAATACACCAACCACTCCATTTCATAACGAACTTTGTGCGAACCTTTATTGTCCGATTTCATGGACCAATCGATATCGGATCGTGTCCAAAACTTGGGGAACATCATAATATGGTGGGAGGAGACATTTGGTGAACTTTGAGTGAAATTCCATGGCTAAAACTATGCAATACTCCAACCTTTCCATTTCAAAACGAACTTCGTACGAACCTTTATTGTCCAATTTCATGAACCAATCAATATCGGATTGAATCCAAAACTTGAGGAACATCATAATATGGTGGAAGTAGACATTTTGTGAGTTTTGAGTGAAATCGAATGCTTAAAACTATGCAATACACCGACCACTACATTTCTTAACGATCTTCGTACTAAACCGAATTGTCCGATTTCATGGACCAATCGATATCGGATTGAGTCCAAAACTTGGGGAACATCATAATATGGTGGGAGGAGTCATTTGGTGAGTTTTGAGTGAAATCCCATGGCTAAAACTATGCAACACTCCAACCTTTCCATTTCATAACGAACTTCGTACAAATCTTTATTGTCCGATTTCATGGACCAATCGATATCGGATCGAGTTCAAAACTTGGGGAACATCATAATATGGTGGGAGGAGACATTTGGTGAGTTTTGAGCGAAATCGAAGGGCTAAAACTAGGCAATACGCCAACCACTCCATTTCTTAACGATCTTCGTGCGAACCTGAATTGTCTGATTTAGGGACCAATCGATATCGGATTAAGTCCAAAACGTGGGGAACATTATAATATGGTGGGAAGAGTCATTTGGTGAGTTTTGAGGGAAATCCCATTGCTAAAACTATGCAATGCACCAACCACTCCATTTCATAATGAACTTCGTACGTACCTGAATTGTCCAATTTCATGAACCAATCGATATCGGATTGAGTCCAAAACATGGGGAACATCATAATATAGTGGGAGGAGTCATTTGGTGGTTTTGAGTGAAATCCAATGGCTAAAACTATGAAATACACCTACCACTGCATTTCATAACGAACTTCGTACGAACCTTTATTGTCCAATTTCATGAACCAATCGATATCGGATTGAGTCCAAAACTTGGGGAACATCATAATATGGTGGAAGGAGACATTTGGTGAGTTTTGAGTGAAATCGAATGGCTAAAACTAGGCAATACACCAACCACTCCATTTCTTAACGATCTTCGTACGAACCTGAATTGTCTGATTCAGGGACCAATCGATATCGGATTAAGTCCAAAACATGGGGAACATTATAATATGGTGGGAGGAGTCATTTGGTGAGTTTTGACTGAAATTCAACGGCTAAAACTATGCAATATACCAACCGTTGAATCTCATAACGAACTTCGTACGAACTCGAATTGTCCGATTTCATGGACTAATCGATATCGGATTGAGTCCAAAACTTGGGGAACACCCCAATATTGTGGGAGTAGTCATTTGGGGGGTTTTGAGTGAAATCCAATCTCTAGAACTGTACAATACACCAACCACTCCATTTCAGATTAAACTTCGTACGAACCTGAATTGTCCGATTTCATGGACCAATCGATATAGGATTGAGTCCAAAACTTGGGGAACATCATAATATTGTGGGAGTAGTCATTTGGTGGGTTCTGAGTGAAATCCAATCCCCATAACTATACAATCCACCAACCACTCCATTTCAGAACGAACATAGTACGAACCTGAATTGTTACATTTCATGGACCAACCGATATCGGATTGAGTCCAAAACTTGGGGAACATCATAATGTTGTGGGAGGAGTCATTTTGGGAATTTTGAGTGAATTCCAATTTCTAAAACTATGCAAGACACCAACCACTCCATTTCAAAATGAACTTCGTACGAACATGAATTGTCCGATTTCATAGACCAATCGATATCGGATTGAGTCCAAAACTTGGGGAACATCATAATGTTGTGGGAGGAGTCATTTTGTGAGTTTTGAGTGAATTCCAATTTCTAAAACTATACAATACACCAACCACTCCATTTCAGAACGAACTTCGCATGAACCTGAATTGTCAAACTTCATGGACCAATCGATATCGGATTGAGGCCAAACTTGGGGAACATCATAATGTTGTGGGACGAGTCATTTTGTGAGTTTTGAGTGAAATCCAATCCCTAGAACTATACAATACACCAACCACTCCATTTCAGAACGAACTTTGATCGAACCTGAATTGTACAATTTCATGGACCAATCGATATTGAATTGAATCCAAAACTTGGTGAACATCATAATGTTGTGGGAGGAGTCATTTTGTGAGCTTTGAGTGAAATCCAATAGCTAAAACAATGCAATACACCAACCACTCCGTTTCTGAACGAACTTCGTAAGAACCTGAATTGTCCAACTTCTTGCACCAATCAATATCGAATTGAGTCCAAAACTTGTGGAACAACATAATGTTGTGGGAGGAGTCATTCGGTGAGTTCTGAGTGAAATCCTATTGCCAAAACTATGCAATACGCTAACCACTCCAATAGAGAACGCACATCGTATGAACATGAATAGTCCAATTTTCTGGGACCAATCGATATCGGATTGAGCCCAAAACTTGGGGCACATCATAATATGGAGGGAGGAGTCATATGGTGAGTTTTGAGAGAAATCCAATGGCTAAAACTACGCAATACACCAACCACTCCATTTCATAACGAACTTCGTATGAACCAGAATTGAACAATTTCATGTACCAATCGATATCTAATTGAGTCCAAAACTTGGGGAACATATTAATGTGGTGGGAGGAGTCATTTGGTGGGTTTTGAGTGAAATCCAATCTCTAAAACTGTGCAATACGAGAACCACTCCATTTCATAACGAACTTCGTACGAACTTGAATTGTCCAATTTCATGCACCAATCGATATCGGATTGAGTCCAAAACTTGGGGAACATCATAATATGGTGGGAGTTGTCATTTGGTGACTTTAGAGTGAAATCCAATGGCTAAAACATTGCAATACACCAACCACTCAAGTTTAGAATGAACTTCGTGCGAACCTAAATTCTACGATTTTATGGACAAATCGATATCGGATTGAGTCCAAAACTTGGGGAACATCATCATATGGTGGGAGGAGTCATTTGGAGAGTTATGAGTGAAATCCTATGGCTAAAACTATGCAATACACCAACCACTCCATTAGATAATGAACTTCGTACGAACCTGAATTGTCCAATTTCTTGGACCAATCGATATCGGATTGAGTCCAAAACTTAGGGAACATCATAATATGGTGGGAGGACTCATTTGGTGAGTTTTTAGTGAAATCCAATATCTAGAACTATGCAATACACCAACCACTCCATTTCATAACGAACTTCGTTCGAACCTGAATTGTCAAAATTCATGGACCAATCGATATCGGATTGAGTCCAAAACTTGGGGCGCATCCTAATTTGGTGGGAGGAGTCACTTGGTGAGTTTTGAGTGAAATCCAATTTCTAAAACTATGCAACACACCAAGCACTCCATTTCGTAATGAACTTCGTACGGACCAGAATTGTCCAATTTCTTGGGACAATCGATGTCGGATTGAGTCCAAAGCTTGGGGAACATCCTAATGTTGCGGGAGGAGTCATTTGGTGAGTTTTGAGTGAAATCCAATTGCTAAAGCTATGCACTACACCACCCACTCCATTTCATAACGAACATCGTACGAACTTGAATTGCCCAATTTCATGGACCAATCGATATCGGATTGAGTACAAAACTAGGGGAACATCCTAATATGGTAGGAGGAGTCATTTGGGGGGTTTTTGAGTGAAATTCAATGGCCACAACTATACAATACACCAACCACTCCATTTCATAACGAACTTCGTACGAACCTAAATTGTCCAATTTCATGGACCAATCGATATCGGATTGAGTCCAAAACTTGGGGAGCATCATAATATGGTGGGTTTTGAGTGAAGTCCAATCAGTAGAACTATGCAATACACCAACCACTCCATTTCAGAACGAACTTCGTACGAACCTGAATTGTCCAATTTCATGGACCAATCGATATCGGATTGAGTCCAAAACTTGGGGAACATCATAATACGGTGGGAGGACTCATTTGGTGGGTTTTGAGAGAAATCCAATCTCTAGAACTATGCAATACACCGAGCACAAAATTTCATAACGAACTTCATACGAACCTGAATTGTCCAATTTCATGGATCAATCGATATCGGATTGAGTCCAAAACTTGGAGCACATCATAATATGGTGGGAGGAGTCATTTGGTGACTTTTGAGTGAAATCCAGTGGCTAAAACTATGCAATACACCAACCACGGAATTTCAGAATGAACTTCTTATGAACCTGAATTTTCCAATTTCATGGACCAATCGATATGGAATTGGGTCCGCAACTTGGGGAACATCATAATATGGTGGAGGAGTCATTTGGTAACTTTTGAGTGAAATCCGATGGCTAAAACTACGCAATACACCAACTGCTCCATTTCGTCACGTACTATGTACGAACCTGAATTGTCCAATTTCATGGACCAATCGATATCGGATTGAATCCAAAACTTGAGGAATATCGCAATATGATGGGAGGAGTCATTTGGTCGGTTATGAGTGAAATCCAATGGCTACAACTATGCAATACTCCAACAACTCCATTTCATAACGAACTTCGTACGACCATGAATTGTCCATTTTCATGGACCAATCGATATCAGATTGAGTCCGAAACTTGCGGAACATCATAATATGGTAGGAGGAGTCATTTGATGAGTTTTGAGTGAAATCCAATCACCAGAACTATGCAATACACCAACCAATTGGACAATCGATTTCGGATTGAGTCCAAAACTTGGGGAACATCATAATATAGTGGGAGGAGTCATTTGGTAAGTTTTGAGTGAAATCCAATCTCTAGAACTATGCAATACACCAACCACTCCATTTCATAACGAACATCGCACGAACCTGAATTGTCCAATTTCATGGACCAATCGATACCGGATTGAGTCCAAAACTTGAGGAACATCATAATATGGTGGGAGGAGTCATTTCGTTGGATTTCAGTGAAATCCAATCTCTAGAACAGTGAAATACACCAACCACTCCATTTCATAACAAACTCCGTACGAACCTGAATTGTTAAATTTCATAACGAACTTAGTACGAAACTGAATTGTCAAATTTCATGGACCAAACGATATCGGATTGAGTCCAAAACTTGGGGAACATCATAATATGGTGGGAGGAGTCATTTGGTAGATTTTGAGTGAAGTCCAATCTCTAGAACTACGCAATACACCGAGCACTCCATTTCATAACGAACTTCGTACGAACTTGAATTGTCAAATTTCACGGACCAATCGATATCAGATTGAGTCCCAAACTTGGGGAACATCATAATATGGTGGGAAGAGTCATTTGGTGGGTTTTGAGTGAAATCCAATCAATACAAGTATGCAATACACCAACAACTCCATTTCATAACGAACTTCGTACAACCATGAATTGTCCATTTTCATGGACCAATCGATATCGGATTAGTCCAAAACTTGGGGAACGTCATAATATGGTGGGAGGAGTCATTTGATGAGTTTTCAGTGAAGTCCAATCTCTAGAACTATGCAATACACCAACCACTCCATTTCATAACGAACTTCGTACAACCATGAATTGTCCATTTTCATGGACCAATCGATATCGGATTAGTCCAAAACTTGGGGAACGTCATAATATGGTGGGAGGAGTCATTTGATGTGTTTTGATTGAAATCCAATCTCTAGATTGAGTCCAAAACTTGGGGAACATCATAATATGGCGGGAGGAGTCATTTAGTAGGTTTTCAGTGAAGTCCAATCTCTAGAACTTTGCAATACACCAACCACTCCATTTCATAACGAACTACGTACGAACCTGAATTGTCCAATTTCATGGACCAATCGATATCGGAGTGAGTCCAAAACTTGGAGAACATCATAATACGGTGGGAGGAGTCATTTGGTGACTTTTGAGGGAAATCCAATGGCTAAAACTATGCAATACACCAACCACTCCATTTCATAACGAACTTTGTACGAACCTGAATTGTCCAATTTCACGGACCAATCGATATCGGATTGAGTCCAAAACTTGGGGAACATCATAATATGGTGGGAGGAGTCATTTGGTGAGGTTTGTGTGAAGTCCAATCTCTAGAACTATGCAATACACCAACCACTCTATTGCATAACGAACTTCGTACGAAAATAAATTGTCCAATTTCATGGACCAATCGATATCGGATTGAGTCCAAAACATGGGGAACATCATAATATGGTGGGAGGAGTCATTTGGTGGGTTTTGAGTGAAGTCCAATCTCTATAACTATGCAATAAACCAAGCACTCCATTTGATAACGAACTTCGTACGAACCTGAATTGTCCAATTTCATTGACTAATCGATATCGGATTGAGTCCAAAACTTGGAGCACATCATAATATGGTGGGAGGAGTCATTTGGTGACGTTTGAGTGAAATCCAATGGCTAAAACTATGCAATACACCAACCACACAATTTGAGAACGAACTTCTTACGAACCTGAATTGTCCAATTTCATGGACTAATTGATATCGGATTGGGTCCACAACTTGGGGAACATCATAATATGGTGGGCGGAGACGTTTGGTAACTTTTGAGTGAAATCCAATGGCTAAAACTACGCAATACACCAGCCACGCCATTTCGTAACGTACTACGTGCGAACCTGAATTGTCTAATTTCATGGACCAATCGATATAGGATTGGGTCCAAAACTTGGCGAACATCATAATGTGGTGGGAGGAGTCATTTCGTGGGTTTTGAGTGAAATCCAATCTCTACAACTATGCAATACACCAACAACTCCATTTCATAACGAACTTCGTACGACCATGAATTGTCCATTTTCATGGACCAATCGATATCGGATTGAGTCCAAAACTTGGGGAACGTCATAATATGGTGGGAGTAGTCATTTGATGAGTTTTGATTGAAATCCAATCTCTAGAACTGTGCAATACACCAACCAATTGGACAATCGATATCGGATTGAGTCCAAAACTTGGGGAACATCATACTATTGTGGGAGGAGTCATTTGGTGGCTTTTGAGGGAAATCCAATGGCTAAAACTATGCAATGCACCAACCACTCCGTTTCAAAACGAACTTCGTAGGAACCTGAATTGTCCAATTTCATGGACCAATCGATATCGGGTTGAGTCCAAAACTTGGGGAACTTCATAATATATTGGGAGGAGTCATTGGGTAATTTTTGAGTAAAGTCCAATCTCTAGAACTATGCAATACACCAACCACTCTATTTCATAACGAACATCGTACGAACCTAAATTGTCCAATTTCATGGACCAATCGATATCGGATTGAGTCCAAAACTTGGGGAACATCATGACATGATGGGAGGATTCATTTGGTGGGTTTTGAGTGAAGTCCAATCTCTAGAACTATGCAATACACCAAGCACTCCATTTCATAACGAACTTCGTACGAACCTGAATTGTCCAATTTCATGGACCAATCGATATCGGATTGAGTCCAAAACTTGGAGCACGTCATAATATGGTGGGAGGAGTCATTTGGTGACGTTTGAGTGAAATCCAATGGCTAAAACTATGCAATATCCAACCACACAATTTCAGAACGAACTTCTTACGAACCTAAATTGTCCAATTTCATGGACTAATCGATATCGGATTGGGTCCACAACTTGGGGAACGTCATAATATGGTGGGAGGAGACATTTGGTAACTTTTGAGTGAAATCCAATGGCTAAAACTACGCAATACACCAGCCACTCGATTTCGTAATGTACTACGTACGAACCTGAATTGTGTAACTTCATGGACCAATCGATATCGGATTTAATCCCAAACTTGGGGAACATCATAATATGGTCGGAGGAGTCATTTGGTGTGTTTTGAGAGAAATCCAATCTCTAGAACGATAGAACACACCAACCACTACATTTCAGAACGAACTTCATACGAACCTTAATTGTCCAATTTCATGGACAAATCGATATCGGATTGAGTCCAAAACTTGGGGAACATCAAAATCTAGTGGGAGGAGTCTTTTGGTGGGTTTTCTATGAAATCCAATCTCTAGAACTATGCAACACACCAACCACTCCATTTCAGAACGAACTTCGTACGAACCTAAATTGTCAAATTTCATGGAACAAACAATATCGGATTGAGTCCAAAACTTGGGGAACATCATAATGTTGTGGGAGGACTCATTTGGTGAGTTTTGAGTGAAATCCAATTGCCAAAACTATGCAATACACCAACCACTCCAATTCAAAACGAACTTCGTTCGAACCTGAATTGTCCGATTTGATGGACTAATCAATATCGGATTGAGTCCAAAACTTGGGGAACATCATAATATAGTGGGAGGAGTCATTTGGTTGGTTTTGAGTGAAATCCAATCTCTAGAACTATGAAACACACCAACCACTTCATTTCAGAACGAACTTCATACGACCCTGAATTGTCCAATTTCGTGGACAAATCGATATCAGATTGAGTCCAAAACTTGGGGAACATCATAATATAGTGGGAGGAGTCTTTTGGTGGGTTTTGAGTGAAATCCAATCTCTAGAATTAAGGAACACACCAACCACTCCATTTCAGAACGAACTTCGTACGAACCTTAGTTGTCCAATTTCATGGAACAAACGATATCAGATTGAGTCCAAAGCTTGGGGAACATCATAATGTTGTGGGAGGAGTCATTTGGTGGGGTTTGAGTGAAATCCAATGGCTAAACCAATGCAATACACCAACCATTCCATTTCAGAACGAACTTCGTACGAACCTGAAATGTCCAATTTCATGGACCAATCGACATCGGATTGAGTCCAAAACTTGGGGAACATCATAATATGGTGGGAGGAGTCATTTGGTGAGTTTTGGGTGAAATTCAATGGCTAACACTATGCAATACACCAACCACTGCAGTTCTTAACGAACTTCGTACGGACCTGAATTGTCATATTTCATGGACCAAACGATATATGATTGAGTCCAATACTTGGGGAACATCATAATATCGTGGGACTAGTCATTTGGTGAGTTTTGATCAAAATCCAATGGCTATAACTATGCAATACACCAACCACTGCATTTCATAACGAACTTCGTACGAACCAGAATTGTCCAATTTCATAGACCAATCGCTATCATATTGGGTATAATACTTGGAGAACATCATAATATGGTGGGAGGAGTCATTTGGTGAGTTTTAAGTGAAATCCAATGGCTAAAACTGTAAAGTACACCAACCACTCCAATTCAGAACGAACTTCGTACGAACCTGAATTGTCTAATTTCATGGACCAATCGTAATTGGATTGAGTCCAAAACCTGGGGAACATCATCATATGGTGGGAGGTGTCATTTGGTGGGTTTTGAGTGAAAACCAATGGCTAAAACTATGCAATACACCAACCACTCCATTTCATAACGAACTTCATACGAACCTGAATTGTCCAATTTCATGGACCAATCGCTATCGTATTATGTATAATACTTGGGGAACATCATAATATGGTGGGAGGAGTCATTTGGTGAGTTTTGAGTGAAATCCAATGGCTAAAACTGTAAAGTGCACCAACCACTCCAATTCAGAACGAACTTCGTACGAACTTGAATTGTCTAATTTCATAGACCAATCGATATCGGATTGAGGCCAAAACCTGGGGAACATAATAATATTGTGGGAGGTGTGATTTGGTGGGTTTTGAGTGAAATCCAATCTCTAGAACGATGCAATACACCAACCACTCCATTTCATCACGAACTTCGTACAAACCTGAATTGTCAAATTTCATGGACCAATCGTTATCGGATTGAGTCTAAAACTTGGGGAACATCATAATATTGTGGGAGGATTCATTTGGTGGGTTTTGAGTGAAAGCTAATAGCAAAAACTACGAAATACACCAACCACTCCATTAGAGAACAAACTTTGTACGAACATGAATTGTCCAATTTCATAGTCCAATCGTTATTAGATTGAGTCCAAAACTTAGGGAACCTCATAATATTGTGGGAGGAGTCATTTGGTGGGTTTTGAGTAAAATCGAATATCCAGAACTGTGGAACACACCAACCACTACCTTTCAGAACGAACTTCATACGACCCTGAATTGTCCAATTTCATGGACAAATCGATATCGGATTGAGTCCAAAACTTGGGGAACATCAAAATCTAGTGGGAGGAGTCTTTTGGTGGGTTTTGAGTAAAATCCAATCTCTAGAACTATGCAACACACCAACCACTTCCTTTTAGAACGAACTTCGTACGAACCTTAATTGTCCAATTGCAAGGAACAAACGATATCGGATTGAGTCCAAAACTTGGGGAACATCATAATGTTGTGGGAGGAGTTATTTGGTGAGTTTTGAGTGAAATCCAATTTCCAAAACTATGCAATACACCAACCACTCCGTTTCATAAAGAACTTCGTACGAACCTGAATTGTCCGGTTTCATGGACCAATTGATATAGGATTGAGTCCAAAACTTGGGGAACATCATAATATGGTGGGAGGAGTCATTTGGTGAGGTTTGAGTGAAATCCAATGGCTAAAACTATGCAATACACCAACCACTCCATTTTATAACGAACTTCATATGAACCTTAATTGTCCAATTTCATGGACCAATCGATATCGGATTGAGTCCAAAACTTGGGGAACATCATAATACTATGGGAGGAGTCATTTGGTAGGTTTTGGGTGAAATCAAATAGCAAAAACTATGAAATACACCCACCACTCCATTAGGGAACAAACTTCGTACGAACATGAATAGCCCGATTTCTTGGACCAATCGATATCGGATTGAGTCCAAAACTTGGGGAACATCATAATTTAGTGGGAGGATTCATTTGGTGGGTTTTGAGTAAAAGCTAATAGCAAAAACTATGATCACCAACTACTCCATTTCATAACGAACTATGTACGAACCTGCATTGGCCGATTCAATGGATGAATCGATATCGGATTGAGTCCAAAACTTGGGGAACATCATAATATGGTGGGAGGAGTCATTTGGTGAGTTTTGAGTGAAATCCAATTGCTAAAACTATTCAATACACCAACCACACAATTTACGGAACAAACTTCGTATGAACTTGAATTGTCCAATTTCATTAGGCAATCGATATCAGATTGAGCCCAAAACTTGGCCAACACCATAATATTTTGGTTGGAGTCATTTGGTGAGTTTCGAGTGAAATCCAATTGCCGAAACTATGCAATACACCAACCACTCCACTTACGGAACGAACTTCGTACGAAGTTGAATTGTCGAATTTCATTGGACAATCAATATCGGATTGAGGCCAAAACTTGGTCAACATCATAATATGGTGGGAGGAGTCATTTGGTGAGTTTCGAGTGAAATCCACTTGCTGAAACTATGCAATACACCGACCACTCCATTTACGGAACAAACTTCGTTCAAACTTGAATTGTCCCATTTCCTTTGGCAATCGATATCTGATTGAGCCCAAAATTTGGTCAACATCGTAATATGGTGGGATGAGTCGTTCGGTGAGTTTTGAGTGAAATCCAATCTCTAAAACTATGCAATACAACAATCACTCCAGTTACGGAACGAACTTCGTACATACCTGAATTGTCCGATTTCTTGGTTCAATCAATATCGGATTGAGCCCAAAACTTGGTCAACATCATAATATGGTGGGAGGAGTCATTTGGTGAGTTTTGGGAGAACTCCAATTGCTAAAACTATGCATTACACCAACAACTCCATTTGATGAACGAACTTCGTACGGACTTGAATTGTCCAATTTCTTGGTTCAATCGATATCGGATTGAGCCGAGAACTTGGTCAACATCATAATATGGTGGGAGGAGTTATTTGGGGAGTTCTGAGAGAAATCCAACTGCTAAAACTATGCAATACACCAACCACTCCATTTACAGAACGAACTTAGTAAAGAACTTGAATTGTCCCATTTCATTGGGCAATCGATATCGGATTGAGCCCAAAACTTTGTCAACATCATAATATGGTGGGAGGAGTCATTTGGTGATTTTTTGAGAAATCCAATCGCTAAAACTAAGCAATACACCAACAACTCCAATTGATGAACGAACTTCGTACGAACTTGAATTGTCCGATTTCATGGTTCAATCGATATCGTATTGAGCCCAAAACTTGGTCAGTATCGTAATATGGTGGGAGGAGTTGTTCGGTGAGTTTTGAGTGAAATCCAATTACTAAAATTTTGCAGTACACCAACCACTCCAATTACGGAACAAACTTCATACGAACCTGACTTGTCCAACTTCTTGGTCCAATCGATACCGGATTGAGCCCAGAACTTGGTCAACATCATAATATGGTGGGAGGAGTCATTTGGTGAGTTTTGAATGAAATCTAAATCCTAAAACTATGCAATACACCAACCACTCTATTTCATAATGAACTTTTTACGAACCTGAATTGTCCGATTTCATGGACCAATTGATATCGAATTGAGTCCAAAACGGGGGGAACATCATAATATTGTGGGATGAGTCATTTGGTGGGTTTTGAGTGAAATCCAATGGCTAAAACTATTCGGTACACCAACCACTCCATTTCATAATGAACTTCGTACGAACCTGAATTGTCCGATTTCATGAACCAATAGATATCGGTTTGAGTCCAAAACTTGGGGAACATCGTAATGTTGTGGGTGGAGTCATTTTGTGAGTTTTGAGTGAAATCCAATGGCTGAAACGATGCAATTCCCCAACCACTCCATTTCAGAACGAACGTCGTACGAACTGAATTGTCCGATTTCATGGACCAATCGATATCGGATTGAGTCCAAAACTTAGGGAACATCACAATATGGTGGGAGGGCTCATTTGGTAAGTTTTCAGGGAAATCCAATGGCAAACTATGCAATACACCAACCACTCCATTGCGTAACAAACTTCGTACGAACTGGAATTGTCCGATTTCATTGACCAATCAATAACGGATTGAGTCCAAAACTTGGGGAACATCATAACATGGTGGGAGGAGTCATTTGGTGAGTTTCGAGTGAAATCCAATCTCTAGAATTATACAACACAATAACCACTACATTTCTTAAAGAACTTCGTACGAACCTGAATTGTCCAATTTCATGGAACAATTGATATCGGATTGAGTCCAAAACTTGGGGAACATCATAATATCGTGGGAGAAGTCATTTGGTGGGTTTTAAGTGAAATCCAATGGCTAAAACTATGCAATACACCAACCACTCCATTTCAGAACGAACTTCGTACGAACCTAAATTGTCCGATTTCATGGACCAATCGATATCGGATTGAGTCCAAAACTTGGGGAACATCATAATATAGTGGGAGGAGTGATTTGGTGGGTTTTGAGTGAAATCTAATCTCTAGAGCAATACAATACACCAACCACTCCATTTCATAACGAACTTCGTACGAACATGAATTTCTCAATTTCGTGGACCAATCGATATCGGTTTGGGTCCAAAACCCGGGGAACCTCACAATATTGTGAGAGGCGTCACTTGGTGGGTTTTGAGAGAAATCCATCCTCTAGAACTATACAACACACCAACCAACACATTTCAGAACGAACTTCGTACGAACCGGAATTGTCCAATTTCATGGACCAATCTATATCGGATTGAGTCCAACACTTGGGGAACAACATAATATGGTGGGAGTAGTCATTTCCTGGGTTTTGAGTGAAATCCAATGGCTAAAAAAATGCAATACACCAACCACTCCATTTTAGAACGAACTTCGTACGAACCTGAATTGTCCAATTTCATGGACAATCGATATCGGATTGAGTCCACAACTTGGGGTACAACATAATATGGTGGGAGTAGTCATTTCGTGGGTTTTTAGTGAAATCCAACGGCTAAAACTATGCAACACACCAACCACACCATTTCAGAACGAACTTCGTATGAACCTTAATTGTCCAATTTCATGGACCAATCGATATCGGATTGAGTCCAAAACCTGGGGAACATCATAATATCGTGGGAGGAGTCATTTGGTGAGTTTTTGAGTGAAATCCAATCTCTAGAACTATACAACACAATAACCACTACATTTCTTAAAGAACTTCGTACGAACCTGAATTTCCCAATTTCATGGACCAATCGACATCGGATTGAGTCCAAAACCCAGGGAGCCTCATAATATTGTGGGAGGAGTCATTTGGTGGGTTTTGAGAGAAATCCAACTCCTTCAACTATACAACACACCAACCACAGCATATCAGAACGAACTTCGTACGAACCTATATTGTCCAATTTCAGGGACCAATTGATATTGGATTGAGTCCAAAACTTGGGGAACATCATCATATGATGGGAGTAGTCATTTGGAGACTTTTGAGTGAAATCCAATGTCTAAAACTATGCAATACACCAACCACTCCATTTTAGAATGAACTTCGTACGAACCTGAATTGTCCAATTTCATGGACAATCGTTATCGGATTGAGTCCACAACTTGGGGTACAACATAATATGGTGGGAGTAGTCATTTCGTGGGTTTTTAGTGAAATCCAACGGCTAAAACTATGCAACACACCAACCACTCCATTTCAAAACGAACTTTGTACGAACCTTAATTGTCCAATTTCATGGACCAATCGATATCGGATTGAGTCCAAAACCTGGGGAACATCATAATATGGTGGGACGTGTCATTTGGTGGCTTTTGAGTGAAATCCAATCATTAGAACTACACAATACACCAACCACTCCATGTCATAACGAACTTCGTACGAACCTGAATTGTCCAATTTCATGGACAATCGACATCGGATTGAGTCCAACACTTGGGGAACAACATAATATGGTGGGAGTAGTCATTTCGTGGGTTTTGAGTGAAATCCAATGGCTAAAAAAATGCAATACACCAACTACTCCATTTCAGAGTGAACTTCGTACGAACCTGAATTGTCCAATTTCATGGACCAATCGATATCGGATTGAGTCCAAAACTTGGGGAAGATCATAATATGGTGGGAGGAGTCATTTGGTGAGTTTTTGAGTGAAATCCAATGGCTAAAACAATGCAATACACCAACCACTCCATTTCATAACGAACTTCGTACGAGCCTGAATTGTCAGATTTCATGGACCAGTCGATATCGGATTGAGCCCAGAACTTGGGGAACATCACAATATAGTGGAATGAGTCATTTGGTGGGTTTTGAGTGAAATCCAATCTCTAGAAATATACAACACAATGACCACTACATTTCTTAAATAACTTTGTACGAACCCGAATTGTCCAATTTCATGGACCAATCGATATCAAATTGAGTCCAAAACTTGGGGAAGATCATAATATGGTGGGAGGAGTCATTTGTTGAGTTTTTGAGTGAAATCCAATGGCTAAAACAATGCAATACACCAACCACTCCATTTCATAATGAACTTCGTACGAACATGAATTGTCCAATTTCATGGACAATCGATATCGGATTGAGTCCAAAACTTGGGGAACAACATAATATGGTGGGAATAGTCATTTCGTGGGTTTGGAGTAAAATCAAATGGCTAAAAAAATGCAATACACCAACCACTCCATTTCAGAATGAACTTCGTACGAACCTGAATTGTCCAATTTCATGGACCAATCGATATCGGATTCCGTCCAAAACTTGGGGAAGATCATAATATGGTGGGAGGAGTCATTTGGTGAGTTTTTGAGTGAAATCCAATGGCTAAAACAATGTAATACACCAACCACTCCATTTCATAACGAACTTCGTACGAACCTGAATTGTCCGATTTCATGGACCAATCGATATCGGATTGACCCCAAAACATGGGGAACATCACAATATAGTGGAATGAGTCATTTGGTGGGTTTTGAGTGAAATCCAATCTCTAGAAATATACAACACAATGACCACTACATTTCTTAAATAACTTCGTACGAACCTGAATTGTCCAATTTCATGGACCAATCGATATCGGATTGAGTCCAAAACGTGGGGAACATCATAATATCGTCGGAGAAGTCATTCGGTGGGTTTTGAGTGAAATCCAATGGCTAAAACTATGCAATACACCAACCGCTGCATTTCAGAACGAACTTCATACGAACCTGAATTGTCCAATTTCACGGACCAATCGATATCGGATTGAGTCCAAAACTTGGGGAACATCATAATATCGTGGGAGGAGTCATTTGGTGAGTTTTTGAGTGAAATCCAATGGCTAAAACAATGAAATACACCAACCACTCCATTTCATAACGAACTTCGTACGAGCCTGAATTGTCAGATTTCATGGACCAGTCGATATCGGATTGAGCCCAAAACTTGGGGAACATCACAATATAGTGGGAGGAGTCATTTGGTGGGTTTTGAGTGAATTCCAAACTCTAGAAATATACAACACAATGACCACTACATTTCTTAAATAACTTTGTACGAACCTGAATTGTCCAATTTCATGGACCAATCGATATCAAATTGAGTCCAAAACTTGGGGAAGATCATAATATGGTGGGAGGAGTCATTTGGTGAGTTTTTGAGTGAAATCCAATGGCTAAAACAATGAAATACACCAACCACTCCATTTCATAACGAACTTCGTACGAGCCTGAATTGTCAGATTTCACGGACCAGTCGATATCGGATTGAGCCCAAAACTTGGGGAACATCACAATATAGTGGGAGGAGTCATTTGGTGGGTTTTGAGTGAATTCCAAACTCTAGAAATATACAACACAATGACCACTACATTTCTTAAATAACTTTGTACGAACCTGAATTGTCCAATTTCATGGACCAATCGATATCAAATTGAGTCCAAAACTTGGGGAAGATCATAATATGGTGGGAGGAGTCATTTGTTGAGTTTTTGAGTGAAATCCAATGGCTAAAACAATGCAATACACCAACCACTCCATTTCATAATGAACTTCGTACGAACATGAATTGTCCAATTTCATGGACAATCGATATCGGATTGAGTCCAAAACTTGGGGAACAACATAATATGGTGGGAATAGTCATTTCGTGGGTTTTGAGTAAAATCCAAAGGCTAAAAAAATGCAATCCACCAACCACTCCATTTCAGAATGAACTTCGTACGAACCTGAATTGTCCAATTTCATGGACCAATCGATATCGGATTCAGTCCAAAACTTGGGGAAGATCATAATATGGTGGGAGGAGTCATTTGGTGAGTTTTTGAGTGAAATCCAATGGCTAAAACAATGTAATACACCAACCACTCCATTTCATAACGAACTTCGTACGAACCTGAATTGTCCGATTTCATGGACCAATCGATATCGGATTGACCCCAAAACATGGGGAACATCACAATATAGTGGAATGAGTCATTTGGTGGGTTTTGAGTGAAATCCAATCTCTAGAAATATACAACACAATGACCACTACATTTCTTAAATAACTTCGTACGAACCTGAATTGTCCAATTTCATGGACCAATCGATATCGGATTGAGTCCAAATCGTGGGGAACATCATAATATCCTGGGAGAAGTCATTCGGTGGGTTTTGAGTGAAATCCAATGGCTAAAACTATGCAATACACCAACCGCTGCATTTCAGAACGAACTTCATACGAACCTGAATTGTCCAATTTCACGGACCAATCGATATCGGATTGAGTCCAAAACTTGGGGAACATCATAATATCGTGGGAGGAGTCATTTGGTGAGTTTTTGAGTGAAATCCAATGGCTAAAACAATGAAATACACCAACTACTCCATTTCATAACGAACTTCGTACGAGCCTGAATTGTCAGATTTCATGGACCAGTCGATATCGGATTGAGCCCAAAACTTGGGGAACATCACAATATAGTGGGAGGAGTCATTTGGTGGGTTTTGAGTGAATTCCAAACTCTAGAAATATACAACACAATGACCACTACATTTCTTAAATAACTTTGTACGAACCTGAATTGTCCAATTTCATGGACCAATCGATATCAAATTGAGTCCAAAACTTGGGGAAGATCATAATATGGTGGGAGGAGTCATTTGTTGAGTTTTTGAGTGAAATCCAATGGCTAAAACAATGCAATACACCAACCACTCCATTTCATAACGAACTTCGTACGAACATGAATTGTCCAATTTCATGGACAATCGATATCGGATTGAGTCCAAAACTTGGGGAACAACATAATATGGTGGGAATAGTCATTTCGTGGGTTTTGAGTGAAATCCAATGGCTAAAAAAATGCAATACACCAACCACTCCACTTCAGAATGAACTTCGTACGAACCTGAATTGTCCAATTTCATGGACCAATCGATATCGGATTCAGTCCAAAACTTGGGGAAGATCATAATATGGTGGGAGGAGTCATTTGGTGAGTTTTTGAGTGAAATCCAATGGCTAAAACAATGTAATACACCAACCACTCCATTTCATAACGAACTTCGTACGAACCTGAATTGTCCGATTTCATGGACCAATCGATATCGGATTACCCCAAAACTTGGGGAACATCACAATATAGTGGAATGAGTCATTTGGTGGGTTTTGAGTGAAATCAAATCTCTAGAAATATACAACACAATGACCACTACATTTCTTAAATAACTTCGTACGAACCTGAATTGTCCAATTTAATGGACCAATCGATATCGGATTGAGTCCAAAACGTGGGGAACTTCATAATATCGGGGGAGAAGTCATTCGGTGGGTTTTGAGTGAAATCCAATGGCTAAAACTATGCAATATACCGACCGCTGCATTTCAGAACGAACTTCATACGAACCTGAATTGTCCTATTTCATGGACCAATCGATTTCGGATTTAGTCCAAAATTTGGGGAACATCATAATATAGTGGGAGGAGTCATTTGGTGGGTTTTGAGTGAAATCTAATCTGTAGAGCAATACAATTCATAATGAACTTCGTACGAACCTGAAATTGGGGGAGGAGTCATTTGGTGGGTTTTGAGAGAAATCCAACTTCTTCAACGATACAACACACCAACCACAACATATCAGAGCGAACTTCGTACGAACCTATATTGTCCAATTTCAGGCACCAATTGATATTGGATTGAGTCCAAAACTTGGGGAACATCATAATATGATGGGAGTAGTCATTTGGTGACTTTTGAGTGAAATCCAATGTCTAAAACTATGCAATACACCAACCACTTCATTTCATAACGAACTTCATACGATCCTGAATTGTCCAATTTCAAGGACAATCGATATCGGATTGAGTCCAAAACTTGGGGGAACAACATAATATCGTAGGAGTAGTCATTTCGTGGGTTTTGAGAGAAATTCAATGGCTAAAACTATGCAATACACCAACCACTCCATTTCAAAACAAACTTCGTACGAACCTTAATTGTCCAATTTCATGGACCAATCGATATCAGATTGAGTCCAAAACTTGGGAAACATCATAATATCGTGGGAGGAGTCATTTGGTGAGTTTTTGAGTGAAATCCAATTGCCAAAACAATGCAATACACCAACCACTCCTTTTCATAACGAACTTCGTACGAACCTGAATTGTCCGATTTCATGGACCAATCGATATCGGACTTAGTCCAAAACTTGGGGAACATCATAATATAGTGGGAGGAGTCATTTGGTGAATTTTGAGTGAAATCTAATCTCTAGAGCAATACAATACACCAACCACTTCATTTCATAACCAACTTCGTACGAACCTGAATTTCCCAATTTCGTGGACCAATCGACATAGGATTGGGTCCAAAACCCGGGGAACCTCATAATATTGTGGGAGGAGTCATTTGGTGGGTTTTGAGGGAAATCCAACTTCTAGAACTACACAACACACCAACCACAACATATCAGAACGAACTTCGTACGAACCTATATTGTCCAATTTCAGGGACCAATTGATATTGGATTGAGTCCAAAACATGGGGAACATCATAATACGATGGGAGTAGTCATTTGGTGACTTTTGAGTGAAATCCAACATCTAAAACTTTGCAATACACCAACCACTCCATTTCATAACGAACTTCGTACGAACATGAATTGTCCAATTTCATGGGCCAATCGATATCGGATTGAGTCCAAAACTTGGGGAACACCATAATATAGTGGGAGGAGTCATTTGGTGGGTTTTGAGTGAAATCCAATCTCTAGAACTATGGAATACACCAACCACTCCACTACAGAAGGAACTTCGTACGAACCTTAATTATCCAATTTCATGGAACAAACGATATCGGATTGAGTCCAAACCTTGAGGTATATCATAATGTTGTGGGAGGAGTCATTTGTTGAGTTTTGAGTGAAATCCGATTGCCAAGACTATGCAATACACCAACCACTCCATTTCAGAACGAATTTCGTACGAACCTGAATTGTCCGATTTCATGGACCCATCGATATCGGATTTAGTCCAAAACTTGGGGAACATCATAATATAGTGGGAGGAGTCATTTGGTGGGTTTTGAGTGAAATCTAATCTGTAGAGCCATACAATTCATAATGAACTTCGTACGAACCTGAAATTGGGGGAGGAGTCATTTGGTGGGTTTTGAGAGAAATCCAACTTCTTCAACGATACAACACACCAACCACAACATATCAGAGCGAACTTCGTACGAACCTATATTGTCCAATATCAGGCACCAATTGATATTGGATTGAGTCCAAAACTTGGGGAACACCATAATATGATGGGAGTAGTCATTTGGTGACTTTTGAGTGAAATCCAATGGCTTAAACTATGCAATACACCAACCACTCCATTTCATAACGAATTTCATACGATCTTGAATTGTCCAATTTCATGGACAATCGATATCGGATTGAGTCCAAAACTTGGGGAACAACATAATATGGTGGGAGTAGTCATTTCGTGGGATTTGAGAGAAATCCAATGGCTAAAACTATGCAATACACCAACCACTCCATTTCAAAACAAACTTTGTACGAACCTTAATTGTCCAATTTCATGGACCAATCGATATCGGATTGAGTCCAAAACTTGGGAAACATCATAATACCGTGGGAGGAGTCAGTTGGTGAGATTTTGAGTGAAATCCAATTGCTAAAACAATGCAATACACCAACCACTCCATTTCATAACGAACCTCGTACGAACTTCAATTGTACGATTTCATGAACCAATCGATATCGGATTTAGTCCAAAACTTGGGGAACATCATAATATAGTGGGAGGAGTCATTTGGTGAATTTTGAGTGAAATCTAATCTCTAGAGCAATACAATACACCAGCCACTCCATTTCATAACGAACTTCGTATGAACCTGAATTTCCCAATTTCGTGGACCAATCGACATCGGATTGAGTCCGAAACCCAGGGAACCACATAAGATTGTGGGAGGAGTCATTTGGTTGGTTTTGAGGGAAATCCAACTTCTAGAACTACACAACACACCAACCACAACATATCAGAACGAACTTCGTACGAACCTATATTGTCCAATTTCAGGGACCAATTGATATTGGATTGAGTCCAAAACATGGGGAACATCATAATACGATGGGAGTAGTCATTTGGTGACTTTTGAGTGAAATCCAACGGCTAAAACTTTGCAATACACCAACCACTCCATTTCATAACGAACTTCGTACAAACATGAATTGTCCAATTTCATGGACCAATCGATATTGGATTGAGTCCAAAACTTGGGGAACAACATAATGTGGTGGGAGTGGTCATTTCGTTGGTTTTGAGTAAAATCCAATTGCTAAAACTGTGCAATACACCAACCACTCCATTTCAAAATGAACTACGTACGAACCTTAATTGTCCAACTTCATGGACCAATCGATATCGGTTTGAGTCCAAAACCAGGGGAACATCATAATATGGTGGGACGTGTTATTTGGTGGCTTACGAGTGAAATCCAATCACTAGAACTATACAATACACCAACAACTCCATTTGAGAACGAACTTCGTACGAACCTGAATTGTCCCATTTCATGGACCAATTGATATCGGATTGAGTCCAAAACTTGGGGAACACCATAATATAGCGGGAGGAGTCATTTGGTGGGTTTTGAGTGAAATCCAATCTCTAGAACTATGCAATACCCCAACCACTCCACTACAGAAGGAACTTCGTACGAACCTTAATTGTCCAATTTCATGGAACAAACGATATCGGATTGAGTTCAAAACTTGAGGTACATCATAATGTTGTAGGAGGAGTCATTTGTTGAGTTTTGAGTGAAATCCGATTGCCAAAACTATGCAATACACCAACCACTCCATTTCAGAACGAATTTCGTACGAACCTGAATTGTCCGATTTCATGGACCCATCGATATTGGATTGAGTCCAAAACTTGGGGAACATCATAATATAGTGGGAGGAGTCATTTGGTGGGTTTTGAGTGAAATCTAATCTCTAGAGAAATACAATACACCAACCACTCCATTTCATAACGAACTTCGTACGAACCTGAATTTCCCAATTTCGTGGACCAATCGACATCGGATTGAGTCCAAAACCCGGGGAACCTCATAATATTGTGGGACGAGTCATTTGGTGGGTTTGAAGAAAAATCCAACTTCTAGAACTACACAATACACTAACCACAACATATCAGAACGAACTTCGTACGAACCTATATTGTCCAATTTCAAGGACCAATTGATATTGGATTGAGTCCAAAACATGGGGAACATCATAATATGGTGGGAGTAGTCATTTGGTGGGTTCTGACGGAAATCCAATGGCTACAACTTTGCAATTCACCAACCACTCCATTTCATAACGAAGTTCGTACGAACATGATTTGTCCAATTTCATGGACAATCGATATCGGATTGAGTCCACAACGTGGGGTACAACATAATATGGTGGGAGTAGTCATTTCGTGGGTTTTGAGTGAAATCCAATGGCTAAAACTATGCAATACACTAACCACTCCATTTCAAAATGAACTTCGTACGAACCTTAGTTGTCCAATTTCATGGACCAATCGATATCGGATTGAGTCCAAAACCTGGGGAATATCATAATATGGTGCGAGGAGTCATTTGGTGGCTTTTGAGTGAAATCCAATCTATACAATACACCAACAACTCCATTTGAGAACGAACTTCGTACTAACATGAATTATCCCATTTCATGGACCAATCGATATCGGATTGAGTCCAAAACTTGGGGAACATCATAATATAGTGGGAGGAGTCATTTGGTGGGTTTTTAGGGAAATCCAATCTCTAGAACTATGCAACACACCAACCACTCCATTACAGAAAGAACTTCGTACGAACCCTAATTGTCCAATTTCAGGGAACAAACGATATTGGATTGAGTCCAAAACTTGAGGTACATCATAATGTTGTGGGAGGAGTCATCTGGTGAGTTTTGAGTCAAATCCAATCTCTAGAACTATACAATACTTCAACCATTCCATTTCAGAATGAACTTCGAACGAACCTGAATTGCCCAATTTCATGGACCAATCAACATCGAATTGAGTCCAAAACTTGGGGAACATCATAATATGGTGGGAGGAGTCATTTGGTGGGTTTTGAGTTCAATCCAATCCCTAGAACTATGCAATACACCAACCACTCCATTTCATAACGAACTTCGTACGAACTTGAATTGTCCAATTTCATCGACCAATCGATTTCGGATTGAGTCCAAAACTTGGGGCACATCATAATATGGTGGGAGGAGTCATTTGGTGACTTTTGGGTGAAATCCAATGGCTAAAACAACCCAATACACCAACCACTCCATTTCATAACGAACTTCGTACGAACCTTAATTGTCCAATGTCATGGACCAATCGATATCAGATTGAGTCCAAAACATGGGGAACATCATAATATTGTGGGAGGAGTCATTTGGTGGATTTTGAGTGAAATCCAATCTCTAGAACTACACAATACACCAACCACTCCATTTCATAACGAACTTCGTACGAACCTGAATTGTCCAATTTCATGGACCAATCGATATGGGATTGAGTCCAAAACTTGGGGAACATCATAATATGATGGGAGGAATCATTTGGTGGGTTCTGAGGGAAATCCAATGGCTACAACTATGCAATACACCAGCCACTCTATTTCATAACGAACTTCGTACGAACCTGAATTGTCCAATGTCGTGGACCAATCGATATCGGATTGAGTCCAAAACTTGGGGAACATCATAATACGGTGGGAGGACTCATTTGGTGACTTTTGAGTGAAATCCAATGTCTAAAACTATACAATACACCAACCACTCCATTTCAGAACGAACTTCATACGAACCTGAATTGTCATTTTTCATGGACCAATCGATATCGGATTGAGTCCAAAACCTGGGGAACATCATAATGTGATGGAAAGAGTCATTTGGTGGGTTCGGAGTGAAATCCAATGGCTACAACTATGCAATACACCAACCACTCTATTTCATAATGAACTTCGTACGAACATGAATTGTCCACTTTCATGGACCAGTCGATATCTGATTGAGTCCAAAACTTGGGGAACATCATAATGTGGTGGGAGGAGTCATTTGGTGGGTTTTGAGTGAAGTCCAATCTCTAGATGTAATAACCCAAACCCAAATTAATTGTTAATTATTAATTTATTAAGAGGAAAGGCAATTTTGCCCTTGGAATAATTTATTAAAGAAAAGTTGACTTTTTTACCGAGAAGGGATTTGATACTTTCACACAACCGTTGCGTAGAGTATGACGAAACGAGTTCGTAGACACGAAGTGGGCTTGAGTCGAAGCTTTAATGAAGGAAATACGGTTAAAATACTCCGAGGGGCAAAAAGGTAATTTGAAAAAAATCAGATTTTAAAACCTCGTTCTCTCTCTTCTTCCTCAGTCTCTCTCTCTCTCTCTCTCTCCCCCTCCCGATCGCGCCTCCTCCCTGTCAAAATAGCAGCGGCGGTTTTTCCCCCGCCACCGCTTCCTCCGGCCACCATTCGAGGTGGTGTTGGTCCCAAAAAGACTGGCTGGTCTCCCGCTTCCAACCCCAGCCAAGCCCCGCCGCCAGCAGCCGCGAGTATCGCCGGAAATTGCAGAAAATTCGGTGGTTTTTTCCGAATTTTCAAACCGCTCGTTCTCTCTTATTTCTCCTCCAAATTTGGCAAGTAAGGTATGGATTTCTACCTATTTTCCATGCTCTATCTGGTGGTTGGGTAGGATTACACCGATTTTTAGCCTAAGTCGTTCGATTTGGATTTAGGGTTCGGTTGATTTTGGGATCTCGATTTCGGCCACTTCCGGTCAATTTTTGGGGTAGGTCCAAGAACAAAAGTGGCTCCAAATAGGGTGTTATACCTAGGGTAGGAGTATGGAGCCGTGGTTTTGAGATTTTTCGGCTATACGTAATCGCTTTGGGCACGCAGCACTGCCAGCGTGTGTGGCGGCGCGTGGGCGAGGGTAGTGAAGTTGCACTGTGTCTCTATGAGATCCTTAGGTTGTCACGAGCGTGTAGGAATTTGCGGATCTCAATTTGGATACAGTTTGAGCCTCGAACGGATTGTTGCATATTGTGCGATTTCCGGGTTCAATATGGTTGAGCCGTTGGATCGTAATCTTTTTCAGATATGTTACTCTAGACAATTTCAGAATCGTTTAGGATTCGACGGATCGTGAATCGGAGTCCCAGATACTCTGAAATCGCGAACCCTAGGGCTAGGGTTTAGAAATCGTGTGATTGTACAATCGTGATCAATCCGACCGTTCGATCGAGACCAAACCCTCGGGACATGTGTCCTAAGTATATTGGAACTTTTGGAGGCTTCTGGATCATAATTGCTAGGACATGGACCCGCGAGGCCCCGGGTTGATTTTTTGGGACTTTAGCACTTTTTGAGTCCCAAGATACTGCTAAACTATTCCAAGTGGAAGGAAAGCTTTTATGGCCATGGGAACAACTTTAATCTGACGCACGTGCTTCTAGGAGCCGGGGGTCAGGGTTTTTAAATTAATACTATATTGCGTATTGTACTAATAGAATATTATGGTAATTGAATCAGGCACCCGGGCACCAGTTGACTCGCAGGAGGGACCTTCAAGAGGTCTAGTGAGCACGAACCATCTGTGAGTGGACTCTTTGTTTTTATAAATGAATTTAAGCAGTTCAGTTACAGTTATTGATCTTGAATAAGTTTTATTCAAAGATTAGCGTTTTATAAGCTGTTATATGCTTTTAAATATTTTGTTTTGCATGCTGCCGAGTAAAATCTCCCTTAAAGGATATAGGAAAAGAAATTCTAGTTAATTCTTAGATTATCAGATAAATGGTAGCAGAGTTTTAGAGTTTACAGGAATTCAGTTATTCAGTAGATTTTCTTCAGAAACTTTATATTTTCCTAAGCCACCTTGTACCCAAATATACAAATGTTGCCTTCAGTAAATAAGTTGCCTTCAGATCAAATGTTGCCTTCAGATTTTATTGGTAGCCTTCGGTTTAGTCAGCATGCTTGACAGTTGCCCCACGAGTTCTATGGTACCCGAACTCGTGTGGAGCGAGTAATGCGGAACAGGCTGACTACGGTCCCCTGAATCCTGCTAGTTGTGGCTCGGACTGACCTTGTGTCACTGAGACTTGCGAGTATGTGTCAGCCATGGTGATGCAAGGAATTGACGGATATAAGGAATTGACGGAAATAAAGGGTACACCTAGGTGGTAGGTTTAAACTGTTTTCAATGCCTTAAGAAATTAATGTTGACCATGAGTATGATTGGCTTATATACATGTATAATTATATAAGTGCATTGATTTCAGAAATAAAGAGAATAATTTAGTTTGTATAACTGTTTTTACAGTGGGGTTAGTATGTTCATATGCTATTTTCTAAACTTTGTTTTTGTGTCCACTCGCCCTTTTTAATGTTTTGCGCCCCCAGGCAGTAGGCGTGCACAGGGATCTACCACCGAGCCGTTTTCCACCTTCCGCGCTTTCCTTTTGATGTAGGACTTTTTGTTTTGTCAAAGGATTGACTCATTTGTAAATTCTTAGTAGTCGTTCTGATAATTTGCCCTAGAATTAGAATGTAACTGTTGGAATGTATATATACGTATCCTGGCAGCTGGTTGTGTATATATGCTTGTTTGGCAGGTGTAAATGTTTTGGGATTGATCCAATTTACAAGGGAGACTCTGCCGATTTTTCGGTAGGAGTCAACCTTGTTATTTTATCATGCTTTGTAGCGAAGGGCAATTAGGTCATTCGTGCCCGACATCCGCCAGGTGTCGGACACGCACAGGGTCCCGCTCAGATTCCAAAGCGAAATTTAGGTCGGGTCTTGTCACTAGAACTATGCAATACACCAACCACTCCATTTCATAACGAACTTCGTACGAACCTGAATTGTCCAATTTCAGGGACCAATCGATATCAGATTGTGTCCAAAACTTGGGGAACATCATATTATGATGGGAGGAGTCATTTGGTGGGTTCTGAGGGAAATCCAATGGCTACAACTATGCAATACACCAACCACTCCATTTCATAACGAACTTCGTACGAACCTGAATTCTCCAATGTCGTGGACCAATCGATATCGGATTGAGTCCAAAACTTGGGCAACACCATAATACGGTGGGAGGACTCATTTGGTGACTTTAAAGTGAAATCCAATGGCTAAAACTATGCAATACACCAACCACTCCATTTCATAACGAACTTCGTACGAACCTGAATTGTCCAATTTCATGGAACAATCGATATCGGATTGTGTCCAAAACTTGGGGAACATGATCATATGATGGGTTGGAGTCATTTGGTGACTTTTGAATGAAATCCAATGGCTAAAACTATGCAACACACCACCCACTCCATTTCATAACGAACTTCGTACGAACCTGAATTGTTAAATTTCATGGACCACTCGATATCGGTTTGAGTCCAAAACTTGGGGAACATCATAATATGGTGGGAGGAGTCATTTGGTGGGTTTTGAGTGAAATCCACTGGCTAAAACTATGCAATACTCCAACCACTGTATTTCACAACGAACTTCATACGAACCTGAATTGTCCAATTTCATGGTCCAATTGATATCGGATTGAGTACAAAACTTGGGGCACATCGTAATATGATGGCTGGAGTCATTTGGTGAGTTTCGAATGAAATCCAATGGCTGAAACTATGCAATACACCACCCACTCCATTTCATAACGAACTTCTTACGAACCTGAATTGTCCAATTTCATGGACCAATCGATATCGGTTTGAGTCCAAAACTCGGGGAACATCATAATATGGTGGGAGTAGTCATTTGGTGGGTTTTGAAAGAAATCCAATGGCTACAACTATGCAATACACCAACCACTCCATTTCATAACGAACTTCGTACGAACCTGAATTGTCCAATTTCAGGGACCAATCGATATGGGATTGAGTCCAAAACTTGGGGACCATCATATTATGATGGGAGGAGTCATTTGGTGGGTTCTGAGGGAAATCCAATGGCTACAACTATGCAATACACCAACCACTCCATTTCATAACGAACTTTGTACGAACCTGAATTGTCCAATTTCATGGACCAATTGATATCGGATTGTGTCCAAAACTTGGGGAACATCATCATATGATGGGTTGGAGTCATTTGGTGAGTTTTGAACGAAATCCAATGGCTAAAACTATGCAATACACCACCCACTCCATTTCATAACGAACTTCGTACGAACCTGAATTGTCCAATTTCATGGACCACTCGATATCGGTTTGAGTCCAAAACTTGGGGAACATCATAATATGGTGGGAGGAGTCATTTAGTGGGTTTTGAGTGAAATCCACTGGCTAAAACTATGCAATACTCCAACCACTCCTTTCATAACGAACTTCATACGAACCTGAATTGTCCAATTTCAAGGACCAATTGATATCGAATTGAGTACAAAACTTGGGGAACATCGTAATATGATGGGTGGAGTCATTTGGAGAGTTTTGAATGAAATCCAATGGCTGAAACTATGCAATACACCACCCACTCCATTTCATAACGAACTTCTTACGAACCTGAATTGTCCAATTTCATGGACCAATCGATATCGGTTCGAGTCCAAAACTTGGGGAACATCATAATATGGTGGGAGTAGTCATTTGGTGGGTTTTGAGTGAAATCCGTACGAATCTGAATTGTCCAATTTCAAGGACCAATCGATATCGGATTGAGTTCAAAACTTAGAGAACATCATAATATGGTGGGAGGAGTTATTTGGTGACTTTTGATTGAAATCCAATGGCTAAAACTATGAAATACACCAACCACTCCATTTCATAACGCACTTCGTACGAACCTGAATGGTCCAATTTCATGGACCAATCGATATCAGATTAAGCCCAAAACTTGGGGAACATCATAATATGATGGGTTGGAGTCATTTGGTGAGTTTTGAATGAAATCCAATGGCTAAAACTACGCAATACAGCACCCAGTCCATTAAATAATGAACATCGTACGAACCTGAATTGTCCAATTTCATGGACCAATCGATATCAGATTGAGTCCAAAACTTGGGGAACATCATAATATGGTGGGAGGATTCATTTGGTGGGTTTTGAGTGAAATCCAATCTCTAGAACGATGCAATCCACCAACCCCTCCATTTCATAACGAACTTCGTACGAACCTGAATTGTTCAATTTCAAGGACCAATTGATATCAAATTGAGTCCAAAACTTGGGGAACATCATAATATGGTGGGAGGAGTCATTTGGTGGGTTTTGAGTGAAGTCCAATCTCTAGCACTATGCAACACACCAACCAATCCATTTCATAACGAACTTTCTACGAACCTGAATTGTCGAATGTCATGGACCAATCGATATCAGATTGAGTCCAAAACTTGGGGAACATCATAATATGGTGGGAGGAGTCATTTGGTGAATTTTGAGTGAAATATAATCTCTAGAACTATGCAATACACCAACCACTCCATTTCATAACGAACTTCGTACGAACCTGAATTGTCCAATTTCACGGATCAATCGATATCGGATTCAGTCCAAAACTTGGGGAACATCAAATATGGTGGGAGGAGTCATTTGGTGAGTTTTGAGTGAAATCCAATCTCTAGAACTATGCAATACACCAACCACTCCATTTCAGAACGAACCTCGTACGAACCTAAATTGTCCAATTTCATGGACCAATCGATATCGGATTGAGTCCAAAACTTGGGTAACATCATAATATGGTGGGAGGAGTCATTTTGTGGATTTTGAGTGAAATCCAATCTCTACAACTATGCAATACGCCAACGACTACATTTCATAACGAACTTCGTACGAACCTAAATTGTCCAATTTGATGGACCAATGGATATCGGATTGAGTCCAAAACTTGAGGAACACCGTAATACGATGGGTGGAGTCATTTGGTGAGTTTTGAATGAAATCCAATGGCTAAAACTATGCAGTACACCACCCACTCCATTTCATAACGAACTTCGTACGAACTTGAATTGTCCAATTTCATAGGCCAATCGATATCAGACTGACGCCAAAACCTGGGGAACATCATAATATTGTGGGAGGAGTCATCTGGTGAGTTTTGAATGAAATCCAACGGCTAAAACTATGCAATACACCAACCACTCCATTTCAGTGGGTTTTGAGTCCAAAACTTGGGGAACATCATAATATGGTGGGAGGAGTCATTTGGTGGGTTTTGAGTGAAATCTAATCTCTACAACTATGCAATACACCAACCACTCCATTTCATAACGAACTTCGTACGTACCAGAATTGTCCAATTTCATAGACCAATCGATATCGGATTGAGTCCAAAACATGGGGAACATCATAATATGATGGGTGGAGTCATTTGGTGTGTTTTGGATGAAATCCAATGGCTAAAACTTTGCAATACACCACCCACTCGATTTCATAACGAACTTCGTACGAACCTGAATTGTCCAATTTCATGCACCAATCGATATCAGACTGAGGCCAAAACTTGGGGAACAATATAATATTGTGGGAGGAGTCATCTGGTGCGTTTTGAGTGAAATTCAACAGCTAAAACTATGTAATATACCAACCACTCCATTTCATAACGAACGTCGTACGAACCTGAATTGTCCAATTTCATGGACCAATCGATATCGGATTGAGTCCAAAACTTGGGGAACATCATAATATGGTGGGAGGAGTCATTTGGTGGGTTTTGAGTGAAATCTATTCTCTAGAAGTATGCAATACACTAACCACTCCATTTCAGAACGAACTTCGTAAGAACCTAAATTGTCCAATTTCATGGACCAATCGATATCGGATTGAGTCCAAAACTTGGGGAACATCATAATATGGTGGGAGGAGTTATTTGGCGGGTTTTCAGTGAAATCCAATCTCTACAACTATGCACTACACCAACCATTCCATTTCATAATGAACTTCGTACGAACCTGAATTGTCCAATTTCGTGGACCAATCGATATCGGATTGAGTCCAAAACTTGATTAACATCGTAATATGATGGGTGGAGTCATTTGGTGAGTTTTGAAAGAAATCCAATGGCCAAAACTATGCAATACACCACCCACTCGATTTCATAATGTACTTTGTACGAACCTGAATTGTCCCGTTTCATGGACCAATCGATATCGGATTGAGTCCAAAAGTTGGCGAACGTCATAATATGGTGGGAGGAGTCATTTGGTGGGTTTTGAGTGAAATCCAATCGCTAGAACTATGCAATACACCAACCACTCCATTTCAAAACGAACTTCATACGAACCTGAATTGTCCAATTACATGGACCAATCGATATTGGATTGAGTCCAAAACTTGGGGAACATCATAATATAGTGGGAGTAGTCATTTGGTGACTTTTGAGTGAAATCGAATGGCTAAAACTATGCAATACACCAACCACTCCATTTCATAACGAACTTTGTACGAACCTGAATTGTCCAATTTCATGGACCAATCGATATCGCATTGAGTCCAAAACTTGGGGAACCTCATAATATGATGGGTGGAGTCATTTGGTAGGTTTTGAGAGAAATCCAATCTCTAGAGCTATGCAATACACCAACCACTCCATTTCATAACGAACTTTGTACGAACCTGAATTTATCAATTTCATGGACCAATCGATATCAGATTGAGTCCAAAACTTGGGGAACACCATAATATGGTGGGAGGAGTCATTTGGTTTGTTTTGAGTGAAATCCAATCCCTAAAACTATACAATATACCAACCACTCCATTTCGGAACGAACTTTGTACGAACCTGAATTGTCCAATTTCATGGACCAATCGATATCGGATTGAGTCCAAAACTTGGGAACATCATAATGTTGTGGGAGGAGTCATTTGGTGAGTTTTGAGTGAAATCCAATTGCCAAAACTATGCAATACACCAACCACCCCATTTCAGAACGAACTTTGTACGAACTTGAATTGTCCGATTTCGTGGACAAACCGATATCGGATTGAGTCCAAAACTTGGGGAACATCATAATGTCGAGGGGGGGGGGGGGGAATGATTTGGTTGAATTTGAGTAAAATCCAATGTCTAGAACTATACAATACACCAACTACCCCGTTTCATAACGAACTTCGTATGAACCTGTATTGTCCAATGTGATGGATCAATCGATATCGGATTGAGTCCAAAACTTGGGGAACATCATAATACTGTGGGAGGAGTTATTTGGTGGGTTTTGAGTGAAATCCAATCCCTAGAACTATACAATACACCAACCACTCCATTCCAGAACGAACTTCATACGAATGTGAATTGTCCAATTTCATGTACCAATCGATATCGGATTGAGTCCGAAACTTGAGAAACATCATAATGTTGTGGGAGGAGTCATTTAGTGAGTTTTGAGTGAAATCCAATGGCTAAAACCATGCAATACACCAACCACTGCATTTCAGAATGAACTTCGTACGAACATGAATTGTCCGATTTCATGGACCAATCGATATCGGATTGTGTCCAAAACCTGGGGAACATCATAATGTTGTGGGAAGAGTCATTTGGTGAGTTTTGAGGGAAACCCACCTGCCAAAACTATGCAATACACCAACCACTCCATTAGAGAACGAACTTCGTACGAACTTGAATTATTCAATTTCACAGGAATCGATATCGAACTGAGTCCAAATCTTGGGGAACTTCGTAATGTTGTGGGAGTCTTTTGGTGGGTTTTGAGTGAAATGAAATATCTTGAACTATACAATACGCCAACCACTCCATTTCATGACGAACTTCGTACGAACCTGAATTGTCCAATTTTATGGACCAATCGATATCTGATTCAGTCCAAAACTTGGGGAACATCATAATGTTGTGGGAGCAGTCATTTTGTGAGTTTTGAGTGAAATCCAATTGCCAAAATTATGCAATACACCAACCACTCCATTTTAGAATGAAATTCATACGAACCTGAATTGCTCGATTTCATGGACCAATCGAAATCGGATTGAGTCAACATCATAATCTTGTGGGAGGAGTCATTTGGTGGGTTTTGAGTGAAATCCAATCTTTGGAACCGTACAATACACCAACCACTCCATTTCAGAACGAACTTCCTACGAACCTGAATTGTCCAATTTCGTGTACCAATCGATATCGGATTGAGTTCAAAACTTGGGGAACATCATAATATGGTGGGAGTTTTGAGCTAAATCCAATGCCTAAAACTATGCAGTACACCAACCACTCCATTTCAGAACTAACTTCGTACGTTCCGAAATTGTCCAAGTTCTTGGACCAATCAATATCGGATTGACTCGAAAACTTGGGGAACATCATAATTTTCTGGGATGAGTCATTTTGTGAGTTTTTGAGTGAAATCCAATGGCTAAAACAATGCAACACACCAACCACTCATTTCAGAACGAACTTCGTACGAACCTGAACTGTACGATTTCATGGACCAATCGATATTGGATTGAGTCCCAAACTTGGGGAACACCATAATGTTGTGGGAGGAGTCATTTGGTGGGTTTTGAGTGAAATCCAATCTCTAGAACTATACAATACGCCAACCACTCCATTTCATAACGAACTTCGTACGAACCTGAATTGTCCAATTTCATGGACCAATCGATATCGGATTGAGTCCAAAACTTGGGGAACGTCATAATGTTGTGGGAGCAGTCATTTCGTGAGTTTTGAGTGAAATTTAATGGCTAAAACAATGCAACACACCAACCACTCATTTGAGAACGACCTTCGTACGAACCTAAATTGTCCGATTTCATGGACCAATCGATATCGGATTGAGTCCAAAACTTGGAGAAAATCATAATGTTGTAGGAGGAGTCATTTGGTGCGTTTTGAGTGAAATCCAATCTCTAGAATTATACAATACGCCTACCACACCATTTCATAACGAACTTCGTACGAACCAGAACTGTCCAATTTCATGTACCAATCGATATCGGATGTAGTCCAAAACTTGGGAAACATCATAATATAGTGGGACGAGTCATTTGGTGGGTTTGGAATGAAATCCAATGGCTAAAACAACACAATACACCAACCACTCCATTTCATAACGAACTTCGTACGGACATGAATTGTCCGATTTCATGGACGAATCGATATCGGATTGAATCCAAAACTTGAGGAACATCATAATATGGTGGGAGGACTCATTTGGTGTGTTTTGAGTGAAATCCAATGGCTCAAACTATGCAATACACCAACCACTACATTTCAGAACGAACTTCATACGAACCTGAATTGTCCAATTTCATGGACCAATCGATATCGGATTGAGTCTAAAACTTGGCGAACATCATAATGTAGTGGGAGGAGTCATTTTGTGTGTTTTGAGTGAAATCCAATGGCTAAAATGATGCAATACACCAACCACTCCATTTCTGAACCAACTTCGTACGAACTGAATTGTCCGATTTCATGGACCAATAGATATCGGATTGAGTCCAAAACTTAGGGAACATCATAATACGGTCCGAGGAGTCATATGGTGAGTTTTGAGTGAAATCCAATGCCAAAAACCATGCAATACACCAACCACTCAATTTTCGAACGAACTTCGTAAGAACCTAAATTCTCTGATTTCAAGGACAAATCGATATCGGATTGAGTCCAAAACTTGGGGAACATCGTAATGTTGTGGGAGGAGTCATTTTGTGTGTTGTGAGTGAAATCCAATGGCTAAAACGATGCAATACACCAACCACTCCATTTCAGAACGAACTTCGTACGAACCTGAATTGTTCGATTTCAGGCACCAATCGATATTGGATTGAGTCCAAAACTTGGGGAACATCATAATTTGGTGGGAGGAGTCATATGGTGGGTTTTGAGTGAAATCCCTCTGCCAAAACTACGCAATACACTAACCGATCCATTAGAGAACGAACTTCGTACAAACATGAGTTGTCCAATTTCTTGGACCCATCGATATCAGATGGAGCACAAAACTTGGGGAACATCATAATCTTGTGGGAGTAGTCATCTGGTGGGTTTTGAGTGAAATCCAATCTGTAGAACTACAGCATACATCAACCACTCCATTTCAGAACAAACTTCGTATGAAGCTGAATTGTCGGATTTCGTGAACAAATCGATATCGGAATGAGTCCAGAACTTGGGGCACATCATAATGTTGTGGGAGCAGTCATTTCGTGAGTTTTGAGTGAAATCCAATGACTAAAACAATGCAACACACCAACCACTCATTTGAGAACGTCCTTCGTACGAACCTTAATTGTCTGATTTCATGGACCAATCGATGTCAGATTGAGTCCAAAACTTGGGGAACATCATAATGTTGTAGGAGGAGTCATTTGGTGGGTTTTCAGTGAAATCTAGTCTCTAGAACTATACAATACGCCAACCACTCCATTTGATAACGAACTTCGTACGAACCAGAATTGTCCAATTTCATGGACCAATCCGTACCGGACTGTGTCCAAAACTTGGGAAACATCATAATGTTGTGGGAGGAGTCATTTAGTGAGTTTTGAGTGAAATCTAATTGCCAAAACTATGCAATGCACGAACCACTCCATTTGAGAACAAACGTCGTATGAACATTAATAGTCCAATTTGATGGACCAATCGATATCGGATTGGGCCCAAAACTTGGGGACCATCGTAATGTTGTTGGAGGAGTCATATGTTGAGTTTGGAGAAAAATCCAATGGTTAAAACTATACAATACACCAACCACTCCATTTCAGAGCGAACTTCGTGCGAACCTGAATTGTCCGATGTCATGGACCAATCGATATCGGATTGAGTCCAAAACTTGGGCAACATCGTAATATAACATGAGTAGTCATTTGGTGGGTTTTGGGTGAAATCCAATCTTCAGAACTATGCAAATACACCAACCAGTCCATTTCATAACGAACTTCATACGAACCTGAATTGTCCAATTTCATGGACCAATCGATATCGGGGAACATTATAATCTGCTGGGAGGAGTCATTTGGTGAGTTTTGAGTGATATCCAATGGCTAAGACTATGCAATACAGCAACCACTCCATTTTAGAATGAAGTTCGTACGAACCCGAATTGAACAACTTCATGTACCAATCGATATCGGATTGAGTACAAAACTTGGGGAACATCATAATATGGGGGGAGGAGTCATTTGGTGGCTCTTGAGTGAAATCGAATCTCTAGAACTATGCAATACACCAACCACTCCATTTTCTAATGAACTTCGTACAAACTTCAATTGTCCAATTTCATGACCAATCGATATCGAATTGAGTCCAAAACTTGGGGAACATCATAATATAGTGGGAAGAGTCATTTGGTGACTTTAGAGTCAAATCCAATGGCTAAAACTATGCAGTACACCAACCACTCCATTTCAGAACGAACTTCGTACGAACGTGAATTGCCTAATTTCATGGAACAATCGATATCGGATTGAGTCCAAAACTTGGGGAACCTCATAATATTTTGGGAGGAGTCATTTGGTGGGTTTTGAGAGAAATCCAATCTCTAGAACTATACAACACACCAGCTACTACATTTCAGAACGAACTTCGTACGAACCTGAATTGTCCAATTTCATGGACCAATCGATATCGGATTGAGTCCAAAACTTGGGGAACAACATAAAATTGTGGGAGGAGTCATTTGGTGAGTTTTGAGTGAAATTCAATTGCCAAAACAATGCAATACACCAACCACTCCATTTCAGAATGAACTTCGTATGAACTTGAATTGTCCGATTTCATGGACCAATCGATATCGGACTAAGTCCAAAACTTGGGGAACCTCATAATATTGTGGGAGGAGTCATTTGGTGGGTTTTGAGTGAAATCCAATGTCCAGAACTACACAATACGCCAACCACAACATTTCATAACGAACTTCGTACGAACCTGAATTGTGCAATTTCGTGGACCAATCGATATCGGATAGAGTCCAAAACTTGGGGAACATCATAATGTTGTGGGAGGAGTCATTTGGTGGGTTTTGAGAGAAACCCTCTTGCCAAAACTATGAAATACACCAACCACTCAATTAGGGAATGAACTTCGTACGAACATGAATATTATAATTACTTGGACCAATCGATATCGGGCGCCCAAAACTTGGGGAACATCATAATACGGTGGGAGGAGTCATACGGTGAGTTTTGACCGAAATCCAATGGCTAAAACTTTGCAATACACCAACCACTCCATTTCAGAACAAACTTCGTAGAAACCTGAATTGTCCGATGTCATGGACCAATTGATATCAGATTGAGTCTTCTTTGGGAACATCATAATATTGTTGGCGGAGTCATTTGGTGCGTTTTGAGTGAAATCCAATCTCTAGAACTATAGAATACACCAATCACTCCATTTTTGAACGAACTTCGTACGAACCTGAATTGCTCAATTTCATAGACCAATCGATATCGGATTGTGTCCAAAACTTAGGGAACATCATAATCTTGTGGGAGGAGTCATTTGGTGGGTTATGAGTGAAATCCAATCTCTAGAACTGTACATTACACCAGCCACTCCATTTCAGAACGAACTTCGTTCGAACCAAAATTGTCCAGTTTCATGGACCACTCGATATCGGATTGAGTCCAAAATTTGGGGAACATCACAATATGGTGGGAGGAGTCATTTGGTGAGTTTTGAGAGAAATCCAATGGCTAAAATTATGCAATACACCAACCACCCCATTTCAGAGCCAACTTCGTACGAACCGGAATTGTCCAATTTCATGGACCAATCGTTATCGGATTGAGTCGAAAACTTGGGGAACATCATAATATTGTGCGAGGAGTCATCTGGTGGGTTTTGAGTGAAATCCAATCTCTAGAACTATACAATAAACCAACCACTCCATTTCAGAACGAACTTCGTACGAAACTGAACTGTCCAATTTCATGGACCAATTGATGTTGGATTGAGTCCAAAACTTGGGTATAATCATAATATGGTGGGAGGAGTCATTTGGTGAGTTTGGAATCAAATCCAATGGGCAAAAACTATGCAATACACCAACCACTCCATTTCATAACGAACTTCGTACGAACATGAATTGACTAATTTGGTGGACAAATCGATATCGGACTAAGTCCAAAATTTGGGAAACCTCAAAATATCGTGGGAGGCGTCATTTGGTGGGTTTTTAGTGAAATCCAATCTCTAGAACTATACGACACACCAACAACTACACTTCATAACGAACTTCGAACAAACGTTAATTGTCCAATTTCATGGACCAATCGATATCAGATAGAGTCCAAAACTTGAGAACATCATAACACGGTGGGAGGAGTCATTTGGTGAGTTCTGAATGAAATCCAATCTGTAGAACCATGCAATACACCAACCACTCCATGTCAGAACGACCTTCGTACAAACCTTAATTGTCCTATTTCATGGACAACTCGATATCCGTTTGAGTACAAAACTTGGGGAACAGCATAAAGTGGTGGGAGGAGTCATTTGGTGAGTTTTAAGTGAAATCCAGTTGCCAAAACTTTGCAATACACAAACCACTCCATTTCAGAATGTACGTCGTACGAACCAAAATTCTCCGATTTCAGGGAAAAATCGATATCGAATTGAGTCCAAAACTTGGGGAACATCATAATATGGTGGGAGGAGTAGTTTCGTGAGTTTTGAGTGAATCCAATGGCTAAAACTATGTTGTACACCAACCACTCCATTTCATAAATAACTTCGTACGAACATGAATTGTCCAATTTCATGGACCAATTGTTATCCGTTTGAGTACAAAACTTGGGGAACAGCATAAAGTTGTGGGAGGAGTCATTTGGTAAGTTTTGAGTGAAATCCAATTGCCAAAACTATGCAATACACCAACTACTCCATTTCAGAACGAACTTCGTACGAACCTGAATTGTCTGATTTCATGGACCAATCGATATTGGACTAAGTCCAAAATTTGGGGAACTTCATAATATTGTGGGAGGAGTCATTTGGTGGGTTTTGAGAGAAATCCAATCTCTAGAACTATACGAACAACTACATTTCAGAACGAACTTCGCACGAACCTGAATCGTCCAATTTCATGGACCAATTGATATCGGATTGAGACCAAAACTTGGGGAACATCACAATATGGTGGGAGGAGTCATTTGGTGAGTTTTGAGTGAAATCCAATCTCCAAAACTATGCAATACACCAACCACCCCATTTCATAAAGAACTTCGAACGAACCTGAATTGTCTGATTTCATGGACCAATAGATATCGAACTGAGTCCAAAACAAGGGGAACATCATAATATGGTGGGAGGAGTCATTTCGTGAGTTTTGAGCGAAATACAATAGCTAAAACTATGCAGTACAGCAACCACTCCATTTTATAACGAACTTCGTACGAACATGAATTGTCCACTTTCATGGACCAATCGATATCGTTTTGAGTCCAAAACTTGGGGAACATCATAACAAGGTGGAAAGAGTCATTTGGTGGGTTTTGAGTGAAATCCAATTGCCAAAACTATGCAATACACCAACCACTCTATTTCAGAACGAACTTCGTACGAGCATGAATTGTCCGATTTCATGGACGAATCGATATCGGATTGAGTCCAAAACTTGGGGAACATCATAATATGGTGGGAGGGGTCATTTCGTGAGTTTTGAGTGAAATCCAATATCTAAAACTATGCAATACACCACCCACTCCATTTCAAAACGAACTTCGAACGAACCTAAATTGTCTAATTTTGTGGACCAATCGATATCGAATTGAGTCCAAAACTTGGAAAACATCAAAATGTTGTCGGAGGAGTCATTTTGTGAGTTTTGAGTGAAATCCAGTGGCTAAAACAATGCAATACACCAACCACTCCATTTCACAATGAACTTCTTACGAACCTGAATTGTCCAATTTCATGGACCAATCGATATCGGATTGTGTCCAAAATTTGGGGAACATCGTAATGTTGTGGGAGGAGTCATTTTGGGAGTTTCGAGAGCAATCCAATCTCTAGAACTATGCAATACACCAACCACTCCATTTAAGACTGAACTTCGTACACACATGAATTGTCCAATTTCGGGGACAAATCGAAATCGGTTTGAGTCGAAAACTCAGGGAACATCATAATATATTGGGAGGAGTCTTTTGGTGGGTTTTGAGTGAAATCCAATCTCTAGAACTATGCAATACACCGACCACTCCATTTCAGAACGAACTTCGTACAAACCTGAATTGTCCGATTTCATGGACCAATCGAAGTCAGATTGAGTCCAAAACTTGGGGAACGTCATAATATAGTGCGAGGAGTCATTTGGTGGGTTTTGAGTGAAATGCAATCTCTAGAACTTGGCAATACACCAACCACTCCATTTCATAACGAACTTCATCCAAACTTGAAATGTCTGATTTCATGTACCAATCGATGTTGGATTGAGTCCAAAACTCGGGGAACATCATAATATAGTGTGAGGAGTCATTTGGTGCTTTTTGAGTGAAATCCAATGGTACAAACTATCCAATACACCAACCACTCCATTTCAGAATGAACTTCGTACGAACCTGAATTGTCCGATTTCAAAGACCAATCGATATCGGATTGAGTCCAAAACTTGGGGAACATCACAATATTTTGAGAGGAGTCATTTGGTGCGTTTTGAGTGAAATCCAATATCTTGAACTATAAAATACACCAACCACTCCATTTCAGCACGAACTTCGTACAAACCTTAATTTTCCGATTTCATGGACCAGTCGATATCGGATAGAGTCCAAAACTTGGGGAACATCATAATGTTGTGGGAGGAGTCACTTGGTGAGTTTTCAGCAAAATCCAAAACGCCAAAACTATGCAATACACCAACCACTCCATTTCATAACGAACTTCGTACAAACCTGAATTGTCCAATTTCATAGACCAACCGATATCGGATTGAGTCCAAAACTTGGGGAACATCATAATGTTGTGGGAGGAGTCATTTGGTGAGTTTTGAGTGAAATCCAATTGCCAAGACTATGCAATACATCAACCACCCAATTTCAGAATAAACTTCGTTCGAACTTGAATTGTCCAATTTCATGGACCAATCGATATCAGACTGAGTCCAAAACTTAGGGAACATAATAATTTGGTGGGAGGAGTCATTTGATGAGTTTTGAGTGAAATCCAATGGCTAAAACTATTCAATACACCAACCACTCCATTTCAGAACGAACTTCGTACGAACGTGAATTGTCCGATTTCATGGACCAATCGATATCAGATTGAGTCCAAAACTTGGGGAACATCATAATATTGTGGAGGAGTCATTTGGTGAGTTTTGAGTGAAATCCAGTGGCTAAAACTATGTAATTCACCAACCACTCCATTTCAGAATGAACTTCGTCCGAACATGAATTTTCCAATTTCATGGACCGATCGATATCGGATTTAGTTCAAAACTTGGAGAACATCATAATATAGTGGGCGGAGTCATTTGGTGGGTTTTGTGTGAAATCCCATCTCTACTACTATGCAATACATCAACCACTCCATTTCATAACGAATTTCGTATGAACGTGAATTGTCCGTTTTCGTGGACCAATCGATATCGGATTGAGTCGAAAACTTGGGGAACATCATAATATGGTACGAGGAGTCATTTGGTGGCTCCTGAGTGAAATCCAATCTCTAGAACTATACAACACACCAATGATTACATTTCAGTACGAACTTTTTACGAACCTGAATTGTCCAATTTCATCGACTAATCGATATCGGATTGAGTCCAAAACTTAGGTAACATCGTCAGATGGTGGGACGACTCGTTTGGTGTGTTTTGAGTGAAATCCAATGGCTAAAACTATGCAATACACCAACCACTCCATTTCATAACGAACTTCGTACGAACTTGAATTGTCCGATTTTATGGACCAATCGATATCGGGTTCAGTCCAAAACTTGGGGAACATCATAATATAGTGGGAGGAGTCATTTGGCGGGGTTTGAGTGAAATCCAAACTCTAGAACTATACAATACACCAACCACTACATTTCAGAACGAACTTCGTACGAACCTGAATTGTCCAATTTCATGGGCCAATCGATATCGGATTGAGTCCAAAACTTGGGAACATCATAATGTTGTGGGAGGAGTCACTTGGTGAGTTTTGAGCAAAATCCAATCGCCAAAACTATGCAATACACCAACCACTCCATTTCATAACGAACTTCGTTCGAACCTGAGTTGTTTCATTTCAAGGACCAATCAATATCGGATTGAGTCCAAAACATGGGGAACACCATAATATTGTAGGAGGAATCATCTGGTGAGTTTTGAGTGAAATCCAATCTCGAGAACTATACAATACACCAACCACTCCATTTCAGAACGAACTTCGTATGAACCTTAACTGTCCAATTTCATGGACCAATCGATATTGGATTGAGTCCAAAACATAGGGAACATCATAATGTTGTGGGAGGACTCACTTTGTGAGTTTTGAGCAAAATCCAATTGCCAAAACTATGCAATACACCAACCACTCGATTTCAGAACGAACTTCGTTCGAACCTGAATTGTCTAATGTCATGGACCAATCAATATCGGATTGAGTCCAAAACATAGGGAACATCATAATGTTGTGGGTGGAGTCATTTAGTGAGTTTTGAGTGAAATCCAATCGCCAAAACTATGCAATACACCAACCACTCCATTTCATAACGAACTTCGTACGAAGCTGAATTGTCCAATTTCATGGACCAATCAATATCGGATTGAGTCCAAAACTTGGGGAACATCATAATAGAGTGGGAGGAGTCGTTTGGTGGGTTTTGAGTGAAATCTAATGGCTAAAACTACGCAATACACCAACCAGTCCATTTCATAACGAACTTCGTACGAACCTGAATTGTCCAAGTTCCTAGACCAATCGATATCGGATTGATTCCAAAACTCGGGGAACATCGTCATGTTGTGGGAGGAGTCATTTTGGGAGTTTTGGGTGCAATCCAATCTCTAGAACTATACTATACACCAACCAGTCCATCTCAGAACGAACTTCGTATGAACCTGAATTGTCCAATTTCATTTGCCAATCGATATCGGATAGAGTTCAAAACCTGGGGAACATCATAATACGGTGTGAGGTATCATTTGGTGGGTTTTGAGAGAAATCCAATCCCTAGAACTGTACAATATACCAACCACTCCATTTCAGAACAAACTTCGAATGGACTGAATTGTCCAATTTCATGGACCAATCGATATCGAATTGAGTCCTAAACTTGGGGAACATCATAATATGGTGGGAGGAGTCGTTTGGTGAGTTTTGAGTGAAATCCAATTGCCACAACTATGCAATACACCAACCATTCCATTTCAAAACAAACTTCGTACGAACCTGAATTGTCCAATTTGATGAACCAATCTATATCGAATTGAGTCGAAAACTTGGGGAACATCATAATATGGTGGGAGGAGTCATTTGGTGTGTTTTGAGTGAAATCCTATTGCCAAAAATATGCAATAAACCAACCACTTCATTAGAGAATGAACTTCGTATGAACATGAATAGTCCAATTTCTAGGACAAATCGATATCGGATTGAGCCCAAAACTTGAGGAACATCATAATGTGTGGGAGGAGTCATTTGGTGAGTTTTGAGTGAAATCCAGTTGCCAAAACTATGCAAAACACCAACCAATCCGTTTCAGAACGATCTTTGTACGAACTTGAATTGTCCGATTTCATGGATCAATGGATATCGGATTGAGTACAAAACTTGGGGAACCTCATAATATTGTGGGAGGAGACATTTGGTGGGTTTTGAGAGAAATCCAATCTCTAGAACTATACAATACACCAACCACTACATTTCAGGACGAACTTCGTACTAACGTGAATTGTCCAATTTCATGGACTAATCGAGATCGGATTGAGTCTAAAACTTGGGGAATATAATAATATTGTGGGAGGAGCCATTTGTTGGGTTTTGAGTGAAATCCAATCTCTACAACTATACAATACACAAACCACTCCACTTCAGAATGAACATCGAACGAACCTGAATTGTCCGATTTCACGGACCAATCGATATCAGATTGAGTCCAAAACTTGGGGAACATCATAATACGGTGGGAGGAGTCATTTGGTGACTTTTGAGTGAAATCCAATGGCTAAAACTATACAATACAATAACCACTCCATTGCAGAACGAAGTACGTACGAACGTGAATTGTCCGATTTCATGGACCAATCGATATCGGATAAAGTGCAAAACTTGGGGAACATCCTAATATGGTGGGAGGAGTCATTTGTTGAGTTTTGAGTGAAATCCAATGGCTAAAACTATGCAATACACCAACCCCTCCATTTCATAACAAACTTCGTACGAACCTGAATTTTACAATTTCATGGATGAATCGATATCGAATTGAGTCCAAAACTTGGGGAACAAGATAATATAGTGGGAGGAGTCGTTTGGTGAGTTTTGAGTGAAATCCCATCTCTAGAACTATACAACACACCAACCACTACATTTAAGAACGAACTTGGTACGAACCTGAATTGCCCAATTTAATGGACCAATCGACATCGGATTCGTTCCAAAACTTGGGGAACATCATAATATGGTGGGAAGAGTCATTTGGTGAGTTTTGAGTGAAAATCAATGGCTAAAACTATGCAATACACCAACCACTCCATTTCAGAACGAACTTCGTACGAACCGGAATTTTCCAATTTCAGGGACCAATAGATATCGGATTGAGTCCAAAACTTGGGGAACATCATAATATGGTGGAGGATTCATTTGGTGAGTTTTGAGAAAAATCCAGTGGTTAAAACTAAGCAATACACCAGCCACTCCATTTCAGAACGAACTTCGCACGCACCTGAATTGTCTGATTTCATGGACGAATCAATATCTGATTGAGTCCAAAACTCGGGGAACAACATAATATTGTGGCAGGAGTCATGTGGTGGGTTTATAGTGAAATCTAATCTCCAGAACTATGCAATAACCAACCACTCCATTTCACAACGAACTTCGTACAAACCTGAATAGTCCAATTTCATTGACCTATCGATATCAGATTGAGTCCAAAACTTGGGGAACATCATAATGTTGTGGGAGGAGTCATGTGGTGAGTTTCGAGTCAAATCCAATGGTTAAAACCTTGCAATACACCAACCACTCCATTTCATAACGAACTTCGTACGAACCTGAATTGTCCAATTTCATGGACCAATCGATATCGGATTGACTCCAAAACTTGGGGAACATCATAATATGGTGGAGGATTCACTTGGTTAGTTTTGGGTGAAATCCAATGGTTAAAACTAAGCAATACACCAGCCACTCCATTTCAGAACAAACTTCGTACGAACCAGAATTGTTCGATTTGAAGGACTAATCGATATCGGATGGAGTCCAAAACTTGGGGAATATGATAATGTTGCGGGAGGAGTCATTTGGTGGGTTTTGAGAGAAATCCAATCTCAAGAACTATACAACACACCATCCACTATATTTCAGAACGAACTTTGTACGAACCTGAATTGTCCAATTTCACGGACCAATCGATATCGGATTGAGTCCAAAACTTGGGGAACATCATAATATTGTGGGAGGAGTCATTTGGTGTGTTGTGAGTGAAATCCAATCTCTAGAACTATACAATACGCCAACCACTCCATTTCATAATGCACTTCGTACAAACCTGAATTGTCCAATTTGAGGGACCAATCGATATCGGATTGAGTCCAAAACTTGGGGAACATCATAATATTGTGTAATGAGTCATTTGGTGGGTTTTGAGGGAAAGCCAATCTCTAGAACTATAGAATACGCCAACCACTCCACTTCATAACGAACATCGTACGAATCTGAACTGTCGAATTTCATGGACCAATCGATGTCTGGTTGTGTCCAAAACTTGGAGAACATCATAATATGGTGGCAGGAGTCATTTGGTGAGTTTTGAGTTAATTCCAGTTGTTAAAACAATGCAATACACCAACCACTCCATTTCAGAATGAAACATACTTGAATTGTCCGATTTCACGGACCAATCGATGTCGGATTGAGTCCCAAACTAGGGGAACAACAAAATATAGTTGGAGGAGTCATTTGGTGGGTTTTGGGTGAAATCCAATGGCAAAAACCATGAAATACACCAACCACTCCCTTAGAGAATGAACTTCGTACGAACATGAACAGTCCAATTTCTTGGACCAATCGATATCGGATAGAGTTCAAAACTTGGGGAACATCCTAATATGGTGGGAGGAGTCATTTGTTGAGTTTTGAATGAAATCCCACTGCTAAAACTATGCAGTACACCAACCCTCCATTTCATAACAAACTTCGTACGAACTTGAATTTTGCAATTTCATGGACGAATCGATATCAGATTGAGTCAAAAACTTGGGGAACAAGATAATATAGTGGGAGGAGTCGTTTGGTGAGTCGTTTGGTGAGTTTTGAGTGAAATCCAATCTCTAGAACTGTACAACACACCAACCACTCCATTTAAGAACGAACTTGGTACGAACCTGAATTGTCCAATTTAATGGACCAATCGATATCGGATTCGTTCCAAAACTTGGGGAGCATCATAATATGGTGGGAAGAGTCATCTGGTGAGTTTTGAGTGAAAATCAATGGCTAAAACTATGTAATACACCAACCACTCCATTTCAGAACGAACTTTGTACGAACCGGAATTTTCCAATTTCAGGGACCAATCGATATCGGATTGAGTTCAAAACTTGGGGAACATCATAATATGGTGGAGGATTCATTTGGTGAGTTTTGAGAAAAATCCAATGGTTAAAACTAAGCAATACACCAGCCACTCCATTTCAGAACGAACTTCGCACGCACCTGAATTGTCTGATTTCATGGACGAATCAATATCTGATTGAGTCCAAAACTCGGGGAACAACATAATATTGTGGCAGGAGTCATTTGGTGGGTTTAGAGTGAAATCTAATCTCTAGAACTATACAATAAACCAACCACTCCATTTCACAACAAACTTCGTACAAACCTGAATAGTCCAATTTCATTGACCTATCGATATCGGATTGAGTCCAAAACTTGGGGAACATCATAATGTTGTGGGAGGAGTCATGTGGTGAGTTTTGAGTCAAATCCAATGGTTAAAACCATGCAATACACCAACCACTCCATTTCATAACGAACTTCGTACGAACCTGAATTGTCCAATTTCATGCACCAATCGATATCGGATTGACTCCAAAACTTGGGGAACATCATAATATGGTGGAGGATTCATTTGGTTAGTTTTGAGTGAAATCCAATGCTTAAAACTAAGCAATACACCAGCCACTCCATTTCAGAACAAACTTCGTACGAACCAGAATTGTTCGATCTGAAGGACTAATGGATATCGGATGGAGTCCAAAACTTGGGGAATATGATAATGTTGCGGGAGGAGTCATTTGGTGGGTTTTGAGAGAAATCCAATCTCAAGAACTATACAACACACCATCCACTACATTTCAGAATGAACTTCATACGAACCTGAATTGTCCAATTTCACGGACCAATCGATATCGGATTGACTCCAAAACTTGGGGAACATCATAATATTGTGGGAGGAGTCATTTGGTGTGTTGTGAGTGAAATCCAATTTCTAGAACTATACAATACGCCAACCACTCCACTTCATAACGAACATCTGACGAATCTGAATTGTCGATTTTATGGACCAATCGATGTCGGGTTGAGTCCAAAACTTGGAGAACATTATAATACGGTGGCATGAGTCATTTGGTGAGTTTTGAGTAAATTCCAGTGGTTAAAACAATGCAATACACCAACCACTCCATTTCAGAATGAAACATACTTGAATTGTCCGATTTCATGGACCAATCGATGTCGGATTGAGTCCCAAACTTGGGGAACATCATAATATAGTGGGAGGAGTCATTTGGTGGGTTTTGGGTGAAATCCAATGGCAAAAACCATGAAATACACCAACCACTCCCTTAGAGAACATGAACAGTCCAATTTCTTGGACCAATCGATATCGGATTGAGCCCAAAACTTGGGGAACACCATAATATGGTGGGAGGAGTCATTTGGTGAGTTTTGAGCGAAATCCAACTTCAAAAACTATGGAATACACCAACCACTCCATTTCAGAACGAACTTCGTACGAACCTAAATTGTCCGAATTCATGGACCAATCGATATTGGATTGAGTCCAAAACCTGGGGGACATCATAATATTGCGGGAGGAGTCATTTGGTGGGTTTTGAATGAAATCAAATCTCTAGAACTATACAATACGCCAACCACTCCACTTCATAACAAACTTCGTATGAACCTGAATTGTCCAATTTCATGGACCAATAGATATCGGATTGAGTCCAAAACTTGGGGAACATCATAATATTGTGGGAGGAGTCATTCGGTAGGTTTTGAGTGAAATCCAATCTCTAGGACTATACAATACACCAACCACTCCATTTCAAAATGAACTTCGTACGAACCTGAATTGTCTAATTTCGCGGACAAATTGATATCGGATTGAGTCCAAAACTTGGCGAACAACATAACGTTGTGGGAGGAGTCAATTCCTGAGTTTCGAGTGAAATCCAATGGCTAAAACTACGCAATACACCAACCACTCCATTTTATAACGAACTTCGTACGAACCTGAATTGTCCAATTTCATGGGACAATCGATATCGGATTCAGACCAAAACAAGGGGAACATCATAATGTTGTGAGAGGAGTGATTTGGTGAGTTTTGAGTGAAATCCAATTGCCAAAACTATGCAATACACCAACCACTACATTTCAGAACGAACTTCGCATGAACCTCAATTGTCCGATTTTGTGGACCAATTGATATCGGATTGAGTCCAAAACTTCGGGAACATCATAATATTGTGGGAGGAGTGATTTGGTGGGTTTTGGGTGAAATCCAAAAGCAAAAACTATGAAGTACACTAACCACTCCATTAGAGAACGAACTTTGTACGAACATGAATAGTCAAATTTCTTAGACCAATCGATATCAGATTGGCCCAAAACTTGGGGAACATCATAATATGGTGGGAGGAGTCATTTGGCGAGTTTTGAGCAAAATCCAATGGCTAAAACTCTGCAATACACCAACCAATCCATTTTATAATGAACTTCGTACGAACCTGAATTGTCCAATTTCATGGACCAATCGATATCAGATTCAGGGCAAAACTTGGGGAACATCATAATGTTGTGGAAGGAGTCATTTTGTGAGTTTTGAGTGAATTCCAATGGCTAAAACAAGGGAATACACCAACCACTCCATTTCAGAACGAACTTCGTACAAACTTGAATTGTCCGATTTCATGGACCAATCGATATCGGATTGAGCCCAAAACTTGGGGAACATCATAATATAGTGGGAGGAGTCATTTGGTAGGTTTTGAGTGAAATCCAATAGCAAAAACTATGAAATACACCAACCACTCCATTACATAACAAATTCATAAGGACATGAACAGTCCAATTTCTTGGACCAATCGATATTGGATTGAGCCCAAAACTTGGGGAACATCATAATATGGTGGGAAGAGTCATCTGTTGAGTTTTGAGCGAAAACCAATGGCTAAAACTTCGCAGTACACCAACCACTCCATTTCAGAACCAACTTCGTACGAACCTGAATTGTCCAATTTCATGGACCAATCGATATCGGATTGAGTCCAAAACATGGAACATCATAATATTGTGGGAGGAGTCATTTCTTGACTTTTGAGCAAAAACCAATGGCTGAAACTTTGCAATACACCAACCACTCCATTTTAGAACCAACTTCGTACGAACCTGAATTGTCCAATTTCATGGATCAATCGATATCGGATTGAGTCCAAAACATGGGGAACATCATAATATTGTGGGAGGAGTCATTTGGTGGGTTTTGAGTGAAATCCAATCTCTAGAACGATACAATACACCAACCACTCCTTTTCACAACGAACTTCGTACGAACCTGAATTGTCCTATTTCAGCGACCAATCGATATCAGATTCAGTCCAAAACTTGGGGAACATCATAATATATGGTGGGAGGAGTCATTTGGTGAGTTTTGAGTGAAATCCAGTGGCTGAAACTATGCAATACACCAACCACTGCATTTCAGAACGAACTTCGTACGAACCTGAATTACCCGATTTCATGGACCAATCGATATCAGATTCAGGCCAAAACTTGGGGAACATTATATTGTTGTGGGAGGAGTCATTTTGTGAGTTTTGAGTGAATTCCACTGGCTAAAACAATGCAATACACCAACCACTCCATTTCAGAACGAACTTCGTACGAACTTGAATTGTCCGATTTCGTGGACCAATCGATATCGGATTGAGCCCAATCACTAGAACTTGGGGAACATCATAATATAGTGGGAGGAGTCATTTGGTAGGTTTTGAGTGAAATCCAATCTCTAGAACTTTGCAATACACCAACCACTCCATTTGAGAACGAACTTCGTATGAACCTGAATTGTCGAATTTCAGGGACCAATCGAAATTGGATTGACTCCAAAACTTGGGGAACATCATAATGTTGAATTAGAAGTCATTTGCTGGGTTTTGAGTGAAATCCAATCTCTAGAACTATACAATACACCAACCACTCCATTTCATAACGAACTTCGTACGAACCTGAATTGTCTAATTTCAAGGACAAATTGATATCGGATTGAGTCCAAAACTTGAGGAACATCGTAATGTTGGGGGAGGAGTCATTTTGTGACTTTTGAGTGAAATGCAATGGCCAAAACAATGCAATTCACCAACCACTCCATTTCAGAACAAACTTCGTACGAACTTGAATTGCCCGATTTCATGGTCTAATTGATATCGCATTGAGTCCAAAACTTGGGGTACAATAGAACGAACTTGAATTGTCCGATTTCATGGACAAATCGATATCGGATTGGGTCCAATACTTGGGGAACATCATAATATGGTGGGAGGAGTCATTTGGTGAGTTTTGAGTGAAATCCAATGGCTAAAACTATAAAATACACCAACTACTGCATTTCAGAATGAACTTCATACGAACATGAATTGTCCAATTTCATGGACCAATCGATATCGGATTCAGTCCAAAACCTGGGGAACATCATAATATGGTGGGAGGTGTCATTTGGTGGGTTTTGAGTGAAAACCAATGCCTAAAACTATTTAATACACCAACCACTCCATTTCATAACGAACTTCATACGAACCTGGGCTGTCCAATTTCATGGACCAATCGATATCGGATTGAGTCCAAAACCTGGGGAAAATCATAATATGGTGGGAGGTGTCATTTGGTGGTTTTTGAGTGAAATCTAATCTCTAGAGCTATGCAATACACCGACCACTACATTTTAGAACGAACTTCGTATGAACCTTAATTGTGCAATTTCTTGGAACAATCGATATCGGATTGAGTCCAAAACTGGGGTTACATCATAATGTTGTGGGAGGAGTCATTTGGTGAGTTTTCAGAGAAATCCAATGGCCAAAACTATGAAATACATGGACCAACCCAATTCAGAACGAACTTCGTACGAACTTGAAATGTCTGATTTCTTAGACCAATCGATATCGGATTGAGTCCAAAACATGGGAAACCTCATAATATTGTGGGAGGAGTCATTTGTTGGGTTTTGAGAGAAATCCAATCTCTAGAACTATACAAAACACCAACCAATACATTTTAGAACGAATTTCGTACAAACTTGAATCATCAAATTTCATGGGCAAATCGATATCGGATTGAGTCCAAAACCTGGGGAACATCATAATATAGTGGGAGGAGTCATTTGGTGGGTTTTGAGTGAAATCCAATCTCTAGATCTATGCAACACACCAACCACTTCATTTCAAAACGAACTTCGTTGGAACCTTAATTGTTCAATTTCATGGAACAAATGATATCGGATCGAGGCCAAAACTTGGGGAACATCATAATGTTGCGGGAGGAGTCACTTGGTGAGTTTTGAGTGAAATCCAATTGCCAAAACTTTGCAATACACCAACCACTCCATTTCAGAACGAACTTCGTTCAAACCCGAATTGTCCGATTTCATGGACCAATTGATATCGGATTGAGTCCAAAACTTGGGGAACATCATAATGTTGTGGGAGGAGTCATTTTGCGAGTTTTGAGTGAATAACAATGGCTAAAACCATGCATGACACGAACCACTACATTTCCGAACGAACTTCGTACGAACCTGAATTGTCCAATTTCTTGGACCAATCGATATCGGATTGAGCCCAAAACTTGGGGAACATCATAATATGGTGGGAGTAGTCATTTGGCGAGTTTTAAGCGAAATCCAATGGCTAAAATAATGCAATACACCAACCATTCTATTTCAGAACGAACTTCTTACGAACCTGAATTGTCCGATTTCAGGGTCCAATCAGTATCGGATTGAGTTCAAAACTTGGGGAACATCATAATATTGTGGGAGGAGTCATTTGGTGGGTTTTGAGTGAAATCCAATCTCTAGAACTATACAATACACCAACCACTCCATCTGAGAACGAACTTCGTACGAACCTGAATTGTCCAATTTAATGGACCTATTGATATCGGATTGGGTCCAAAACTTGGGGATCATCATAATGTTGTGGGAGGAGTCATTTTGTGATTTTTGAGTGAATTCTAGTGGCTAAAACAATACGATACACCAACCACTCAATTTTAGAACGAACTTCGTACGAACCTGAATTGTCCGATTTCATGGTTCAATTGATATCGGATTGAGTCCAAAACTTTGTGTACAACATAATATTGTGGGAGGAGTCATTTGGTGGGTTTTTAGTGAAATTCAACCTCTAGAACTATATAATACACCAACCACTCCATTTTAGAACGAACTTCGTACGATCCTGAATGGTCCAATTTCATGGACCAATTGATATCGGATTGAGTCCAAAACATGGAGATCATCATAATGTTGTGGGAGGAGTCATATGGTGGGTTTTGAGTGAAATCAAATCTCTGGAACTATACAATACACCAACCACTCTATTTCAAAACGAACATCATATGAACCTGAATTGTCCAATTTCATAGACCAATCGATATCGGATTGAGTCGAAAACTTATGGAACATCATAATATGGTGGGAGGAGTCATTTGTTGAGTTTTGAGTGAAATCATATGCCTAAAACTGTGCAATACACCAACCACTCTATTTGATAACGAACATCGTACGAACCTGAAATTGGCCAATTTCCTGGACCAATCGATATCGGATTGTATCCAAAACTTGGGGAACATCATAATGTAGTGGGAGGTGGGTTTTTAGTGAAATCCAATCTCTAGACTATGCAATACACCAACCACTCCATTTTAGAACGAACTTCGTACGAACCTGAATTGTCTGATTTCATGGTCCAATCGATATCGGATTGAGTCCAAATCTTGGGGAACGTCATAATAGTGTGGGAGGAGTGATTTGGTGGGTTTTGAGTGAAACCCAACCTCTAGAACTATATAATACACCAACCACTCCATTTCAGAAGGAACTTCGTACGAACCTGAATTGTCCAATTTCATGGACCAATCGATATCGGATTGAGTCTGAAACTTGGGGAACATCATAATGTTCTAGGAGGAGTCATTTGGTGGGTTTTGAGCGAAACACAATGGCTAAAATAATGCAATACACAAACCACTCTATTTCAAAACAAACTTCGTACAAACCTGAATCGTTCGATTTCTGGGACCAACGATATCGGATTGATTCCAAAACTTGGTGAACGTCATAAAATTGTGGGAGGAGTCATTTGTTGGGTTTTGAGTGAAATCCAATCTCTAGAACTGTGCAATACACCAACAACTCCATTTCAGAACGAACTTCGTACGAACATGAATTATCCAATTTTATGGACCAATCGATATATGATTGAGTCCAAAACTTGTGGAACAACATAATATGGTGGGAGGAGTCATTTGGTGGGTTTTGAGTGAAATCCAAAAGCTAAAACTATGCAATACACCGACCACTCCATTTCATAACGAATTTCGTACGAACCTGAATTGTCCAATTTCATGGACCAATTGATATCGGATTGAGTCCAGAACTTGAGGAACATCATAATATAGTGGGAGGAGTCATTTGGTGGGTTTTCAGTGAAATCCAATCTCTAGAACTACATAACACACCAACTACTCCATTTCAGAATGAACTTCGTACGAACAAGAATTTTCCAATTTCATGGACCAATCGATATCGGATTGAGTCCAAAACTTAGGGAACATCATAATATGGTGGGAGGAGTCATTTGGTGAGTTTTGAGTGAAATCCAGAAGCTAAAACAATGCAATACACCAACCACTCCATTTCATAATGAATTTCGTACGAACCTGAATTGTCCAATTTCGTGGAACAATCGATATCAGATTCAGTCCAAAAGTTAGGGAACATCATAATGTGGTGGGAGGAGTCATTTCTTCAGTCGAGTGAAATCTAATGGCTAAAACTATGCAATACACCAACCACTCCATTTCAGAACGAACTTCGTACGAACCTGAATTGTCCAATTCCAAGGACCAATCGATATCGGATTGAGCCCAAAACTTCTGGGACATCATAATATGGTGGGAGGAGTCATTTGGTGAGTTTCGACTGAACTCCAATGGCGAAAACTATGCATTACACCAAACACTCCATTTCATAACGAACTTCGTACGAACCTTAATTGTTCGATTTCATGAACCAATCGATGTCAGCTTTAGTCCAAAGTAAGGGGAACATCATAATGCGGTGGGAGGAGTCATTTGGTGGGTTTTCAGTGAAATCCAATCTCTAGAACTATGCAATACACTAACCACTCCATTTCAAAACAAACTTTGCACGAACCTGTATTATCCAATTTCATGGACCAGTTGATATCGGATTGAGTCCAAAACTTAGGGAACATCACAATGTGGTGGGAGGACTCATTTGGTGAGTTTTGAGTGAAATCCAATGGCCGAAACTATGCAATACACGAACTACTCCATTTCAAAACGAACGTCATATGAACCTGAATTGTCCGATTTCATGGACCAATCGATATCGGATTGAGTCCAAAACTTAGGGAACATCATAATATGGTAGGAGGAGTAATTGGCAAGTTTTGAGAGAAATCCAATCGCTAAAACAATGCAATACACCAACCACTCCAGTTGAGAATGAACTTCGTATGAACCTGAATTGTCCGATTTCTTGGTTCAATCGATATCGGATTGAGCCCAAAACTTGGTCAACATCATAATATCGTGGGAGGAGTCATTTGTTGAGTTTTGAGTGAAATCCAATAGCTAAAACTATTCAATACACCAACCATCCATTTCAGAACGAAGTATGTACGAACCTGAATTGTTCGATTTCAAGGACCAATCGATATCAGATTGAGTCCAAAACTTGGGGAACAACGTAATGTTGGGGGAGGAGTCATGTGGCGAGTTTTGAGTGAAATCCAATTTCCAAAACTATGCAATACACCAACCACTCGATTTCAAAACGAACTTCATACGAACCAGAATTGCTCGATTTCATGGTCCAATCGATTCGGATTGAATCCAAAACTTGGGGAACATCAAAATGCTGTGGGTGGAGTCATTTGGTGAGTTTTGTGTGAAATCCATTCTCTATAACTATACAATACATCAACCACTCCTTTTCATAACGAACTTCGTACGAACCTGAATTGTCCGATTTCATGGACCAATCGATATCGGATTGAGTCCAAAACTTGGGGAACATCATAATATGGTGGGAGGAGTCATTTGGTGAGCTTTGAGTGAAAGCCAATGACTAAAACTATGCAATACACCAACCAGTACATTTCATAACAAACTTCGTGCGAACCTGAATTGTTCAATTTCATGGACCAATCGATATAGGATTGAGCCCAAAACTTAGGGAACATCATAATATGGTAGGAGGAGTCATTTCGTGAGTTTTAAGAAAAATGCACTGGCTAAAACTATGCAATACACCAACCACTCAATTTCAGAACGAACTTCGTACGAACTTGAATTGTTCGATTTCATGGACCAATTGATATCGGATTGAGTCCAAAACTTGGGGATCATCATAATATTGTGGGAGGAGTCATTTGGTGATTTTTGAGTTAAATCCAGTCTCTAGAACTATAAAATACCCCAACCACTCCATTTCTGAATGATAACTCATATATTTATACATTTATACCATCCATTTCTAGTATATTTGTGATGCTTTTGAGTTAAACTTGTTGCGTTTTATCCTATTTTGTGTTAGTATGCAGTTGAATATATTTTAGGATCAAGTTGAAGGCAAAAGATGAAAACATGCCATTTTTGGAGCTGACCCATATTCAAACGTGGAAACAAGTTTCGTGACCTGTTTTGAAGTCCAAATAAAGAATCCAAGGCGAACCTGGCTTGTTTGAAGACTAAGAGCAGAATGGAAAAGAAATGGGGATTTCTAGCCTGATTTGGAGGTGCCAAATAAGGCAAAAACGTGCAAAATAAAGGCTGATTCTTTAGGATATCTTTGGAACATCTGGCAGCCTTGTTTACCCCATAAAAACTTGCCTTTTAGCCACTTTTAAAACCCCTATTTATTTTGGACGAATTTCACAACCCTAGATCTGACTTCTTGGTTATTCTCTCCTCTCATGCACACTAAAACCCTAGCCGTCCATATATTTCCACCATCAGGACTCAGCGCAAGAGGGGTTCTTGGAGAAGTTCAACATCAGAATTGGTTCAAGGGTTTCCTCTCATGAATTTATTTTCACTCATGTTGTTTATTTTTGTTTTAACCTCTGTGAACATGATGTGTAACTAAATTCATAGCTAGGGATTTCGATGTAGCCTTGCAACATTGATCCATGTTTCTAAGTTAAAGTATTCAATTCATCAATCTGCTTCTTGTTTCATTCACTGAATTTATTGTTCAATTTGTTTGTCAATTTTAATGTTTGATCACCATTAGGGTTGCCTACAGATTATCTGGACAAGGTTATAGTAAACTTCATGCTTAATCTTTGTAGACTTGTGAATGAATGAAGAGAATGCTATGCAAACATCATGCCGTGTGTTCTCTTTGGTTCTTTAATGTTTTCTTGCATGCTAATGACTCTTAACTTGGAACCAAAGTTGAACATCCCAACTAGGTTGCAGATTAGGAGAATTTGATCAAAACCACACATCATATGGCTGATCATATATATGTGAAACGAACTCTGGAAACAGGTTGGTAGTTGAGTACGGTTTAATTTTATAAACATGGAATTAGTTTTGCAATGGTGAATTCGAAATCCCTAGTCTCATCCCTATTCTTCTACATCAATATATTATTCACTACTACATTCTTCTTGCATTTTAAGTTATTTTTCATTTACAACACAAAAACTACTTCCAAATTGTCACTTTCATTTTTATCTAGGGTTCTTTCAAAACTAGTAATTTATAGAGGTCCAATCGGTCCCTGTGGTTCGACACCCTTACTTGTACCATTATACTAACCATATATTGGCACTTGGAAGGAACACAACACTGAACGAACTTCGTACGAACCTGAATTGTTCGATTTCATGGACCAATCAATATCTGAGTGAGTCCAAAACTTGGGGGACATCATAATGTTGTGGGAGGAGTCATTTGGTGGGTTTTGAGTGAAATCCATTCTCTAGAACTATACAATACACCAACCACTCCATTTCATAACGAACTTGTACGAACCTGATTTGTCCGATATCATGTACCAATCGATATCAGATTCAGTCCAAAACTTGGGGAACATCATAATATTGTGGGAGGAGTCATTTGGTGGTTTTTGAGTTAAATCCATTCTCTAGAACTATAAAATACCCCAACCACTTCATTTCAGAATGAACTTCGTACGAACCTGAATTGTTCGATTTCATGGACCAATCGATATCGGATTGAGTCCAAAACTTGGGGAACAGCATAATGTTGTGGGAGGAGTGATTTGGTGGGTTTTGAGTGAAATCCAATGTCTAGAACTATAGAATACCCCAACCACTCCATTTCAGAATGAACTTCGTACGAACTTGAATTGTCCGATGTCATGGACCAATCGATGTCGGATTCAGTCCAAAAATTGGGGAATATCATAACATTGTGGGAGTAGGCATTTGGTGGGTTTTGAGTGAAATCCAATCCCTAGAACTATACAATACACCAACCACTCCATTTCAGAACGAACTTCGCACATACCTGAATTCTCCAATTTGATGGACGAATCAATATTGGATTGAATCCAAAACTCGGAGAACATTGTAATATAGTGGGAGGAGTCATTTGGTGGGTTTCGATTTAAATCCAATCTCCAGAAGTATGCAATACAGCAACCACTCCATTTTAGAACGAACTTCGTACGAACCTGAATTGTCCGATTTCATGGACCAATCAACATCGGATTGTGTCCAAAACTGGGTAACATCATAATATGGTGAAAGGAGTCATTTGGTGAGTTTTGAGTGAAATCCAATCGCTCGAACTATGCAATACACCAACCACTCAATTTCATAACGAACTTCGTACGAACCTGAATTGTCCGATGTCATGGACCAATCATTATCGGATTGAGTCCAAAACCTGGGGAACATCGTAATATTGTGGGAGCAGTCATTTGGTGGGTTTTGAATGAAATTCAATCTCCAGAACTATGCAATACAGGAACCACTCCATTTCATAACGAACTTCGTACGAACCTGAATTGTCCGATTTCATGGACCAATCAATATCGGATTGAGTCCAAAACTTGGGATACATCATAATATGGTGGGAGGAGTCATTTGGTGACTTTTTAGTGAAATGCAATGGCTAAAACTATGCAATACACCAACAACTCCATTTCATCACGAACTTCGTATGAACCTGAATTGTCCAATTTCATGGACCAATCGATATCGGATTGAGTCCCAAACTTGGGGAACATCATAATATAGTGGACGGAGTGATATGGTGAGTTTTGAGCGAAATCCAATGTCTAAAACTATGCAATACACCAACTACTCCATTTTAGAACGAACTTCGTACGAACCTGAATTGCCCGATTTCTTCGACCAATCGATATCGGATTGAGTCCAAAACTTGGGGAACATCATAATATAGTGGACGGAGTGATATCGTGAGTTTTGAGCGAAATTCAATCTCCAGAACTATGCAATACAGGAACCACTCCATTTCATAACGAACTTCGTACGAACCTGAATTGTCCGATTTCATGGACCAATCGATATCGGATTGAGTCCAAAACCAGGGGAACATCATAATATTGTGGGAGTAGTCATTTGGTGGGTTTTGAGTGAAATCCAATCCCTAGAACTATACAGTACACCAACCACTCCATTTCAGAACGTACTTCGTACGTACCTGAATTGTCCAATTTCATGGACCAATTCATATCGGATTGAATCCAAAACTCGGAGAACACCGTAATTAGTGGGAGGAGTCATTTGGTAGGTTTTGAGTGAAATTCAATCTCCAGAACTATGCAATACAGGAACCACTCCATTTCATAACGAACTTCGTACGAACCTGAATTGTCCGATTTCATGGACCAATTGATATCGGATTGAGTCCAAAACTTGGGGAACATCATAATATAGTGGGAGGACTCCTTCGGTGAGTTTTAACTAAAATCCAATAGCAAAAACTATGAAATACACCAACCATGAATAGTCCAATTTCTTGGACCAATCGATATTGGATTGAGTCCAAAACTTGGGGAACACCAAAATATGGTGGGAGGAGTAATTTGGTGAGTTTTGAGCGAAATCCAATGGCTAAAACTGTGCAATACACCAACCACTCCATTTTATAACTAACTTCGTGCGAACCTAAATTTTCCAATTTCATAGACCAATCGATATCGGATTGAGTCCAAAACCTGGGGAACATCACAATGTTGTGGGAGGAGTCATTTGGTGAGTTTGGAGTGAAATCCAATTTCCAAAACTATGCAATACATCAACCACTCCATTTCAGAACGAGCTTCGTACGAACCTGAATTGTCCGATTTCATGGACCAATCGATATCGAATTGAGTCCAAAACTTGGGGAACATCATAATATGGTGGGAGGAGTCATTTTGTGAGTTTGAGAGAAATCCAATGTCCTAAAACTATGCAATACACCAACCACTCCATTTCAGAACAAACTTCGTACGAAGGTGAATTGTCCGATTTCAGGGACCTATCGATATCGGATTGAGTCCAAAACTTCGGGAACATCATAATATGGTGGGAGGAGTCATTTGGTGAGTTTGGAGTGAAATCCAATTTCCAAAACTATGCAATACACCAACCACTCCATTTCAGAACAAACTTCTTACGAACCTGAATTTTCCGATTTCATGGACCAATCGATATCGGATTGAGTCCAAAACTTGGGGAACATCATTATATGGTGGGAAGAGTCATTTGGTGAGTTTTGAGTGAAATCCAATGGCTAAAACTATGCAATACATCAACCACTCCATTTTATAACTAACTTCGTACGAACCTGAATTGTCCAATTTTGTGGACCAATCGATATCGGATTGGGTTCAAAACCTAGGGAACATCATAATATGGTGGGAGGAGTCATTTGGTGAGTTTTGAGCAAAATCCAATTGCCAAAACTATACAATACACCAACCATTCCATTTTAGAATGAACTTCGTTCGAAACTGAATTGTCCAATTTCATGGACCAATTGACATCGATTGAGTCCAAAACTTGGGGAACATGATAATGTTGTGAGAGGAGTCATTTGGTGATTCTGGGTGAAATCCGATCCCTCGAACTATATAATACACCAACCACTCCATTTTAGAACGAACTTCATATGAACTTAAATTGTCCAACTTCATGGACCAATCGATATCGGATTGAGTGCAAAACTTGGGGAACATCGTAATGTTGGGGGAGGAGTCATTTTGTGAGTTTTGAGTGAAATCCAATCCCTAGAACTATACAATACACCAACCACTCCATTTCAGAATGAACTTCGAACGACACATAATTATCCAATTTCATGGACCAATCGATATCGAATTAAGTCTAAAACTTGGGGAACATCATAATATGGTGGGAGGAGCCATTTGGTGTGTTTTGAGTGAAATCCAATGGCTAAAACTATGCAATACACCAACCACTCCATTTTATAACAAACTTCGTACGAACCTGAATTGTCCAATTTCACGAACCAGTCGATATCGGATTGAGTCCAAAACATGGGGAACACCATAATATAGTGGGAGAAGTCATTTGGTGGGTTTTTAGCGAAATCCAATTGCCAAAACTATGAAATACACTAACCACTCCAATAGAGAACGAACATCGTACGAACATGAATAGTCCACTTTCTTGGACCAATCGGTATTGGATTGAGCCCAAAACGTGGGGAACATCATAGTATGGTGGGAGGAGTCATATGGTGAGTTTTGAGCGAAATCCAATGGCTAAAACTATGCAATACACCAACCACTCTTTTTCATAACGAACTTTGAACGAACCTGAATTGAACAATTTCATGTTCCAATCGATGTCGGATTGAGTCCAAAACTTGGAGAACATCATAATACGGTGGGCGGTATCATTTTGTGGTTTTTGAGTAAAGTACAATCTCTAGAACTGGGCAATACGCCAACCACTCCATTTCATAACGAACTTTGTACGAAACTGAATTATCCGATTTCAAGGACCAATCGATATCGGATTGAGTCCAAAACTTGGGGAACATCATCATATGGTGGGAGGATTCATTTGGAGAGTTATGAGTGAATTCCAATGGCTAAAACTATGCAATACACCGACCACTCCATTTCATCACGAACTTCGTACGAGCCTGAATTGTCCAATTTCATGGACCAATCGATATCGGACTGAGTCCAAAACTTGGGGAACATCATAATATGGTGGGAGGAGTCATTTGGTGGGTTTTGAGTGAAATCCAATCTGTAGAACTATGCAATACACCAACCACTCCATTTCAGAACGAACTTCGTACGAACCTGAATTGTCCGATTTCATGGACCAATCGATATCGGATTGAGTCCAAAACTTGGGGAACATCATAATATGGTGGGAGGAGTCATTTGGTGACTTTTGAGTGAAATGCAATGGCTAAAACTATGCAATAGACCAACAACTCCATTTCATCACGAACTTCGTATGAACCTGAATTGTCCAATTTCATGTTCCAATCGATGTCGGATTGAGTCCAAAACTCGGAGAACATCATAATACGGTGGGAGGTATCATTTTGCGGTTTTTGAGTAAAGTACAATCTGTAGAACTGGGCAATACACCAACCACTCCATTTCATAACGAACTTTGTACGAACCTGAATTGTCCGATTCAAGGACCAATCGATATCGGATTGAGTCCAAAACTTGGGGAACATCATCATATGGTGGGAGGATTCATTTGGAGAGTTATGAGTGAATTCCAATATCTAAAACTATGCAATACACCGACCACTCCATTTCATCACGAACTTCGTACGAGCCTGAATTGTCCAATTTCATGGACCAATCGATATCGGACTGAGTCCAAAACTTGGGGAACATCATAATATGGTGGGAGGAGTCATTTGGTGGGTTTTGAGTGAAATCCAATCTCTAGAACTATGCAATACACCAACCACTCCATTTCAGAACGAACTTCGTACGAACCTGAATTGTCCAATTTCATGGACCAATCGATATCGGAT
>NC_034012.1:20992318-21011371 GCF_000346465.2 Prunus persica
ATTGGACATTCAAGTTCGTACGAACTTCGTTATGAAATGGAGTGGTTGTTGTATTGCACAGTTTTAGCCATTGAATTTCACTAATAACTCACCAAATGACTCCTCCCACCATATTATGACGTTCCCCAAGTTTTGGACCCAATCCGATATCGATTGGTCCATGAAATCGGACAATTCTGGTTCGTACAAAGTTCGTTATGAAATGCAATGGTTGGTGTATTGCATAGTTTTAGCCACTGGATTTGACTCAAAACTGACCAAATGACTACTCCCCCCATATTATAATGTTCCCCAAGTTTTGGACTCAATTCAATATCCATTGGTTGATGAAATTGGACAATTCAAGTTCGTACGAACTTCGTTATGAAATGGAGTGGTTGATGTATTGCATAGTTTTAGCCTTTGGATTTCACTCAAAACTCACCAAATGACTCCTCCTACCATATTATGATGGTCCCCAAGTTTTGGACTCAATCCAATATCCATTGTTCCCTGAAATTGGACAATTCATGTTCGTACGAAGTTCGTTATGAAATGTAGTGGTTGGTGCATTGCATCGTTCTAGATTTTGGATTTCACTCAAAACCCACCAAATGACTCTTCCCACTATATTATGTTGTTCCCGAAGTTTTGGACTCAATCCGATATAGATTGGTCTATGAAATTGGACAATTCAGGTTCGTACGAAGTTCATTCTGAAATGGAGTGGTTGGTGTATTACATAGTTCTAAAGATTGGATTTCACTCAAAACCCACCAAATGACTCCTGACACTATATTACGAGTTTCCCCAAGTTTTGCACTCGATACGATATCGATTGGTTCACCAAATTGGACAATTTAGGATTGTACGAAGTTTGTAATAAATGGAGTAGTTGGTGTATTGCATAGTTTAATTCATTGGATTTCACTCAAAACTCACCAAATGACTCCTCCTACCATAATATGAAATTCCCCAAGTTTTGGACGCAATCCGATATCGATTGGTCCCTGAAATCAACAATTCAGGTTCGTACGAAGTTCGTTCTAAAATGGAATGGTTCATGTATTTTATAGTTTTAGCCATTGGATTTCATTCAAAACTCATGAAATGACTCCTCCCACCATATTATGATGTTCCCCAAGTTTTGGACTTAATCCGATATCGATTAGTCCATGAAATTGGACAATTCAGGTTCGTAAGAAGGTCGTTCTAAAATGGAGTGGTTGATGTTGTACACGGTTTTAGCTAATGGATTTCTTTCAAAACTCACCAAATGAATCCTCCCACCATATATTATGATGTTCCCTAAGTTTTGGATTCAATCCGATATCGATCAGTCCATGAAATTTTACAATTCAGTTTCGCACCAAGTTCGTTCTAAAATGAAGTGGTTGGTGTATTGCATAGTTCTAGAGATTGGATTTTACTCAAAACCCACCAAATGACTCCTCACACTATATTATGATGTTCCCCAAGGTTTGGACTCAATCCGATATCGATTGGTCCATGAAATTTGACAATTCAGTTTCCCACGAAGTTTGTTTTGAAATGGAGTGGTTGGTGTATTGCACAGTTCTAGAGATTCGATTTCACTCAAAACCCACCAAATGACTCCCCACACTATATTTTGATGTTCCCCAACTTTTGGACTCAATCCGATATCGATTAGTCCATGAAATCAGACAATTCAGGTTTGTACTAAGTTTGTTCTGGAATGGAGTGGTTGGTGTATTGTATAGTTCTAGAGATTGGATTTCACTTGAACCCCACCAAATGACTCCTCCCACTATATCATGATGTTCCCCACGTTTTGGACTCAATCCAATATCGATTGGTCCATGAAATTGGACAATTCAGGTTCGTACGAAGTTCGTTCTTAAATGGAATGGTTGGTGCATTGCATAGTTCTAGAGATTGGATTTCACTCAAAAACCACCAAATGACTTCTCACACTATATTATGACGTTCCCTATGTTTCGGACTCAATCTGATATCGATTGGTCCATGAAATTGGACAATTCAGGTTCGAACGAAGTTCGTTCTAAAATGTAGTGGTTGGTGCATTGTATAGTTCTAGAGATTGGATTTCACTCAAACCCCACCAAATGACTCCTCCCTCTATATTATGATGTTTCCCAAGTTTTGGACTCAATTCGATATCGGTTGGTCCATGAAATCGGACAATTTTGGTTCGTACGAAGTTCGTTCTGACATGTTGTGGTTGGTGTATTGCATAGTTTTATCCATTGGATTTGACTCAAAACTCCCAAAATAACTCCTCCAACCATATTATGATGTTACCCAAGTTTTGGACTCAATCCGATATCGATCAGTCCATGAAATTGGACAATTCAGGTTCGTACAAAGTACATTCTGAAATGGAGTGGTTCATGTATTGCATAGTTTTAGCCATTGGATTTCTTTCAAAATTCATTAAATGACTCCTCCCACCATAATATGATGTTCCCCAAGTTTTGGACTCAATCCGATATCGATTAGTCCATGAAATTGGACAATTCAGGTTCGTACGAAGTTCGTTATGAAATGGAGTGGTTGATGTAGTGCACAGTTTTAGCCAATGGATTTCTTTCAAAACTCACCAAATGAATCCTCCCACCATATATTATGAAGTTCCCCAAGTTTTGGACTCAATCCGATATCGATTAGTCCATGAAATTTTACAATTCAGTTTCGCACAAAGTTCGTTCTGAAATAGAGTGGTTGGTGTATTTCGTAGTTCTAGAGATTTGATTTCACTCAAAACCCACCAAATGACTCCTCACACTATATTATGATGTTCCCCAACTTTTGGACTCAATCTGATATCGATTAGTCCATGAAATCGGACAATTCATGTTTGTACGAAGTTCGTTATGGAATTGAGTGGTTGGTGTATTGTATAGTTCTAGATATTAGATTTCACTTGAACCCCACCAAATGACTCCTCCCACTATATCATGATGTTCCCCATGTTTTGGACTCAATTCGATATCGATTGGTCCAGGAAATCGGACAATTTAGGTTCGTACGAAGTTCGTTCTTAAATGGAGTGGTTGGTGTATTGCATAGTTCTAGAGATTGGATTTCATTCAAAAATCACCAAATGACTTCTCACACTATATTATGATGTTCCCCATGTTTCGGACTCAATTCGATATCGATTGGCCCATGAAATTTGACAGTTCAGTTTCGTACGAAGTTTGTTCTGAAATGGAGTGACTGGTGTATTGTATAGTTCAAGAGATTGGATTTCACTCAAAACCCACCAAATGACTAATCCCACAATATTGTGATGTTCCACATGATTTGGACTCAATCCGATATCGATTCATCCATGAAATCGGACAATTCAGGTTCGTACGAAGTTCGTTCTGAAATGGAGTGGTTGGTGTATTGCGTAGTTTTGGCAATTGGATTTCACCCAAAACTCACCAAATGACCCCTCCCGCAACATTATGATGTTCCCCAAGATGTGGACTCCATCCGATATTGACTGGTCCATGAAATCGGACAATTCAGGTTCGTACGAAGTTCGTTCTGAAATGGAGAGATTGGTGTATTGCATAGTTTTGGCAATTGGATTTCACTCAAAATTCACCAAATGATTCCTTCCACAACATTACGGTGTTCCCCAATTTTTGGACTGAATCCGATATCGATCGGTCCATGAAATTGGACAACTCAGGTTCGTACGAAATTCGTCCTGAAATGGAGTGGTTGGTGTATTTTAAAGTTCTAGAGGCTGGATTTCACTCAAAACCCACCAATGACTCCTCTCACAATATCATGATGTTCCCCAAGTTTTGGACTCAATCCGATATCCGTTGGTCCATGAAATCGGACAATTCAGGTTCATACGAACTTTGTTATGAAATAGAGTGGTTGGTGTATTGTATAGTTCTTGAGATTGGATTTCAATCAAAACCCACCAAATGACTCCTCCCACAATATTATTATGTTCCCCAAGTTTTGGACTCAATCTGATATCGATTGGTCTTTGAAATTGGACAATTCAGGTTCGTACGAAGTTCGTCCTTAAATGGAGTGGTTGGTGTATTGTATGGTTCTAGAGATTGGATTGTACTGAAAACCCACCAAATGACTCCTCCCACTATATTATCGTGGTCCCCAAGTTTTGGACTCAATCTGATATCAATTGGTCCATGAAATTGGACAATTCAGGTTCGTATGAAGTTTGATCTGAAATGGAGTGGTTGGTGTATTGCATAGTTTTAGCCATTGGATTTCACTCAAAACTCACCGTATGACTCCTCCCACCATATTATGATGTTCCCCAAGTTTTGGGTTCAATCCGATTTCGATTGGTCCAAGAAATTGGAGTATTCATATTCGTACGAAGTTCGTTATTAAATGGAGTGGTTGGTGTATTTCATAGTTTTTGCAATTGGATGTCACCCAAAACCCACCAAATGACTCCTCCCACGATATTATGATGTGCCCCAAGTTTTGGACTCAATCCGATATCGATTTGTCCATGAAATCGGACAATTCATGTTTGTACGAAATTTGTTCTGAAATGGAGAGGTTGGTGTATTTTATAGTTCTAGAGATTGGATTTCACTCCAAACCCACCAGATGACTCCACCCACAAGATTATGATGTTACCCAAGTTTTGGGCTCAATCCGATATCGATTGGTCTAAGAAATTGGACTATTCATGTTCGTACGAAGTTCGTTCTCTAATGGAGTGGTTGGGGTATTGCGTAGGTTTGGTGTATGGATTTCACTCAAAACTCACCAAATGACTCCTCCCACAACATTATGATGTTCCCCATGTTTTGGACTCAATCCGATATCAATTGGTCCATGAAATTGGACAATTCTGGTTCGTACGGAGTTCGTTTTGAAATGGACTTGTTGGTGTATTGCATAGTTCTTTAGATTGGATTTCACTCAAAACACACCAAATAACTCATTCCACCAAATTGTGATGTTCCCCAAGTTTTGGACTCAATCCAATATCGATTGGTGCATGAAATCGTACAATTCAGTTTTGTATGAAGTTCATTCTGAAATTGAGTGGTTGGTGTATTGCATTGTTTTAGCCATTGGATTCTGCTCAAAACTCACCAAATGACTCCTCCCACCATATTATGATGTTCCCCAAGTTTTGGGTTCAATCCGATATCGATTGGTCCATGAAATTGGACAATTCAGGTTCATACGAAGTTCGTTATCAAATGGAATGATTGGTGTATTGTATAGTTCTAGAGATTGGATTTCATTGAAATCCAGCCAAATGACTCCTCCCACAATATTATGATGTTCCTTAAGTTTTAGACTCAATCCAATATCGATTGGTCCACGAAATCGGCCAATTCATGTTCGTACGAAGTTCATTGTGAAATTGAGTGGTTCGTGTATTGCATGGTTTTAGCCATTGGATTTCTGTTCACCCGTTTTGTTTTCACACCTGTGATGATAGGGCAAAGTTCCCCATTGCCTTGAAAACCATTGACTGTTCGACAAGCCAACTTTCTTTGGTGTGCGAGCGTGTCACTGCTAGCAATAAAAAATCCTAACAGACTTCTTTGAAACAGATAACTTGCGCCCCAAGTTACTGTTTTCTAAACAAGCGATTGTGAATTTGGGTCAGGAATATCTCCCAAGTAAGTTCTTTTCCTGCCTCAGACTGGTGAGGACTTCATAATTTATCACAGTATAGAATTGGTAGTTCTGGCCAGAATAGATGATAATAAAGTGGACTGTTTTAGGCCGAACTCCCTTTTGAGCGGGCAGAACTGCGGCTTCTTCAGTCTGAAGGAGCAGAAGTGGTTGGACTTGAGGACTTAAAAAGCTGGAACTGCACTGTAAAATTTGTTGAGGTTTTGATTGTTTGATTGATTCACTACTACAAAAAAGCAAAAAGACGACGGTAAATCACCGTCGTGTATTCGGTTTTTCAATAGTCGTGGAATCCACCGTCATCTTTTCCCTCATAAACCACGACGCTAAATCACTGTCGTTGTTAAAATATACAACGTCATCAACAAATACAAAACGACGTCTTTGTACTGCAAAAAGATCTAAAAAAGCAGTCGAGGATGAGAATAGACGACCAACTCTCTTAAAAAACCGTCGTTAAAAAGGAAAAATATGACACATATTAACAGAACAAGGCCGCAAGATAGACATACAACGACGAAAATTAAAATAAGACGCCGTTAAATATCATTTTCACGACAATAAAAAATATGACGTCTTTAAATACATTAGAAGACGACGTTATTGATACTTACTACGTCGCCTATATAAAAACAGCCGTCGTAAAATAAATTTTCCACTTCGATTTTTCTATAAAAGATGACGTGGAAATAGTTGTCAGTGTCATTATTTACGACGTATGTATTTATAGAGTAGACGTTGAACAACGAAACAACGTCGGTTACAAATATATGAGAGTCGTATTACAAAATTTATACGTCCTATTTTCAGAAACAAACAACGATGATAAATATTAGACGTTGTTAAATAAAACAACGTCGAAAAAAAATAAAAACAGATGTGTTTAGTCTGCTAAAGTTCTAAAAAATAGTCGAGGATGAGAATAGACGACCAACTCAAACAAATCACCGTCGTTAAAAAGGAAAAATATGACACATATTAAAAGAACAAGGCCGCAAGATAGACATACAACGACGACAACTAAAACACTATGCCGTTAAATATAATTTTCACGACAAGAAAAAATATGACGTCTTTAAATACATGAGAAGACGACGTTATTGAAATCTACTACGTCTCTTATTTACAAACAACCGTCGTGAAATAAATTTTCCACTTCGATTTTTCTAAAAAAGATGACGTGGAAATAGTTGTCAGTGTCATTATTTACGACGTATGTATTTATATAGTTGACGTTGAAATGCGAAACAACGTCGGTGGCTTTTATATAGTCGACGTTGTATTTATATGTATTCATTACTCACGACGCACTTATTAATATAGACGACGTTGAACTTCTAAACAACGTCGATTCCAAATAAATGAGAGCCGTATTACAGAACATATAGACGCGTTGATTATGATGAGAGCCGTATTACAAATAACGTCGTTTAATTGATATTAGACGCGTTATATGAATTACCGTCGGAATTCATTTCGTTCGTATTTGAATACATGGCGGTTCTTAATCGTTCCCGACGTGATATCTGAATAATTGCTTCACAATAGCGTCGTGGTCTTCATTGTTACGTTGCTTTAAGACGTCGGTAAATATGCTGAATAACTGGTTCACAATAACGTCGTGTTTATTTGAACAGACGTCGTTTTTTATGCAGAATATAATGATGTAATCTGGAAACCAGTATTTTTTGCACTGATTGTTTTGTGGCCAAAACCTGTATAATAGAAAGTGAAGAAATCACATTACAATATATTACAAAATTAATGTCATACACTGCCAATTACATAAGCAACATTCAATCCATATATCTTCACACCCATCTCGAATATTTTGACCACCTAACTCACCCACCAGTTCATCAAATGTGTCAACATTTGGCATCCCTCTAGTAAATGGCTCACACTCAATTATCACATCACCTAAGACTTCATCACCAATAACATCATTATATTCTCTATTAGGCATTGATAACACTACCGACCAACCACGATGCATCGGGTCGTCAACAAAAAATATTTGTTTGACTTGAGAAGCCAAAACAAATTGGTCATTCCTATGTCCAATTTTACTCAAATCTACAAGGGTAAATCCAAGTTCGTCGACTACAAGACCAGAACTATCTATCCAATCACACCTAAAGACTGGGATTGTAAACTTTTGGTAGTCAAGGTCCCAAATTTCTTGAATGACACCATAGAAACCCATATTTGAGAGAATTGGGTTTTTATCCTTGGCACTAGCAACTTGCATGGTATGTGCAAGTAAATAAACTCCACTATTTTGAGTTGTCCGCACATCATCTTGTGCCTTGATATTGAATTTAATACCTTTAATAAGATAGCTCCTATATAATGGCACTGCCATGTTTGGACCAGCTGCTAGCCACCTTAAATTTTCTGATACGCCATGATTGTCTTCCTCAAGTTCACTTTGAACCTGCAAATTAATCATATCTTAATTCAATCTAACATAGAAATAAGAAGAAAATTAAAAGAGAAATATGTTATTCAACAACATATACCTTGAAGCGTAGCCATTGAATGAAAGTGCTATTGTGCTTATCCTGCAGCCACTTTGTTCTCTTTCTAAATTTTGGATAAGCAGTCTTGATGTGGATCATATGTTGCCTACATGACACGAAAAATTCAAGCATTACGGTCCCAAATATATAAGATAAACATAAGAAATAATTTAAAATGGAAACTTAAAGAATAAAACTCATACGTACTCGATATAAGGTAGGACTTCCTCCGTATTCTCCAAGACATATAGATGTGCTTGATTCAACAGGTCCTGATCAACTACGCTCACTGTGCAACCTGATAATGGCTTTGAAACTCCCATCTTTTGGCTTGAAGGCACTCCAACTGTACTAACATCAGATAAATGCTGAGTACAAAACTCTACCGCTTCTTCAGCTATATACTGCTCAGCAATGCAACCTTCGGGACGAGTACGATTCTGAACATACCCCTTCAGCACTTTCATATATCTTTCAAACGGATACATCCACCTAAAATATACTGGCCCACATAGACGAACTTCTCTGAAAAGATGTACTACTAGATGAACCATGATATCAAAGAATGAAGGGGGAAAGTACTTCTCAAGCAAACACAGAGTAACTACTACATCTTCTTCCAACTTATCTAGCTTGGAAACATCAACAGTCTTTGCACATATAGCATTGAAGAAGAAGCACAAACGAGTTATTGCATACCTTGCAGGCTTCTCCAAAACAGAACGAATTGCCACAGGGAGCAATTGTTGCATTAAGGTATGACAATCATGTGATTTAAGGCCAAGAAGTCTTGAATCTTGTAAAGATACAAGATTTTTAATATTTGAAGAATAACCTTCAGGGACCTTCATACCATAGAAAGAATTGCAAACCTCTCTCTTCTCTGCTCTTGACAAATTCCAAGGCCCAGGAGGCAAACGAGTACGTCTTTCTCCATACTCGGGTTGCAAATCAGTTTTGACCCCCATGTTCAATAAATCTAATCGAGCAGCAATCCCATCTTTATTTTTTCCAGGGATCTCCAGCAATGTACCAATGATACTATCGCAAACATTCTTCTCAATGTGCATAACATCTAGGGCATGCCTCACAGGAAGGTATTTCCAATACTCGAGATCAAAGAATATTGATTTCTTCTTCCAACAAACTCTGTCACCATTTTCAACCATATGCAGCACTTCTTCTCCGGTTAATGGCTCGGGAGGTATGCCATATTCAGGTTTCCCATTAAAAGCTGCACGTTGCCTCCTATATGGATGATTGATTGGTAACCATTTTCTATGCCCAATGTAACAAATTTTGTGGCCATTTTTCAACCTGTGACTAGGTGTATCATCGCCGCATATTGGACAAGCTTTATATCCTTTAACAACACAACCAGATAAGTTTCCATAGGCGGGGAAATCATTAATTGTCCACATTAATGCAGCTCTGAGTGTAAAGTATTCTCCATTATGTGCATCATACACTCCTCTAATCCCATCCCACAAAGATTTTAAATCATCAATCAAAGGCTCCAAGTAGACGTCTATATCATTTCCGGGTTGTTTAGGACCGGAAATCAATAAGGTTAACATCATGAACTTTCGTTTCATGCACAGCCATGGAGGGAGATTATATGTAACTAAGATAACCGGCCAACAACTATATCTGCTACTTAGAGAACTGTGGGGATTGAATCCATCAGATGAAAGAGCCAATCTCAAGTTTCTCGGCTCATTACCAAACTCAGGCCATTTATCATCAAGAAGTTTCCAAGACGGGGAATCCGCCAGATGAGACATCTGACCGTCAATTGATTTTCTAGCAGCATGCCAAGTCAAACTCTTAGCTGTCTCATGTGATTGAAACATCCTTTTAAACCTTGGAATTGGAGGAAAATACCACACCACCTTCGCTGGCACACCCTCTTTCAAGATTGAATCTTTGCCTTCCTTCCACCTTGAGATACCACAAGTAGGACAATTAGTTGAATCCTCATACTCCTTCCTATACAAGATGCAATCATTGGGACATGCGTGCATTTTCTCATAACTCAGCCCCAATGCACACAAAGTCTTTTTAGCCTCATACATAGAGGTTGGTATTGTATTTCCTTCTGGAAGCAAATCGCCTTGAAGTATCAATAATTCTGTAAAACAGACATCACTCATCCCATGTTTTGCCTTCAAATTATACAACTTCACTAATGCCGATAACTTCGTGTACTTTCTACAACCAGGGTACACTGGTTGATCTCCATCCCCAATCACATTGGCAAACTCATACGGATCGGAACCAAAATCACCAAAATCATTATCATCCATATCAATTTCTTCAGACACAAAACTGTACCTACTATGGCCATCATCTTCTTCAACATTTCTACTAGCATTAGTAGTTGCTTCCCAAGGTTCTCCGTGAAATGTCCAATTCTTATAGCTTTGGTCAATTCCATTAAAGTATACGTGATCCCTTATAATTCCAACCCCAAACAACTTCAAATTAACACATTTAACACATGGACAACGGATATGTGTTGTAGTTAGAAGATTTTCTACAGCAAAGTTCAAAAATGCTTCCACCCCAAACTCATATGCCTTCGATCTTCTATCCGAGTGCATCCATGACTTATCCATCTCCAACACTATAACCTATTATCTATAATAAAGTGAAAATACAGGCAATGACCATCACTATAGCAGATTATACAAAGATCTAATAGCAAGTAATACACAACAGAGACGACGGGTTTTAAACAAAAACAGACGTATTTGGCATATATAGACGACGGATTTTCAACAGACGTCGTCTAATATAAGTAATACAAACGACGGTTTATGAAAAACCCGTCGTGTATAAGTAATACAACGACGGTTTTTTCGTAAACCGTCGTGTAATCGTCGTCGTATGCCTAAAAAGGCGTCGTGTCTCATTTTATTTTCAAGAACCCAAAACCCATTAAGAACACAACATATATATGAAACCAAGCAAGAAACCAACATATACATGAAACCAAGCATGAAAACAATAAATCCATTCCCAATTCAACATAACATAGGGTGATTAAAAGATCCGACAAAATTAAATCCATTCCCAATTCAACATAACAGATAATGTAATCCATGAACCCATTAAACAGAAAATTCATGAACCCATACCTATAAGCACATTATTAACAGATCGCAAAGCATATACCTAAAACCCTTTAACAAAACAACCTAATATCATTCAATGAATTTACAAGGGGAAGATAGGGTTTGTACTTACAGGTTGGACGAGCTCACAGATTCGACGGAGCCTGGAGAGTGCAACTTTTAATTAGAGCAGAAGTGAGAGAGCGAAATGTTATGTTGCGCGAAATCTGAAAATTTTAGGGTTCAGGGTTAGAAGTATAAGAATAAGAGCCAAATCTAAAAAATTTAGGTGGCGCGAAAATTTTTAGAGAGCGCGCTCTTTAAAACGTCGAAAGAAAAACCATGGCGAAAGTTCTACAAGAACCGACGTAAATGTAATATTCCACGACGGAAACACTGAACGTAACGCCGTTTATTTTGACGCTTCATTTTTCGGATTAATTTTAAATTTATTTTGAATATTTTGATATAAAGACGACTGAAAAACCACGTCGGGGTTAAGAAATTGAAGACGTTGTAAATTATAATAGACGACTTACATATTAAAATGACGTCGTTTAAAGTATAAATCATGTCGGATATTTTACTGCACGACGTAACATATGTATCTCACGACTCAACCACCGTCGTTAAAAATTAATACCCTAAACCCTTAAAACTAAATTATATAATTTAAAAAATTAAGTTTATAAAAGGGTTTATGGTTTTACAGCCTAATATATACCCTAGACTACCCAAAAATTATACTTTAAAAATAAACCCCAATAAATAACAACCCTAATCTCTAAACCCTAGACTCTAAACCCTAAACCATAAAACTAGAAGTGATTTTATGACTCATCAAAACAATTTTGTTTTGGATGGTCATTTTAAATTTTTGTTATTCAAAATGACTTTTTTCAAGTTTACGGGGAAGAAAATATATCATGACTTCATAGGAGTTGACTTTGCATTTTTCTGATTTATTTTAATTTATTTTTGATATTTGATATAAAATAATAAATATTCTTATCACACAACAAACCACGTCGTGTTATAAATTGTAGACGTTGTAAATTTAGTAGACGACTAGTTGTTAAAATGACGTCGTTTAAAGTATAAATCATGTCGGATATTTTACTGCACGACGTAACATATGTATCTCACGACTCAACCACCGTCGTTAAAAATTAATACCCTAAACCCTTAAAACTAAATTATATAATTTAAAAAATTAAGTTTATAAAAGGGTTTATGGTTTTACAGCCTAATATATACCCTAGACTACCCAAAAATTATACTTTAAAAATAAACCCCAATAAATAACAACCCTAATCTCTAAACCCTAGACTCTAAACCCTAAACCATAAAACTAGAAGTGATTTTATGACTCATCAAAACAATTTTGTTTTGGATGGTCATTTTAAATTTTTGTTATTCAAAATGACTTTTTTCAAGGTTTAGGGGGAAGAAAATATATCAATGACTTCATAGGAGTTGACTTTGCATTTTTCTGATTTATTTTAAATTTATTTTGAATATTTTGATATAAAAATAATAAAATATTCTTATCACAACAACAAACCACGTCGGTGTTAATAAATTGTAGACGTTGTAAATTTTAATAGACGACTAAGTTGTTAAAATGACGTCGTTTAAATGAGAAACCATGGCGGATATTTAATTATCCGACGTAAAATATATATTCCACGACTTAACCGCTGTCGTTACAAAGTACTACCCTGAACCCTTAAGAAATTGAAGACGTTGTAAACCATAAACGACTCAATTGTTCAAAGAACGTCGTCTAAATATCCTTTTACGTCGGATTTGTTTAAAACGAAACAACAAAAAACGACGGTTTTTGACTTTATTAGGTCGTTGGAAAAGTATTACACGTCGGTTACGCAATTTGTATGTTTGTTTTTTTTTTAAATTTAAGAAAACCTCAACAAATTTTTACATTATATATTATAGACAAAATTTGTACATTATACATAAATATCAAGTGTTCAATAATTCCCCTATTCCAAGTGAAGGCAAACAAACTCTGCCCATTCATTCCGGACTTCATCAATTGCTTCTTGGGGGTATGGCGCTTCCTGTTTTCCCTTGGCATACTGCATAAACAATGACTATTAGGGTTTATAAATAAAAAGAAATTCAATCACAGACGACGATATTTTTCATAACCGACGTAGTATATCTATTCAACGACGGTAATTTTACATGACCGTCGTTGATAATACAAAAAACGACGTAAAATGTATAAAGGTAATTTCTTCTTACCTTCTTCTCAAACGCCAAGGAAGGATCCATGATGATGTCCCTCATGAAGCGCATCACATAATACCCGCATTCGACACTGCTGGGTTGCTTTGGTGTGCCTGACAGAGTTTTCCAAATTACGGCTTTACGGCCTGCTCTGGCTATGTGAGAATTATACATTTTTATAGCACTGTTCACGATGTTTTTGCCCTCTTCATCGACCACACGATTTCCTGGCAGAGGATCCAGAAAATAGACTGTTTCCCTCTTTGCTCTAACAATCAGCAAGATCCAATGACGGCTGCACAAAATTAATATAAAAACGACGGTTATTTACAAAAACGACGTATTATAATATTTCACACGACGAAATAAAGTAGCAATCGACGACATTATATATTTATCACGACGATAAATAACTACCGACGTGGTTAGTAGTTTCAAACGACTCAATAAAATAAAATACCGACGTGGTTAGTTTATACGCTGTCAGTTATTGAAAATCATAAAAACAAAATCCTGTTAAGGAGACCAACCCTGGATTGTAAGGCATCATGAAAATCTGTTCACCATCAGTCTTCTGAAGTCGAGCTGCTACCAATCGTGATCTCTCAGCTATTGTCCCAGAGTTGGCACTAACTGTAGCAGGGTCGATAAAGCCAACCATGCTGCACATATTTGCTTGTTTCAAAACATCATGTAAGTACCTAAATATATAAAATAATATAAACAAGTCAGCACAAAAAAACACACGACGGTTATGTATAACAAAACGACGTATTATAAAATTTCACACGACGTACTGAAATAGACAACGACGTTATAATATATTTATCACGACGGTACATACTAACGACGTGGTTAGTTAGTTAAGACGACGCAATAAATAAACCAACGACGTATTATTTTAGAATGACAAACCTCATATATACAGCAACCACAGTAGCTCCTATTTCTTCCATGCCTGCAAATTGTGTAATATCTTCAGGCAGGACGAAGGTATCGCGTTCTAGACCAAACACCTCCTTATCAATTGTAAAGTGCAGGGTCTTATCCTGAGGCACGAGTGTCGTTTTCGCATAACGACAAAGGGATTTTAAAGAAGATGGCGCCTCCATATTTGAATAATCAACAACTTTAATAACCTGTTTAAAGAAATAAAAAAAATGACGTGGTAATTCAATAAAAACGACGGTTTAAGGAATAAAACGTCGTCTGAAAAGAATTTAAACGACGGTGAAGAAACCGTCGTGGTGAATAATTTATTACGTCTTAGAAAAAAATTCTGCCGTCTAAGTTGTAAACAAACGACGGTTTAAAGAAAAATATCGACGTCTGGAATTTTGAAAAACAAATAAAAAAGGCAAAGTTATGTGAACATACCTGGTCGTCATCTTCTTTCTCCTTTTCATCTTGTTTTTCTTCTTTCTTCTCTTCATCTATTACGTCGGGAATGACTAACTTCGTCGTCTAAAAACCACAAAGTTTTAAAAATAACGACGTTTAATGGCGTGTAAAACAAGTAAACTAAATACGACGTGGTATTGAAATATAAACGACGGTTTATTTTTAAAATCGTCGTGGTATGTATTTCAAACGACGGTTTTATTAATAATAACGACGTCTAATGGTTTTTAAAAAAACAGAGAATTCAAAGTTCAGATATGTTACCTTTTCTTCCTGATGTTTCCCATTTTTAGCAGTATCATCCTCAAAATGCTGGGATCTCACATCACCTCCAGAGCAGCTTGCTTTGTCAGACATTGGATTTTTGGGACTTTGGCTAATTTTGGGTTTAAGCATGCTTGGATCAAAATTGGGAATTAATTGGGAAAGCTGACTCAGGAAATGCGCCCTCTCAGCCTCTACCAATTGTTTCGTTCTAGCCTCCATCCTTAAAGCCTCTTCCCTTGCCTTAGCTTCCATCTTTTTAGTCTCTTCTTGAAGGAGAACTCTTAAACTGTCCTTCAAACGGTCGTCAAAGCTCACTCTCTGTGGTTTGGGTAAATTGAAATATTGCCTTGGTGAGATCCCAGCACCTACTCCTCTCACTCTGCCTGGATGCTCGGGGCCCAAAGCCATGGTCAGCACATCATTGCTGCCAGAAACAGTGACTTTGCCTTCCGAGACTTGTTTTTGCAATTCATCCTAAAACAAAGATATATAAAAAAGTAAGGACAAAAACACACGACGGTTATTTATATACAAACGACGTATTATATAATTTCACACGACGCAATAACATATAAATCGACGTTATTATAATTTATCACGACGGTAGTTATACCGACGTGGTTAGTTTTTAAAACGACGAAATGAATAAACCACCGACGTCTTATGCTTTATTTACAGATAACAGAGGGATGATTCAATATTCACACCTTTAACGACCTTGTTTAAAACATTTCGACGTAGTAATTCAATACAAACGACGCGAAAATGAACCACCGACATCTTATGCTATAATTACAGAAAACAGAGTAGTGATTCTTGATTTAGACCTTTAACGACGTTTTTTAAAAAATTTCGACGTGGTAATATCATTCACACGACGCAAAATATAACATAAGACGTAATAAGAATTATTCATAGTTTAATAAAAATTTAAAACAGTGTGAGTAGGCTTACAATTAATTTTGCTTTCTCTGCCACCTTTGGATCCGGGATGTTACCATGTTTGTCCTGTCTAGCTCTCTTCCATAAGGTAGATCGATCAATTTCTACCCCAGGCATGGTTTCCTCCAATTGATCCTCCAAACCAGCATATCCTTTTCGAGACAATCGATGATTGTACTCAAGTTTCTCCCTAATCTGTGCATGTTGAGAATGCACAGACTCAAAATCTTTGGATAACCTTGAAGCTACAAAGGCATCCCATTGTGCTTTCTCTATGAATTTATATGTTTCAGGGGGTTGGCTTAATCTCTCCCTGTCATTGGTGTATGGAAGGATATAATGCCTCGTTAGTGTAGACTTGAAATCCTTCCATTTCTTGGCAGCAGAAGCTAACACAGAGTTCTTGCCCCCTTGACCTACCACAAAAGCAATGTCAACTGCTTCCTAAATCTGCTCCTTTATATCCTTGGGGATTTGAGCCCATTTCATGTCCACAAGTGGAACTCTAGAGCGTGCCAACACACCAATGTAGGACTGCATCTCACTATGTGCTTGGCCAATTCCTTTCCCCCTTTTATTGTACTCAACAATTGGCCTCAGTTTCTGAAGTTTTCTCTTCACAACACGAGGCATTGTGCTCATACCTCGACCAGACTTTGAATCATCAGAGATTGTTGTCGTGCTGGTTGGTTCTGTCTCAGCAGATGATGAAGCAAACTTCATCTTCCTCGAAGGCTTCACTTGAGGAGGTACCATTCCAAGCTCCTTACCTCCATTTTTCTTGGAGCCAGAGTCCTTACTTTGGTCTTGAGAAACCATTTTTACAGACAAAACTGCAAGTGAAAATATTTCAGGAAAAGATTAAGAACACAAACGACGGTTATTAATAAAATACGACGTACCAAGGTAATTAAACAACGACGAAATAATATAAAATAAGACGTAATAATAACTTATTACGTCGATAAAATAAGACGTAATAATAACTTATTACGTCGATATTTACCGGACGACGTGATAATTAACTATAAACGACGAAATATTTATATAACGTCGTGGTATTGATGTTCACACGACGTCAGTAGTAATATACCGTCGTCTATATAAGGATCCAAAACCCTTCTTTCTTTCTCTGTGTTTTCTAATTTGATAAAATACAAGGCCAAGAAAGAAAGTTTTGGAATCTTATATAGACGACGGTATTTTAATATGACGTCGTGGTATTAACATTCACACGACGTAAAACAATAAGATACTGTCGTCTATATTAGATACCAATCCTACTTTCTTTTTCTTTATATTTTATCAAATTAGGGAAAAACAAAAACCATTGTTCAGAGAAATCAAACCTGCAATTAAACAAGCAAATAAAAAAAAGACTATAATTTTAAAAACAACTTTGTCAATTTTCAGACGACGCTAGAACGACTGACGAACCGTCGTGGTCTACATATTTAACCACGTAAATAAGAAGCTACCGTCGTTTTATTTAGTTGAGGTAGTTGTCTTCAAAGTTGGAAACTTTCCCTCTTTGTCTGTATATTTTATCGAACTTGGAAAGAAGTAAAATGATTTTGGCCAGAAAAAAGGTAAAAAGATTTTTCAAACAAAAAACGTATGAGCATGCAAAACAGCAACCAAAATAGTGAAAATAAAAGCTTACCTTTTGCGTGCAATGAAAGCAAGAGGAAGATTATGTTTAAGTTCAGAGACGACGAAGAAGACGAGAGGAAGACGATGAGATACTCTGACAAGGAAAAAGTCTAAAAGTTTTCTCTGGGAGATTGAAATTTTTAATCGGGTTTGGAAACAGCGCATGTGTATGTCAGGTAGACGAAAAGTTGCTTACATATAAAACCATTTCAAAAAAATAATTCGGCGATTACATATAACTACGACGTATAAATTACAAAATACGACGGTACATTTAACTTCGGACGTGGTAAATAAATACGACAGTAGTGTTGTAGGTACCGTCGTAGTAAACTCAAAAATTAAAGTACATAAGTAATAACTAGCGTCATGGTAGATTATTTAACACGTCGTTTTTATTAATGTACCGACGTGGATTTCTGTAATATACGTCGATCATACCGACGTTGATTTTACAATTTAAACGGCGGTTTTTTTGTAAGGACCGCCGTTGGTTTTAAAAATTTATTCTATAAATTTGTCGCTTTCATTCATTTTCGGTTTACATTTAGGGTTCCAAGTTCTTCCTCTCTCAGTCTCTCACGTCTCAAAGACAATAATTTGGATGTCTTTCTCAAAGAGAAATTGAGCTTACTCGCATCAAATATATGTCCACAAGAAGAAGCTTGTCAACTAGCTTTCTCACTTCCTTGATCAAGCCTGATAGGACACTTAGTGCTTCTGAATACTCCTTGCTTTCCATCAAAAGAGATGCAAGCCTGGCCTCCACTCGCTGTCGAAGGAAAGTTCGCTTCTCAGGGAAATCTGCTTGATTTTCTTGGCTAAGAAGATCCGTCAGATTTGTGATAGCCTCTTCCTTTATCCGTAGAGCTTCAGAAGAAGAAGATGGGTTTCAAGAATGCGATAAAGAATAGAAATGGCTTCAGATGGCCTCTAAAGCATGAGCAATCGAATCAGTAGTTGCTGGGAGATATGATGAAGACATTGTCAATGCTTTGAACTATACAAGTCCTGCAGAAAGATAAAGGACCAAACTGTTAAAGAAACTGAAACAACGGCGGTTTTCTGTTCTACCGTCGTCTTTTCTCATCGTCTATATTAAGGTAAGATGGCGGTAGATTTATAATTACCGACGTAGATTATTTTGTTAAACGTCGTTAAGTGTACTACAACCGACGTGGATTTTATTTTTAAATTATAAATAGAGTTTTTTTTCCCGAATTCTTTCAGTTTTAGTTTTCAATTACAAAGCGTGATAAATAGATTTTTCT
>NC_034012.1:21011658-21099815 GCF_000346465.2 Prunus persica
GACCTTTCAGTTTATTTTTCAATTACAGTGCGTTATAAATAGAGGTTTTTTTTCCGGAGGAAATTTAAAATGAAGGAAATTAATGTTCTGGAATATGTAAAGTTTCTTTTTTGGAGGACAGATTTAAATAAAATAAGAATATAAAAACAACGACTGTTTTTGTATTACTGTCGTCGTTTTTCATCGTCTTAAGTAAGACTAAGACGACGTAATATATTTGTTGAGCGACGTTGATTTGTTTTTTAAACGTTGTTAGGTATAATATAACCGTCGTTGAAAATTGTCTCTCTGATTGCAAATTTGCAACGACGTTAGGTATAATATTTGTAGATACACAAACGCACACACATCATCAACTTCCAAAAAATTGTCTCTCTGATTGCAAATCTGTGTCATCTGTTAAGATTATGATGTGGAACAGAGTTCCATCTGGTAAGATTTCGTAACCCTTGGGATCTCAGAAAAATCTGATTATGTCGGCGGTTTTCTATATAAACCGTCGTGGTTATTTCAATTCTTGTCATTAAGTAGATCTACCGACGTAGGATAAGAAAATCAAAGAAAAAAATTGTTAACAAAAATTCTTATTAAGACGACGGTTTAAATTAAAGGTACGACGTATAAAATGAATAAATACGACGTTAAATTTTATAGTACGATTTAAAGATAACGTCGTAGAACTATACGAGAATGACGTCGATATATTTATATTTTCCGTCGTTGTACATTAATTTAATACGGCGATATTTTGTATTTTAAAGCCGTGGATTTGTTTGTAATTATACGGCGTCTTATACGAAAACCTCGTCGTGTTATTTTATGAGTAAAAACGGCGGCTTTTATTGAAATCGTCGTCTTTACTTTCTACGTCGGTCGATTCATAACTTCTGCCGTTCTTTGTTGGCTTTGATTTTACACTGCGGAAATCTGTTTCAAATAGACGTCGGTTGTTTAATTAGGTACGTCGTTGTTTTTGAACAGCCATTTGAATCTCCATTTTTTAGTTGTCTAAGGTGGTATTACACGACGGTGTTTTTAGAACCGTCGTCTTTTTAAAAACCACGACGGTTTTCACTTAGACCGTCGTTGTTTTCTGGTCGTCTTTTTCACTTTTTGTAGTAGTGATTGTTCAATTTTTTGTGTCTTTGCTCTGTTCACCCTCTCTTTATATTTATAAGAAATGTTTTGGAGTAGGGTTTCTTTCTTTTAATAATGGGCGGCAAATTTCTCAAAAGATCTTTCATTTTTTAAATACAAAGAAGAAGAGGTTTTTATCAATTCTGGCAGATAGGCTCTCAATAGTCAATTCTTTTAAGACCAATCACTTCTCTGGTTTTTGGAAGAGAACCTAACCCCTCTTTAATTCCAACTGCCCCTTTGTGAGAGCTCAAACCGTGATGTTCAGTTTGCTTTTCCAGTTTGAACAACTCCCTGTTTTCCTGCTTATCTCTTTTTGAGAACTTTAGCCTGTGTATCCCTTGAAAGATGGTGCTTTCTTTGGAGTAGAAACAATTTCTCTAAATATATAAAAGGGTTTTGATCTTTTGGTGGCAGAGATTTCAAAGACGTCCCTTCTTTTTTCCTGCCTCTGTCAACTCTTTATCAACGCAGTTGAAATTTTTGACTTTCCTAAAAAAGATTCACGGGGGTTCGTTTCCTTTTGGGCTCCTTCATCTCTTTTAATCATGCTCAAGCCTTTTTTATTTTTCTGGAGACATGGGCTGCTTGCTTTTTTTCTTTTTCGAGGCCCAAGTTTATTTGTAGAGTCCAGACTGCTTGGGCCCTGTGGTTTGCCTTTGTTGTTTTTGGGCTTTTGGGCTAGGTGTGCCAAATGTCACGGGATGACTTTTTTGGAGTCTTCCTTATGTGCGGCCTTAGACTTGATCGCGTCTCGAACAAGCTAAGTCAGCCTCCTTCCTACAACACAAGATCGAACCAAGCAAAGAACAATTGCAAGAGCAAGAACACAATAAGAACGCTTAAGAAAGTTTGGGAGAATATATGCTTGTATTGCTACTCAATGCTTTACAAGTTGTGAGGTGAGGATTCACAGTGTGACATCCTCCTTATATACATTCCCTATCCCACCTACCATCATGGTAGGTGGCTAAGATACAATGTCACCTACCGGCATCTACCAACTACTGTCACCAACCGTAGTCTACCTACTACTGTACAACGAATCTGGACATGTGGGCTAAGAGGTCTAGCATGATCAATCCAACGGGTTGGGCCTTGAACATGCGGGCCATGACATTCTCCCCCAGCTAATCCGGTAACGTCCTCGTTGCCGCGGTAGATCCGTCTCGTTCAAATGCTTCGATGATGTCCTTGTACTTCCACAAGGACTCTTCTTTCTCCCAATTGCCTTCAGACTCTGGCAGGCCCTTCCATTTGACAAAGTACTCAAAGTACCTCGGTACACCCTTGCGTCGTACCTCTCGCTTGGCCATGACGCACTCAACCTCCCTGTCAAATGAAGTCACCATCAAAGGTGGAGCTCGTTGAGACTCTCCACGACTTGGCTCATCGGGGTCGGCATGGTAGGGCTTGAGATTGCTCACGTGGAACACCGGATGAATCTTCAATCGAGGAGGTAGTTCCACACGGTAAGCAGCTCTTCCCACTGATAGGATGATAGGAAATGGACCCTCATATCTCCTCAACAACGCCTTGTGCAATCTTCTAGTGGACTTGTGTTGAGAAGGGTTGAGCTTCACAAAGACTAGATCACCTGGTTGGAACACAACGTCCCGCCTATGCTTGTCTGCCCATTTCTTCATCTTCCGAGTTGCCTTCTCCAATTGAGCCCGAGCCAGCTCATTAGTCACCTGCCACTCCTTGGCCGTCTTGTATGCAGCAGGGCTACTCCCTGTGTAGCCTGACACCACTGTGTTCGGTGTTATAGGTTGTTGTCCTGTTGCTAACTCAAAAGGACTTGACCCTGTCGACTCCAACCGCTGCAAGTTGTACGAGAATTGAGCAACATCCAACAACTTTGCCCAATCTCGCTGGTTGGCACTCACATAGTGCCTCAAGTATAGCTCCAATAGCGCATTCACCCTCTCCGTCTGATCGTCTGTCTGTGGGTAAAAGCTAGTAGAGAAGTTCAACTGTGAGCCAAGTAGCCTGAAGAGCTCCGTCCAAAGTTTACTAGTGAAGCGAGTGTCACGGTCATTGATAATACTCTTAGGGATCCCCCAATACTTCACCACATGCTTCATAAACAAGCGTGCAGCTTCCTTCGCATTGCAATCTGCCGGTGCGGGGATAAATGTAGCATACTTGGTGAACTTGTCGACCACCACTAAAATTGAGCCACACCCTTCCGACTTGGGTAGACTCACAATGAGGTCCATGGACAAACTTTCCCAAGGTCTGGTTGGAACAAGAAGTGGCTCTAGCAAACCACCCGGCTGCTTCTTCAATATCTTGTCTTGTTGGCAATAAGGCAAGTCCGCACGAATGAGTCTACATCTTCTCGCATCTGTGGCCAATAGTAAGCTTCACTCATCAAGGCTAATGTTCGATGAGTGCCCGGATGTCCCGCCCACTTCGAGTCATGACACTCCTACAGTAGCTCTCGCCTCAGATTGTCCCACCTTGGAACATAGCTCCTCTTCCCTGTTGCATAGAGAACCCCATCATCGAGCCAAAATCTTCTTGTCTTTCCATCTTTGACAAGCTCCAACAGACTTTTGGCTTGGGGATCATGCAACAAGCCCTCTCGTATCCTCTGCATGAGAGAACTCTGGGGTTATGTGACAGCTGCTAGTACGGCCTTCCTGCTTAAGGCATCGGCAACGACATTTGTCTTCCCTTGCTTGTACTCCAGTTTGTAGTCGAACTTCGCCAAGAAGTCTTGCCACCTAGCTTGCTTGGGTGACAACTTCTGTTGGGACTGAAAGTAGCTTGTGGCAACATTGTCAGTCTTGACCACGAACTGAGAACCAAGTAAGTAGTGGCTCCAAGTCCGCAAGCAGTGCACTACGGCTGTCATCTCCTTCTCTTGAACGGTATACCTCTACTCCGTGTCATTGAGCTTTCGACTCTCGAAAGCCAATAGGTGTCCATCCTGCATTAGTACACCACCAATGAAAAATCTGATGCATCAGTGTGTACCTCAAAAGGTTTGCTAAGATCCGGAAGTCTCAGCACTGGTTCCTCCATAAGAGCCCTCTTCAACTCATCGAAGGCATGCTGGCATCGGGGTGTCCACTCCCACGTCTTGTTTTTCTTCAGCAAATCCATCAAGGGGGCGGCTATGGCTGAATATCCCTTGATGAACCTGCGATAGTAGTTCACCAATCCAAGGAAAGACCGCAACTCAGGTACCTTGATTGGTGGTTCCCACTTCACATAGAGCTGGTTGTCCCTTAGAACTTGGAAGACCTTTTGCAAATGCTCGAGGTGTTCCTCTAGAGAATTGCTGTACACCACAATATCATCGATGTAAACCACAACAAACTTGTCCAAGAAAGGGTGGAATACCTTGTTCATAAGAGTGCAAAATGTTGCAGGGGCGTTAGTCAAGCCGAACGGCATGACAAGGAACTCGTAAGACCCATATCTCGTCACACATGCGGTCTTTGATTCATCTCCCGGTGCGATCCTCACTTGATAGTATCCCGAGCGCAAGTCCAACTTGGTGAAGTACTTCGCTTCTCCCAACTGATCAAACAAATCTGCAATCAAAGGGATTGGATACTTGTTTTTGATGGTCACCTTGTTTAGCGCCCTATAATCGATACACAACCTCAGTGTTCCCTCCCTCTTCTTCTGGAAAAGAACTGGGGCACCATAAAGGGCCTTGGACGGTTGGATGTACCCAGCGTCCAACAACTGCTTCAATTGCTTCCTCAATTCCTCCAACTCAGGAGGTGCCATCCGGTACGGCACTTTGGCAGGGGGTTTGGCACCCGGTTCCAACTCAATGGCATGATCCACCTCTCTCCTAGGTGGTAAGGTTTTGGGCAACTCCTTGGGCATGACATCTGCAAACTCCTTAAGGATTGCCTCTACAGCTTTCGGGACTGGTTGGACTTCCTTCTCAACTATATCCATCTTCATAGTTGCAAGGAACGTCGGATTGCCCTTCTTCCAAGACTTGGAAAATTGCATGGCTAACAATAGCTTCGTCTCGCCTTGTTGCCTCACTACTGGCACCATACATGGCATTGTTCCACCCTGTGCAATGCACATAGTATTGTAAAATGGAATGGGAAATGCCTTTACCTTGTCCATGAACTTCATTCCTAGCACGACATCGTAGTCATCCATCGAGATCACGAAAAGTCAGCTACTCCCTTCCAAGTGGCAATGTGTAGCTCCACACCACGAGCTACTCCATCAATGGGCTTGGCAGTTGAATTCACCGTCTTCATACTGCCTGCTTTCTTCGAGACTCGACACCCAAGTCACTTTGCTTCTTGCACGGACATAAAGTTGTGTGAAGCACCTGTATCCACCAGGCAACGGGTTGTCTTGCCATTCACCATGGCGTCGACGAACATCACTCCTTTAGCTTGAACCTGTGGTTCAGCTCCTTTGGCCTGCAAGGCATTGAAGCAGTGAATGGCCCCCATTCCTGCTTCCCTCTCGGCCTCCTCTTCCTTCTCTTGGTTCACAGCATTCAGAGCTTTCTTTTTCGGACAATCCCGCATCATGTGCGCTCCATCACACAAGTAGCAAGCTAGCTTCGACTTGTCTTTCCCCTTGTCACCTTTGTCATTCTTCTTCCAGGATGACTTGTGACCGTCAGACTTGTCTCCTGACTTGCTACCCTCTTTTGGCTTGTTGTCTCCCCCACTGGATCCACTGCCACCTTTCTTTCCTTTGAACTTGGAGTCGCCTTGATCACTCCTCTTGAACTCAACAAGAGACTCAGCTGCAGCAATTGCCTTTGACAAGGTTTGGACGTGTCTCCTTTGTAACTCCAGCTTGGCCTAATTCTGTAGGCCACTCATGAAGTACATGAGCTTGTCTTCATCTGTCATGCTAGGCACCTCGAACAACAAGTTGGTGAACGTGGCGACATAGTCCTTCACGATCCCAGTTTGCTTTAGCCATCTCAGCTTCTCCTTTGCCTCATACTTGGTATTCTCTGGATAGAAATGCAACATAATATCCTTCTTAAAATCATCTCAAGTCTCAAGTGTAAACGTACCTTGTTCGATCTCCATACATCGATGACGCCACCACATGAGAGCATTGTCGATGAGAAACAACGTTGCCGTATTGATCTTGGGCTCATCATCCTCGAGCTTCAGATACTTGAAATACCTTTCGATATTCCACAAGAAAGTGTCCAGCTCCTTCGCCTCCCTCTTCCCATTATAGGATTTGGGCTTTAAAGAATCTAGCACCTTGGGTTCCTTCGGAGTCCGGGTCTTGTTCAAGACAGCTTTCTTGCATAAAGCCCAATCTCCCTTCACATCCTTCACCTCATCACGAAGTGAAGTAAGCTCCGCTAAGAAGTGATCCAGCTTGGCTTCAACATCTAGCTTGATGCCGTCTAGCGCGGAGTTGAGGACTCCCTGGAATTGGCCTTGAAGCTCATCCACTACAGCTTCGAAGCCCCCCTTCGTAAGGACGTCCTCCTCGAGTCGTTGATCGAAATCGACCACGGCAATCTCCATCTTAGAAAGCCGCTTCTCCATCATGGCTACCACATCTCTACATCTTTCCCTCTTTGATTTGCCTCCATGATCCATGTTGACCTTGGACAGGTCTGTCTCCACATCTGATCCGCTCTTTGACATGCTTCTTCGAATGATTCAAGCTTTCGCTCTGATACCAACTGTCACGGGATGACTTTTTCGGAGTCTTCCTTACGTGCGGCCTTAGACTTGATCGCCTCTCGAACAAGCTAAGTCAGCCTCCTTCCTACAACACAAGATCGAACCAAGCAAAGAACAATCGCAAGAGCAAGAACACAATAAGAACGCTTAAGAAAGTTTGGGAGAATATATGCTTGTATTGCTACTCAATGCTTTACAAGTTGTGAGGTGAGGATTCACAATGTGACATCCTCCTTATATACATTCCCTATCCCACCTACCATCATGGTAGGTGGCTAAGATACAATGTCACCTACCGGCATCTACCAACTACTGTCACCAACCGTAGTCTACCTACTATTGTACAACGAATCTGGACATGTAGGCTAAGAGGTCTAGCATGATCAATCCAACGGGTTGGGCCTTGAACATGCACAAATTAGGCCCAAACGATGCAGAGAGAATTGCTTTGGCGCAAAGCCAGCAGGAGAATCCAAGGGCAGAGCTGACTAGTTCAGAGTTAGCCCTTTTCGAGGATACAGAAGCAGAACATTCCACTGCCATTCCAGCATCTGAGGAGCAGGCAAAGCAATCTGCATCAGAGCCTGTGGAGCAGGCAGAACTACCTGTTACATTTCCAAAAGCTAGAGTGGAAGTGACTGCTGCTGTTCCTGACCTTGTGGTAATTTTTATTTTAACTCTGTCTCCTTGTTTCCTGCAATTTTGTCCTGTCTTCGCTTTTCAACTGTTAGTCTTTTTAGGTAGAAGTGCCTAGATCTGCTGGTGTTTTGGCTATAATGACCAGCCCTCTGAAGCCTCCAATTGTTGCTGTAAGTGCTTACTCATTTGTGGATCTTCCTTTTAGTTTCAACGTCTTGCATAGAATTGACTTGAGCTCTTCTTGCAGATGCCCATTCATTCCTTTCCAAGCTCATCTGCCACTGCTTCTTTTGCTGACCCAGAGCTGGCAAAATTTGAAGCCATGGACCTAGATGCCCAGCTGGACAAGCTACAAAAACTCAGTTCTACTCCTAGAAAGGCCAAGTCCAAGGTGGTGGAGGAGGCCATAGAGAGGCTGAAGATTTGGCAATCTTCTGAGCTGGAACTGGATGAGGACAATGAGGCTGTTGATCAACTGATGAAGGACTTGGATCTCCTGCATCGACAGAACATGGCTCCTAAGCCCATACTTGCGATGAGCCTTGGCTTGGCCAGAGATGTGCTCAACCTCCACGACCGTTATGAGGATCTCAAGCCCACCTTCAAGACCTCTGAGTTCTGCATAGCCACTCATGAAGCCAACTTGGCTGACTATGCGAAGCAGAAGGCAGAACTGGACCAGATGGTTGCAGGGTACAAGGAAGCCAAGGCCACTGCAGACAGGCTAGAGAAGCAGATTGAAGAGCTTAAAAAGCAGTTGGCAAAGTGCAGGGAGGTGCAGAGCAGGCTCGGGGCTGGACTGAGCTCCAAGACCAAGGCTACCTTCCTCGTGCAGAGCATGGTTTCAGCTTCTAGACTAGCTTTGGAGATTGCAGAGGCTTCAATTCACCAAGGGGTGATGCTACAGAAGGAACTCTCTATCAAGAAGGCTAGCTTGCAAGAAACCCTTAGGAAGTTAGGGCTTTAGATTTTAAATTATGAAATGTAATAAACTTTAGTCACAAAAAATGACTAATATTTAATAAAGTTATTTATTTTTGTGGAATTTTTCTATTGGCAAAGTGTGCAAAAGTAAATTAAAACGTGCTTTAGCATATTTACAAGGAAAGTGAAGTTTGAAACAGAACTTTTAAACAACAGTTTCATTTCGCTCTCTCTCTATTCCAGGATTTGTTTGCACAGCTTATGAATCCCACATAGTTGGAAAAAATTTCTTTGGTGCAGCATGAAACCCTCCATCGCGGTCCTATAATCTGTATGCCCCCATTCCAAGGATCTGATTAATTATGAAAGGACCTTCCCATGTAGGTGACCACTTTCCATAACCAGCTATATGCGTTCGAAGGGGCAGAACTGCTTTCCATACTATTTCTCCATCTTCAAAACTCTTGTTTTTAACTCTTTTGTTGTAGGCCCTTGATACAGCCTGTTTTCCTGCTAAGAGTTTGTTGAGGGTATCAATCCTACTTGTATCCAATCCTTCCAGTTCTAGCAGCATGGCTTGAGAGTAGTCTTCTCTAACCAGATTGTGTTGATGCGTAATTCTAAGAGACTGGACTGCTATCTCCATGGGCAGAATTGCATCATGGCCATAAGTCAAAGCATAGGGGGTCATGCTAGTTGCCTCTCTTTTTGAAGTTCTATATGCCCACAGAGTTTCTAACAACTTCTCATGCCACTGTTTTGGATTTTTCTCAAGCATTTTTCTGATAATGTTGATGATCACCTTGTTACTTGATTCTGCCTGCTCATTAGCTTGGGCATAATAAGGGGTGGATTGAAGCAGTTTGAATTTAAATGCTTCCGCCATATCCAGCCTCTCTCCAAATATGAAAGAAGATCCTCTGTCAGTTGTGATCGATTCTGGAATGCCAAACCTTTGTATAATCTGCTCTTCTATGAAAGTGATGATCTCTTGAGATGTTGTGGACTTAACAAGCTTGGCTTCCACCCATTTGGTGAAATAGTCTGTAGCTATAATGATAAAACAGTGTTGTTTGCTACTGGCTGGATAAATCTTACCAATGAGATCCATTGCCCATCCTCTGAAAGGCCATGGCTTTACCACTGGATTCATGGGAACTGAAGGAGCCTGCTGGATTGGGCCGTGCCTTTCACAAGCCTCACATCCCTTGGAATAGTCAATGCAATCTTTCATCATGGTTGGCCAGAAGTAGCCATACCTTCTAATTAGCCAGCACATTTTTCTTCCTCCTTGGTGGGCTCCACAGATTCCCTCATGAGTTTCTCCCATGACTTTCATGTATTCTTTCTTTCCAAGGCACCTTGGAAGTACTTCATCCTTGCTTTTTTGGACCAAATCTCCATTCCACATAAGGTAGTTTAAAGCCATGATTCTGACTCTTTTCTCAGAAGGCAAGGTTGGATACTGCAAGTAATTCATGATAGGATTTCTCCAATCATCTTGAGTGATTATGGTAGAATTAACATCTATCTCCATTCCTCTGGTCAGAATAGATGGTAGACTTTTCTTTCCTACCTTGATGATTCTTTGCATACAGTCTTCAGGCATTTGTATACCTGTTGCTATTTGAGCCAATTCATTGGCTGCAAAATTTTCTTCTCTTGGGATATGTTCCCAAGTAGCTTCTCTGAATTCTGTCAGCAGGTTTCTAGCTGCAACTAAACAAATAGCTAAAGAAGGACTCAGACACTTGTATTCTCCAGCAATCTGTTTCAACACAAGCATAGAATCTCCCAGGATTTCCACAGATTGGATCCCTAATTCCACCAGCATTTCTAGGCCAATGATTAAAGCTTCATATTCAGCCCTGTTGTTGGTGTAATGGAAATCTAACTGGAAAGAATAACAATGTCTGATCCCTAGTGGTTCCTCTAAAATAATCCCTGCTCCGGAAGCTACATCAGTCTTTGATCCATCAAAGTACAGTTTCCAAGGTGTAAGGTAAACTGAATAGATGGGATTGTTAAGGCAAGTATGAACTCTAGTCAGCAGATCTGCATTTGCTATGTCCAAAGAGTCCATATTTTCAATCTCTTCTCCTAGGTGATCTGCTAGGAAATCTGCTATAGCTTGTCTTTTGACAGCTTTCTGAGGAACATATCTGAAAGCAAATTCTGCCAAAGCCAGAGTCCATTTTTCAATTCTGCTTCTCAACATTGGCCTCGTTAGCATGTATTTGATTAAGTCTGTCTTGGCAATGATGTGGATGGTGAAAGGCAGCATATAGTGTCTGAGTTTCACAGCAGTGAAGTATAAGGCTAGACAAAGCCTTTCAATTGCAGAATATTTCCTTTCTACTCCTGTCAGAGTTCTGCTCAGATTGTAAACTGCCTGTTCCTTCCCTTCCTTGTTATCTTGAACCAACAGACTCCCTATGGACACTTCTGATGCAGAAACATAGAGTTTGAGTGGTCTTCCTCTCTTTGGTGGGGACAGAACTGGTGGATTTGAGAGGTAATGCTTGATTTCCTCAAAAAATTGTTGGTGCTGTTCTTCCCATTTGAACATCTATTCTTGTTTCAATCTTAACAAGGAGGAAAAAGGCTGGATCTTTCCTGCAGAATTGGATATGAATCTCCTTAGAAAGTTCATTTTTCCTAGGAGACTCTGTAGTTCTTTCTTGTTCTGGGGTGGTAGAGCTTCTATGATGGATTTTGCTTTGTTTTTGTCAATCTCTATCCCCCTCTGGTGGACCAAGAAACCTAAGAAGTTCCCTGTTTGAACTCCAAAAACACATTTTTTGGGGTTCATTTTCAATTTATGTTGTCTCATCCTTAGGAATGCCTTTCTCAGATTTGATACATGATCTCCTTCTTCTGGGAATTTAATCACCACATCATCTATATATACTTCCAAAGAATGCCCTATCATATCATGGAAAACAGAATTCATTGCTCTTTGATAAGTAGCTCCTGCATTTCTTAAGCCAAAAGGCATTACAGTATATTCAAAAGCACCTATATGCCCTGGGAACATGAAAGCTGTCTTGTGGATGTCTTCTTCTGCCACCATAATCTGATTGTAACCTGCATTGCCATCCATAAAAGATAGCATTTGGTTATGAGCAGCTTCATCTACTAGCATATCTGCCATTGACATAGGATATTCATCCTTGGGAGATGCTTCATTTAGATTCCTGTAGTCCACACAGATTCTAATTGCCCTTGTTTTTCTTTTTAGGAACGATACAATATTGGCTAGCCAATCAGCATAAATGGCTGGTCTGATGAATCCTGCTTTGAGCAATCTTTCTATTTCTTCCTTGACCTTCAGTTCTGTGTCCATAGACATCCTTCTTCTGGCCTGTTTGACTGGAAGGTAGCCCTCTTTGATTGGCAGCTTGTGCTCCACCAGTTTTCTGTCCAGTCCAGGCATCTCATGATAATGCCAAGCAAAACAATCTCTAAAATCATGCAAAAGTGCAATGATTTCACTCCGAAGTGGTTCTTTTAACAGTGCGCTAATGAAAGTGGGTCTTGGATCCTCTTCTGTCCCTAAGTTTATTTCCTGTAATGGATCTTCGACTTCTAGTAAAGAATCATCTAGTGCAGCTGGTGCAAAATCTAGTACTTCCTCCTGTAAACTCTCTTCTTCTTGTTCTTCTGTGATTTCATGAGTGAATTCTGCCATATTGATGGCTGGATTCTGCATAAAAAGCTTCCTTTCTTCCCAATATATCAACAATCTTTTTGTAATGGATCGGATTGTTGCAGCTCGATCCTTTTCCTGTTGATTGGGACTAAACATCAGAGTTCTAGAGGTTTAGAACAAAAGGTCTATTCCAGTCTTCTAGAGAACTAGCTAAACCATCTTCAATGAGTCTCTGGGCCGTGACACCACGGGGGCGGCCGTTCTGGTTGACTCCAAAGAAAGTGAAAGGTCCAAGGTCATCATGATAATACCTTGGCTCAAAACACATGGCAGAAGGCAGAAATGGTCGTGGATCAGCCTCTACTATCTCCATGAAACCTTCTTCATTCCAAAGGGCTAATTGTTGATGTAGAGTGGAAGGAACACATAAGCTTTGGTGAATCCATTCCCTGCCAAGCAGTGCATTGTAAGTGGTAGAAGTGGTGTCTACCACAAAGAATGCAATCTTCAGCTCTTTGGTTCCAACTATGACATCCACATCCAGGATTCCGTGAGTTTTAGTGATGCCCCAGCAAAGTTGGTGACAGTTAAGCGTGTTGGGATTAAATCCTTCTCTGTTCTGCCCATCTTGCTCAACAATCTGTGAGGTAGAAGATTAATGGCTGCATCTCCATTTATCATGACTTTGGGAATGGGAACACCCCCAAAATTTGCTGTTATAAACAGAGGTCTGAGGTGATTAGCCATCTCCTTGGTCAGTTTGGAGAAACAAAGCTACTCTGCAGTTGTTTTCATGGTAGTTCCGCCTGTCTTGGCAATAGGTGTTTGCTGTTCTGGTGCTTCCTCTACCTCTGCCATCCTGCACTCAAAGCTTTCCTGAGAAAACACATCTCTTTCCAGAGTGCTTTCTTGTCCTTCTACTGCCCTGAATTTCTCTGGCAAGATGAACACCATGTTGAAACCTAGATAACCCTGCAAAAGGCTTTCTAATTCTGCACTGAAAGCCTCAGTTTCTTCATCTAGCTCTCCATCATACTCCATCTGTTCTTCCCCATATTCTTCTTGCCAGTCTTCCTATTCTCCTGTTTTGAGGAGCCCAGTCTGGTCATCTGCAGAAGGCTCATAGTCCAACTGCTCCTCTTCATACTCTTCAGTCCAGTCTTCTTGTCCTTTAACTAGAATAGGTTCGGATTCACCTTGTATTTGTGACGGCTCAAGCCGATTGACTGGGGATGAGGCAGGATGGGTAGAAGGTCTGCCTGGAGATTCTGCCTTTATCAGCTTTTGTGGCTGACAGTTTGTTTGTTCTGCCTGAGGAGCTATTTCTGGATTCTTCCCTCCTCTGGCAGAACTGGTCCCTGGCAGTGCCTGCGTGTCATTCCTGCTCCTGAGGGAGGTGCAGTACTGCCTTTGAATTCTCCTTCTCTGAGTTCTGGTTAACTCCAGAGTCGGTCTACCGCTCTTTCCAACAGCATACCATCTGCCTTCTATGATAGTTGCCAAGGGCTTTTCATTCCCGGGCATCTTGATTGGTATTTCTTTCTTTGGTTGCTCTGCCATTCTCTTATTGTGCTGAGCAGGCCTAAGATAGTCCCTTTGTCTGGCTTTGTCTTTAGATGGGACCGGAATTGGACTCTGTTGGTATGATGTTCCAAGCCTGTCAAATACGCTGGGTGTGGGCTGATTCTGCCTGTCCAAAATCACTTCTAACTCACTCTCACACTTGCACCTGCTGCACAATACTACCCCAGCGGAGATAGTTGCCTTTAGCCTTTAATTAGCCTCCCTCGTGACTCTTCTGCCTCTACTGGAGCTAGCCTCTATCGTTGTCTTGCGTCTCTTCTGTCCCTGAAAACAACACAACTATTGGTGGAATGATTCCAAGAGTTGTGCCACCTGCAATACTGTCTGCCCTTAAGTTCTTCTGGCTTGGGCAACTTGTGGGGTGTCTCTATTGCCTTCTGTAGTAGCATCTCATCAAACAAAGCATCAACCTTGGTTAGATCAAAGGAATAGACTTTGTTCTGTGTTGGTTTGTTTGGAACAAACCCTCTTGTGAATGGTGGCGGCTTTTGATCCTTTGGTGGCTTTGTAAGAGCCTTGCAGCTGATGGGATGTTTCAATTTTGCCATTTCTGCCACTGTAATTTCTCTTTCCTCCGAGCCTTATGTGTCTTCTTCTGATTCCACCTCAACTAGATGGATTGAAGAGGAAGGGGTTTTATAGTATGTGCCCTTGGAAGAGTTTCTCTTATGTTGTTCTTCCTTAAGCAACTCCTCATACTTAAATGCTTTATCTGCCAGTTCTGCCAGATCTCCAAACAGCATCCCATCAAATATTTTCCTCATAGAGATTTTAAGGGCGGCTTGAGCCATCTGGATGAAGTGCCTTTCTTCCATAGGGATCCGACACTTCATTTTGAGCTTTCTGAACCTGGTTATGAAGTCTTGAGCAGGTTCATCTTCACTCTGTTTGAGGGCAGCAAGATCACTAATGGTGACTTCTGGCTGGATCCTGAAATAGTAGTCATGGAAAACATTTTCCATTTGCTCCCAGGTTTGAACAGAGTTAGCTGGTAGACTGGTGTACCAAGTGAAGGCTTGTCCAGAGAGAGAATTTCCAAAAATTCTTAGCTTTAACAGAGGGTTACTTTCTATGGTTATGCACTGGACAGAAAATCTGCCTATATACTCCACTGATGAAGCATGGGGATCTTCTCCGTTGAGCAAGGTGATGTTTGGCACCTTGAAACCCTAAGATAGAGGTATTTGATCAATATAAGCTGGATATAGCTTTCTATAAATGGGCCTCTCTCCTCCTCTGGCTTCAGGCTCCATCATCTCCCTGATCATTCTCTGTAGTGCCCCCATGTTATTTAAAACATTGGCAAGGTGTTGATTTCGTCCTTGTTCTGGCTGGATGTGTTGAATCCCGTGCTCCATTCTGTATGGCCTGGGCAGAACTTCCTCCCTGTGTTCTTCCTCTTCTTCAAAATCTAGATGGTTTCTCCAATTTGCTCCTGGTCTGTTCCTGTCATTGTTGGCAAAGGGGTTAATCCCTCTTCTTCCTCTTACTGGTGGAGGGAATGGATTGGGATCCATCCTTCTGGGTCTGTAAGGCAACATAGCTGGTGCCTCAGGCAGAAGTGCCAGGGGCTGATCATGTGGGGCCACGGGTTGTAGAATAGGTGGAGGTTCTGGCTGATTTTGAGGAACCTGAACCGGTGCAGCTCCTTCTGGCCTGATTGGACCCTCATGCTCTTGGTCAGGAAGGGCTCTTCCCCTCTGTCCAGCTTGGATCTTTCCATGCCCTTGTGTAATAACCCAAATTTAAATTAATATTTAATTATTAATTTATTAAGAGGAAAAGACAATTTTGCCCTTGCAATAATTTATTAAAGAAAAGTTGACTTTTTGACCGAGAAGAAATTTGACAATTCCACACACACCGTTGCGTAGAGTACGACGAAACGAGTTCGTAGACACGAAGTGGACTCGAATCGGAGCTTTAACCAAGAAAATACGGTTAAAATACTCCGAGGGGCAAAACGGTAATTTGGAAAAATCAGATTTGTTAAAAACTCACTTCTCTCTCTTCTCCCTCAATTTTTTTTTTCTCTCTCTCTCTCTCTCCCGTTGCGACAATCCCCTCCCCCTTACATAGCCGATCGGTTCTCTCCTCACTGCCACCACGTCCGGCCGCCATCTTCGTCGGTACCGGTCCCAAAAGAACCAGCTCATCCTCCTCTACAAGTCCCAGCCCTCGGCCGCTCCACTCCGCCGCCGGTGTCGCCGGAATTTGCAGAAATCCGGTGGTTTTTTTCGAATCTTCAAACCACTCGTTCTCCCTTATTTCTTCTCCAAATTTGACGAGTAAGGTATGGATTTCTACCTATTTTCCATGCTCTAGCTGATGGTTGGGTAGGATTGCATCGATTGTGAACATAGGTAATTGATTTTCGAATTGGAAATTAGGCCAGTTTTCGGCCTCCGAGTTTGGCCACTTCAGGTCAATTTTTGGGGTAGGTCCAAGGGCAAAATTGGTTCCAAATAGGGTGTTATACCTAGGGTAGGAGTTTGGAGCCGCGGTTTTGAGATTTTCCAGCGATGCGTAATCGCTTTGGAAACCCAGCGCTGCCGACGTGTGGGTGAGGGTAGTGAAGTGGCACTGTGTCTCGATGAGATCCTTAGGTTGTCACGAGCGCGTAGGAATTCGCGGATCTCAATTTGGATACCGTTTGAGCCTCGAACGAATTTTACATATTGTGCAATTTTCGGGTTTACTACTGTTGAGCCGTTGGATCGTAATCAGTTTCAGATATATTAAATTAGACCATTCCAGGATCGTTTAGGATTCGACGGATTGTGAATCGGAGTTTCGGATACTCCGAAATTGCGAACCCTAGGGCTAGGGTTTAGAAATTGTGCAATTGTACGATCGTGATCAATACGACCGTCCGATCGAGATCAAACCCTTGGGATATGTGTGTGGTCATGGACCCGCGGGGTCTCGGGTTGACTTTTTGGGACTTTAGCGCTTTTTGAGTCCCAAGATACTGCTAAATTATTTCAAGTGAAAGGAAAGCTTTTATGGGCATAGGAACAACTTTAATCTGAAGCATGTACTTCTAGGGGCTAGGGGTCAGGGGTTTTAAATTAATACTATATTGTATTAATAGAATATTATGGTCATTGAATCAGGCACCCGGGCACCAGTTGACCCGCAGGAAGGACCTTCAAGAGGTCCAGCGAGCATGGACTACCAGTGAGTGGACTCTTTGTTTTTATAAATGAATTTAAGCAGTTCAGTTTCAGTTACAGTATCTGATCTTGAATAAATTTTATTCAAAGATTAGTGTTATAAGCTGTTTTATGCTTTTGAATATTTTATTTTGCATACTGCCGAGTGGAATACCCTTTAAAGGATATAGGAAAAGAAATTCTAGTTACTTATCAGATAAATGGCAGCAAAATTTGAAAGGTTACAGAAACTTTATATTTTCCTAAACCACCTTGTACCCAGATATTAAAAGTTGCCTTCAGATTAAATGTTGCCTTCGGATTATATGGGTTGCGGGGAAACTCTGCTGGTTTTTCGGTAGAAGTCAACCTTGTTATTTTATCGTGTTTTGTATAGAAGGTCAATTAGGTCATTCGTGCCCGACATCCGCCAGGTGTCGGACACGCCGGCTCGGATTCCAAAGCGGAATTTGGGTTGGCTCCTGTCACCTTGTATTCCAGCTATCTGTGCAATGAGAGGATTCTCTTGGTATGGCCAAGCCAATACTGGTGGAGGGCCATAAGGGAGGTCTAGCTGCTAGACTACAACATCTGGGTTTGGAATTCTCGCCATGGCAGCCTCTCGATCCTTCCTGAATTGTCTGTTGACTTGCCATTGCATCATGGCTGTCATGTTGTTCAGAGTATCCTATCTCCTTTGCGTTGTAGCCTCCTGTCGGAACACAGCTTCTTGTATCTGATTCAACCTCCTGGAGCCGGTCCTGGAACGTCTGCTTCGGGTGCTGTCATGAACTGAGTGTCTGGTATCACTTTCTTCTTACTCCAATCCTTCTCGGAGAACTACCTGATTTCTTTCCATGGCGTGGCGTGGGTTCTGGCTAGAGCTTCCAATATTCATATACTTGAGAAAATTTTTGTCGGAGTATGTATACTGAGAAGTCCCACTGGGCGTGCCAAATTGTTCACCCGTTTTGTTTTTACTCCTGTGATGAAAGGGCAAAGTTCCCCATTGCCTTGAAAACCATTGACTGGTCAACAAGCCAACTTTCTTTGGTGTGCGAGTGTGCCACTGCTAGCAATAAAAAATCCTAACAGACTTCTTTGAAATAGATAACTTGCGCCCTAAGTTACTGATTTCTAAATAAGCGATTGTGAATTTGGGTGAGGAATATCTCCCAAGTAAGTTCTTTTCCTGCCTCAGACTGGTGAGGACTTCATAATTTATCACAGCATAGAATTGGTAGTTCTGGCCAGAATATATGATAATAAAGTGGACTGTTTTAGGCAGAACTCCCATTTACAAAATTAAAAAGGGAGAAATCAACTCTAGAAAGACAAAACGATGGCTGGAATCCCATTTCTGCCTGGGTAGAAACTTTTGATCTGGACTGGACTGAGTATGCCTGTGCTGGACTGAGCAGTTAACAACTTCAACTGCTTAGCTTCAGCTGTAAATCGATACCAAAGTTCAATTTTGGCAGAGCTTAAATCTACTTCAAGCCTTAGGAGGCTTTTGAGCGGGCATAACTGCGGCTTATTCAATCTGAAGGAGCAGAAGTGGCTGGACTTGAGGACTTAATAAGCTGGAACTGCACTTAAAATTTGTTGACGTTTTCATATTTGTGAAAACTCAAACTCTTCTTGTCATGGCTTTTGCTGAACCAAATTTGTAACGAGAGAAGTCTCGCTTTGAATGACTTATTTCTCTAAGTCTGAACTTTGGAAGTTCTGATCTATAGCTGGCTTCTTTTGTGGCTCAAATGAGCTTTTTGGTTGCTCCAGTTTGTTTGAAGGTTCTCAGTGATCAAGTGATCATTTTGGGTTTTTTGCCTTTGGTTGATTTTTTGATTGTTTGATTGATTATTCAATTTTTTGTGTCTTTGCTCTGTTCACCCTCTCTTTATATTTATAAGAAATGTTTTGGAGTAGGGTTTCTTTCTTTTAATAAGGGGCGGCAAATTTCTCAAAAGATCTTTTATTTTTTAAATACAAAGAAGAAGGGGTTTTTATCAATTCTGGCAGATAGGCTCTCAATAGTCAGTTCTTTTAAGACCAATCACTTCTCTGGTTTTTGGAAGAGAACCTAACCCCTCTTTAATTCCAACTGCCCCTTTGTGAGAGCTCAAACCGTGATGTTCAGTTTGCTTTTCTAGTTTGAACAACTCCCTGTTTTCTTGCTTATCTCTTTTTGAGAACCTTAGCCTGCGTATCCCTTGAAAGATGGTGCTTTCTTTGGAGTAGAAACAATTTCTCTGAATATATAAAAGGGTTTTGATCTTCCAGTGGCAGAGATTTCAGAGACGTCCCTTCTTTTTGCCTGCCTCTGTCAACTCTTTATCAACCCAGTTGAAATTTTTGACTTTCCTAAAAAAGATTCACGTGGGTCTGTTTCCTTTTGGGCTCCTTCTTCTCTTTTAATCATGCTCAAGCCTTTTTTATTTTTTTGGAGACATGGGCTGCTTACTTTTTTTCTTTTTCGAGGCCCAAGTTTATTTGTAGAGTCCAGATTGCTTGGGCCCTGTGGTTTGCCTTTGTTGTTTTTGGGCGTTTGGGCTAGGTGTGCCAAATTAGGCCCAAACAATGCAGAGAGCATTGCTTTGGCGCAAAGCCAGCAAGAGAATCCAAGGGCAAAGCTGACTAGTTCAGAGTTAGCCCTTTTCGAGGATACAGAGGCAGAGCATTCCACTGCCATTCTAGCATCTGAGGAGCAGGCAGAGCAATCTGCATCAGAGCTTGTGGAGCAGGCAGAACTACCTGTTGCATTTCCAAAAGCAGGAGTGGAAGTGGCTGCTACTGTTCCTGACCTTGTGGTAATTTTTATTTTAACTCTGTCTCCCTGTTTCCTGCAATTCTGTCCTGTCTTCGCTTTTCAACTGTTAGTCTTTTCAGGTAGAAGTGCCTAGATCTGCTAGTGTTCTGGCAACGATGACCAGCCCTCTGAAGCCTCCAATTGTTGCTGTAAGTGCTTACTCATTTGTGGATCTTCCTTTTAGTTTCAACGTCTCGTGTAGAACTGACTTGAGCTCTTCTTGCAGATGCCCATTCATTCCTTTCCAAGCTCCTCTGCCACTGCTTCCTTTGCTGACCCAGAGATGGCAGAATTTGAAGCCATGGACCTAGATGCCCTCTATCAACTCTTTATCAACCCAGTTGAAATTTTTGACTTTCCTAAAAAAGATTCACGTGGGTCTGTTTCCCTTTGGGCTCCTTCTTCTCTTTTAATCATGCTAAAGCCTTTTTCCTTTTTCGGGAGCCATGGACTACTTGCTTTTTTTCTTTTTCGAGGCCCAAGTTTATTTGTAGACTCCAGACTGCTTGGGCCCTGCGGTTTGCCTTTGTTATTTTTGGGCTTTTGGGCTGGGTGTGCCAAATTAGGCCCAAACAATTTCACTCAAAACTCAGCATATGACTCCTCCCACCATATTATGATGTTCCCCAAGTTTTGGACTCAATCCGATATCAATTGGTCAAAAAAATTGGATTATTCATGTTCGTACGAAGTTCGTTCTCTAACGGCGTGGTTGGTGTATTTCATAGTATTTGCTATTGGATTTCACTCAAAACCCACCAAATGACTCCTCCCACTATATTATGATCTTCTACAAGTTTGGGACTCAATCCGATATCGAATGGTCCGTGAAATCGGACAATTCAGGTTTCTATGAAGTTCGTTACGAAATGGAGTGATTAGTGTATTGCATAGTTTTAGCCATTGGATTTCACTCAAAACTCACCAAATGACTCCTCCCACCATATTATGATGCTGACCACGTTTTGGGCTCAATCCGATATCGATTGAAACAAGAAATCGGACAATTCAAGTTCGTACGAAGTTCGTTCATAAAATGGAGTTGTCGGTGTACTGGAACGTTTTAAAGATGGGATTTCACTCAAAACAAGCCAAATGACTCCTCCCATCATATTATGATGTTGACCAAGTTTTGGGCTCAATCCGATGTCAATTGAACCAAGAAATTGGATAATTCAAGTTCGTGCGAAGTTCGTTCATCAAATCGAGTTGTTGGTGTATGGCGTAGTTTTAGCGATTGGTTTTCACTCAAAACTCACCAAATAACTCCTCCCACCATATTATGATGTCGACCAAGTTTGGGTTTAATCCGATATCGATTGCCCAATGAAAATGGCCAATTCAAGTTCGTAAGAAGTTCGTTCCTTAAATGGAGTGGTTGGTGTATTGCATAGTTTTTGCGATTGGATTTCACTCAAACTCACCAAATGACTCCTCCCACAATATTATGATGTTGACCAAGTTTTGGGCTCAATCCAATATCGATTGCCCAATGAAATTGGACAATTCATGTTCGTACGAAGTTCGTTTCGTAAATGAAGTGGTTGGTGAATTGCATAGTTTTAGCGGTTGGATTTCACTCAAAACTGACCAAATGACTCCTCCCACCATATTATGACGTTGACCAAGTTTTGGGCTTAATCTGATATCTATTGAACAACGAAATTGGACAATTAAAGTTCGTACGAAGTTCGTTCAGTAAATGGAGTGGTTGGTGCATTGCATAGTTTTAGCGATTGGATTTCACTCAAAACTCACCAAATGACTCCTCCCACCATATTATGATGTTGACCAAGTTTTGGGCTCAATCCGATATCGATTGCCCAATGAAGTTGGACAATTCAAGTCCGTAAGAAGTTCGTTCTGTAAATGGAGTGGTTGGTGTATTGCATAGTTTTAGTGATTGGATTTCAATCGAAACACACCAAATGACTCCTCCCACCATATTATGATGTTGACCAATTTTGGGCTCAATCCGATATCGATTGAACCAAGAAATCTTACAATTCAAGTTCGTATCAACTTCGTTCATCAAATGGACTTGTTGGTATATTGCATAGTTTTAGTGATTGGATTTCACTCAAAACTCACCAAATGACTCTTCCCACCATATTATGATATTGACCAAGTTTTGGCCTTAATCCCATATAGACTGCCCAGTGAAATTGGGCAATTCAAGTTCATACGAAGTTCGTTCAACAAATGCTGTGGTTGGTGTATTGCATAGTTTTAGATATTGTATTTCACTCAAAACTCACCAAATGACTCCTCCCACCATATTATGATGTTCACCAAGTTTTGGGCTCAATCCGATATCCATTGCCCAATGAAATTGGATAATTCAAGTTCGTACGAAGTTCGTTCTGTATACGGAGTGGTTGGGGTATTGCTTAGTTTTAGCATTTGAATTTCACTCAAAACTCACCAAATGACTCCTCCCGCCATATTATGATGTTGACCAAGTTTTGGGCTCAATCCGATATTGATTGCCGAATGATATTGGACAATTCAAGTTCGTACAAAGTTCGTTCCGTAAATGGAGTGGTTGGTGTATTGCATAGTTTTAGCGATTGGATTTCCCTCAAAACTCACCAAATGACTCCTCCCACCACATTATGATGTTGACTAAGTTTTGGGCTCAATCCGTTATCGATTGCCCAATGAAATGGGACAATTCAAGTTCGTACGAAGAGCGTTCAGTAAATGGAGTGGTTGGTGTATTGCATAGTTTTAGCGATTGGATTTCACTCAAAACTTACCAAATGACTCCTCCCACCATATTATGATGTTGACCAAGTTTTGGGCTCAATCTAATATCGATTGAACCAAGAAATCGGACAACTCCAGTACGTACGAAGTTCGTTCTATAAATGGAGTGGTTCATGTATTGCATAGTTTTAGAGATTGGATTTCACTCAAAACTCACCAAATTACTCCTCCCACCATATTATGACGATGACCAAGTTTTGGGCTCAATCCGATATCGATTGGCCCAATAAATCGGATAAAATTCAATTTCGTACGAAGTTCGTTTATAAAATGGAGTTGTCGGTGTACTGGAACGTTTTAAAGATTGGATTTCACTCAAAACTAGCCAAATGACTCCTCCCACCATATTATGATGTTGACCAAGTTTTGGGCTCAATCCGATGTCAATTGAACCAAGAAATTGGACAATTCAAGTTCGTGCGAAGTTCGTTCATCAAATCGAGTTGTTGGTGTATTGCGTAGTTTTAGCGATTGGTTTTCACTCAAAACTCACCAAATAACTCCTCCCACCATATTATGATGTCGACCAAGTTTGGGTTTAATCCGATATCGATTGCCCAATGAAAATGGCCAATTCAAGTTCGTACGAAGTTCGTTCCGTAAATGGAGTGGTTGGCGTATTGCATAGTTTTTGCGATTGGATTTCACTCAAACTCACCAAATGACTCCTCCCACAATATTATGATGTTGACCAAGTTTTGGGCTCAATCCGATATCGATTGCCCAATGAAATTGGACAATTCATGTTCGTACGAAGTTCGTTTCGTAAATGAAGTGGTTGGTGAATTGCATAGTTTTAGCGGTTGGATTTCACTCAAAACTGACCAAATGACTCCTCCCACCATATTATGATGTTGACCAATTTTTGGGCTCAATCTGATATCAATTGAACCAAGAAATCTTACAATTCAAGTTCGTACGAAGCTCGTTTATCAAATGGAGTTGTTGGTGTATTGCATAGTTTTAGAGATTGGATTTCACTCAGAACTCACCAAATGACTGCTCCTACCATATTATGATGTTGACCAAGTTTTGGGCTCAATCCGATATCGATTGAACCATGAAATCGGACAAATCAATTTCGTATGAAGTTCGTTCATCAAATGGAGTTGTTGGTGTATTGCATAGTTTTAGAGATTGGATTTCCCTCAAAACTCACCAAATGACTCCTCCCACCATATTATGATGTTCACCAGTTTTCGGCCCAATCCGATATCGATTGAACCACGAAATCAGACAGTTCAATTTCGTACGAAGTTCGCTCATCAAAGGGAGTTGTTGGTGTATTGCATAGTTTTAGCGATTGGATTTCACTTCAAACTCGCCAAATAACTCCTCCTCCCATATTATGATGTTGACCAAGTTTTGGGCTCAATCTGATATCGATTGCACCAACAAATCGGACAATTCAAGTTCGTACGAAGTTCGTTCAATAAATGGAGTGGTTGGTGTATTGCATAGTTTTAGAGATTGGATTTCACTCAAAACCCACCAAATGACTCCTCCCACCATATTATGACTTGACCAAGTTTTGGGCTCAATCCAATATCAATTGAACCATGAAATCGGACAATTCAGTTTCGTATGAAGTTCATTCATCAAATGGAGTTGTTGGTGAATTGCATAGTTTTAGAGATTGGATTTCACTGAAAACTCACCAAATAATTCCTCCCACCATATTATGATGTTAACAAAGTTTTGAGCACAATCCCATATCGATTGCCCAATGAAATTGGACAATTCAAGTTCGTACGAAGTTTGTTCCGTAAATGGAGTGGTTGGTGTATTGCAAAGTTTTAGCGATGGGATTTCACGCAAAACTCACCAAAAGACTCCGCTCATAATATCTGTAAATGGAGTGGTTGGTGTATTCCATAGTTTTAGCGGTTGGATTTCACTCAAAACTAACCAAATGACCCCTCCCACCATATTATGATGTTGACCAAGTTTTGGGCTCAATTCGATATCGATTGAACCATGAAATCGGACAATTCAATTTTGTACGAAGTTCGTTCATCAAATGGAGTTGTTGGTGTATTCCATAATTTTAGTGATTCGATTTCGCTCAAAACTCTCCAAATGACTCTTCCCACCATATTATGATGTTCACCAAGTTTTGGGTTCAATCCGATATCGATTGCCCAATGAAATTGGATAATTGAGGTTTGTACAAAGTTCGTTCCATAAATGGAGTGGTTGGTGTATTGCATAGTTTTAGCGATTGGATTTCATTCAATACTCACCAAATAACTCCTCCCACCATATTATGATGTTGACCAAGTTTTGGGCTCAATTCGATATCGATTGAACCATGAAATCGAACAATTCAATTTCGTACGAAGTTCGTTCATCAAATGGAGTTGTTCGTGTATTGCATAGTTTTAGTGATTGGATTCCACTCAAAACTCACCAAATGACTCCTCCCACCATATTATGATGTTGACCAAGTTTTGGGCTCAATCCGATATCGAGTGCCCAATGAAATTGGATAATTCTAGTTCGAGCGAAGTTCGTTCTGTAAATGGATTGTTGGTGTATTGCACAGTTTTGGAGATTGGATTTCACTCAAAACTCTCCAAATGACTCCTCCCACCATATTATGATGTTGACCAAGTTTTGGGCTCAATCCGATATCGATTGCCCAATGAAATGGGACAATTCAAGTTCGCACGAAGTTTGTTCCGTAAATGGAGTGGTTGGTGTTTTGCATAGTTTTAGCTATTGGATTTCACTCAGAACTCACCAACTGACTGCTCCCACCATATTATTTTGTTGACCAAGTTTTCGACTCAATCCGATATCGGTTGAACCAAGAAATCGAACAATTCAAGTCCGAATGAAGCTCGTTCATCAAATGGAGTTGTTGGTGTAATGCATAGTTTTAGCAATAGGATTTCTCCCAAAACTCACTAAATGACTCCTCCCACCATATTATGATGTTGACCAAGTTATGGGCGCAATCTGATATCGATTAAACCAAGAAATCAGACAATTCAGGTACGTACGAAGTTCATTTCGTAACTGGAGTGGTTGGTGTATTGCAAAGTTTTAGCGATTGGATTTCACTCAAAACTCACCAAACGACTCATCCCACCATATTACGATGTTGACCAAATTTTGGGCTCAATCCGATATCGATTGCCTAATGAAATGGGACAATTCAAGTTTGTACGAAGTTCGTTCTGTAAATGGTGTGGTTGGTGTATTGTATAGTTTTAGCAATTGGATTTCACTCAAAACTCTCCAAATGACTCCTCCCACCATATTATGATGTTGGCCAAGTTTTGTGCCCAATCCGATATCGATTGAACTAAGAAATCTGGCAATTCGAGTTCGTACGAAATTCGTTCTGTAAATGGTTTGGTTGGTGTATTTCATAGTTTTAGCAATTGGATTTCACTCAAAACTCACCAAATGACTCCTCCCACCATATTATGATGTTGACCAAGTTTTGGGCCCAACCCGATATCGATTGAACCAAGAAATCTAACAATTCAAGTTCGTACGAAGTTCATTCCGTAAGTGGAATGGTTGGTGTATTGCATAGTTTTTGCGATTGGATTTGACTCAAAACTCACCGAACAACTCATCCCACCATATTACGATGTTGACCAAATTTTGGGCTCAATCCGATATCGATTGCCTAATGAAATGGGACAATTCAAGTTCGTACGAAGTTCGTTCTGTAAATGGAGTGGTTGGTGTATTGCATAGTTTTAGCCATTGGATTTCACTCAAAACTCACCAAAAGACTCCTCCCACTATATTATGATGTTACCTAAGTTTTGGACTCAATCCGATATCGATTGGTCCACGAAATCGGCTAATACAGGTCCGTTCGAAGTTCGTTCTAAAATGGAGTGATTGGTGTATTGTATAGTTCAAGAGATTGGATTTCATTCAAAACCCACCAAATGACTCCTCCCAGAATATTATGATGTTCCTCAAGTTTTGGACTCAATCCGATATCGATTGTCCATGAAATTGGACAATTCAGGTTCGTACGAAGCTCGTTCTGAAATGAAGTAGTTGGTGTATTGCTTTGTTTTAGCCATTGGATTTCGCTCAAAACTCACCAAAGGACTCCTCCCACCATACTATGATGTTCCCCAAGTTCAGGGCTGAATTCGAGATCGATTGGTCCAAGAAATTGGACTATTCAAGTCCGTACAAAGTTCATTCTCTAACAGAGTGGTTGGTGTATTTCACCGTTTTTGCTATTGGATTTAATTCAAAACCGACCAAATGACTCCTCCCACTATATTATGATGTTCCCCAAATTTCGTACTCAATCCGATATCGATTGGCCCCTGAAATTGGGCAATTCAGATTCGTACGAAGTTCATTATGAAATGGAGTGGTTGGTGTATTGCATTGTTTTAGCCGTTGGATTTCACTCAAAACTCACCAAATGACTCCTCCCACCATATTATGACGTTCCCCAAGTTTTTGATCTAATCCGATATCAATTCGTCCACGAAATCAGACAATTCAGTTTCATACGAAGTTCATTCTGAAATGGAGTGGTTGGTGTATTGCATTGTTCTAGAGATTGGATTTCACTAAAAACCCAACAAATGACTCTTTCCACTATATTATGATGTTCCCCAAGTTTTGGACTCAATCCGATATCGATTGGTTCATGAAATTGGACAATTCAGGTTCGTAAGAAGTTCGTTCTGAAATGGAGTGGTTGGTGTATTGCATAGTTCTAGAGATTCGATTTCACTGAAAACCCACCAAATGACTCCACCCACTAAATTAAGATGTTCCCCCAGTTCTGGACTAAAGCTGATATCATTTGGTTCATGAAATCGGAGAATTCAGGTTCGTACGAAGTTCGTTATGAAATGGAGTGGTTTGGTGTACTGCATAGTTTTAGATATTGGATTTTACTCAAAACTCAGCAAATGACTCCTCCCACCATATTATGATGTTCCAGAAGTTTTGGGCTCAATCCGATATCGATTGGTTCATGAAATTGGACAATTCAGGTTCGTACGAAGTTCATTATGAAATGGAGTGGTTGGTGTATTGCATAGTTCTAGAGATTGGATTTCACTGAAACCCACCAAATGACTCCTCCCACTATATTATGATGTCCCCCCAGTTTTGAACTAAAGCTGATATCGTTTGGTTCATGAAATCAGACAATTCAAGTTCGTACGAAGTTCGTTATGAAATGGAGTAGTTGGTGTACTACATAGTTTTAGCCATTGGATTTCACTCAAAACTCGCCAAATGACTCTTCCCACCATATTATGATGTTCCCTAAGTTTTGGACTAAATTCGATATCAATTGGTCCCTGAAATCGGACAATTCAGGTTCATATGAAGTTCGTTCTCAAATGAAGTGGTAGGTGTATTGCATTGTTTTAGCCATTGGATTTCACTCAAAACTCCCAAAATGACTCCTCCCACTATATGATGATGTTCACCAAATTTCGAACTCAATCCGATATCGATTGGTCCCTGAAATTGGGCAATTCAGATTCGTACGAAGTTCATTATAAAATGGAGTGGTTGATGTATTGCATAGTTTTTGCCGTTGGATTTCACTCTAAACCCACCAAATGACTCCTGCCACAATATTATCATGTTCCCCAAGTTTTGGACTCAATCAAATATTGACACGTCCATGAAATCCGACAATTCAGGTTCGTACTAAATTCATTCTGAAATGGAGTGGTTGGTGTATTGCATAGTTCTAGAGATTGGATTTCCCTGAAAACCCACCAAATGACTCCTCCCACTAAATTTTGATGTTCCCCAAGTTTTGGCCTCAATCCGAAATCGATTGGTCCATGAAATTGGACAATTCAGGTTCGTACGAAGTTCGTTATGAAATGGAGTGGTTGGTGTTTTGCATAGTTTTATCCATCGGATTTCACTCAAAACTCACCAAATGACTCCTCCCACCATATTATGATGTTCCTCAAGTTTTGGACTCAATCCGTAATCGATTCGTCCATGAAATCGTACAATTCAGGTTCGGACGAAGTACATTCTGAAGTGGAGTGGTTGGTGTATTGTATAGTTCTAGAGATTGGATTTCACTCAAAACTCCCCAAATGACTCCTCCCACAATATTATGATGTTCCCTAAGTTTTGGACTCAATTCGATATTGATTGGTCCACGAAATTGGACAATTCAGGTTCGTTCCAAGTTCGTTCTTAAAATGGAGTGGTTGGTGTATTATATAGTTCTAGAGATTGGATTTCACTCAATACTCACCAGTTGACTCCTCCCGTCATATTATGTTGCTCCCCATGTTGTGTACTCAATCCGATATCGATTGGTCCATGAAATCGGACAATTCAGGTTCGTACGAAGTTCGTTCTAAAATGCAGTGGTTGGTGTATTGCATAGTTTTGGCAATTGGATTTCACTAAAAACACTACTCCCACAACATTATAATGTTCCCCAAGTTTTGGACTCAATCCGATATCGATTGTTCCAGGAAATTGGATATTTGAGGTTCTTACGAAGTTCGTTCTTAAATGGAGTGGTTGGTGTATTGCATAGTTCTAGAGATTGGATTTCACTCAAAACCCACCAAATGACACCTCCCACCATATTATGATGTTCCCCAAGTTTTGGACTCAATCCTATATCGATTGGTCCATGAAATTGGACAATTCAGGTTCGTACGAAGTTCGTTATCAAATGGACTGGTTGGCGTATTGCGTAGTTCTAGAGATTGAATTTCACTCAAAACCCACCAAATGACTCCTTCCACCATATTATGATGTTCCCCAAGTTTTGGACTCAATCCGATATCGATTCGTCCATGAAATCGGACAATTCATGTTCGTACGAAGTTCGTTCTGAAATGGAGTGGTTGGTGTATTGCATAGTTTTAGCCATTGGATTTCTCTCAAAACTCACCAAATGAGTCCTCCCACCGTATTATGATGTTCTTCAAGTTTTGGACTCAATCCGATATCCATTCGTCCATGAAATCGGACAATTCAGGTTCAGACGAAGTTCGTTCTGAAATGGAGTGGTTGGTGTATTACATTGTTTTAGCCATTGGATTTCACTCAAAATTCACAAAATGACTCCTCCCACAACATTATGATGTTCCCCAAGTTTTGTACTCAATCCGATATCGATTAGTCCTTGAAATCGGACAATTCAGGTTCGTACAAAGTTCATTCTGAAATGGGGTGGATGGTTTATTGCTTAGTTTTAGCCATTGGATTTCGCTCAAAAGTCACCAAACGACTCCTCCACCATATTATGATGTTCCCCAAGTTTTCGACTCAATCCAATATCGATTGGTCCATGAAATCGAACAATTCAGGTTCGAACGAAGTTCGTTTTGAAATGTAGTGGTTGGTGTATTGCATAGTTCAAGAGGTTGGATTTCACTCAAAACCCACCAAATGACTCCTCTCACCATATTATGACGGTCCCCAAGTTTTGGACTCAGTCCGATATCGATTGGTCCATGAAATCGGACAATTCAAGTTCGTACGAAGTTCATTCTGAAATGGAGTGGTCTGTGTATTGCATAGTTGTAGAGATCGGATTTCACTCAAAACCCACCAAATGACTCCTCCCACGATATTATGATGTTCCCTAAGTTTTAGACTCAACCCGACATCTTTTGGTCCACGAAATTGGACAATTCAGGTTCGTACGAAGTTTATTCTAAAATGGAATTGTTGGTGTATTGCATAGTTCTAGAGGGTGGATTTTACTGAAAACCCACCAAGTGACTCCTCCCACTATATTATGATGTTCCCTAAGTTTTGGACGTAATCCGATTTCGATTGGTCCATGAAATCGGAAAATTCAGGTTCGTACGAAGTTTATTCTGAAATGGAGTGGTTAGTGTATTGCATAGTTCTAGAGATCGGATTTCACTCAAAACCCGCCAAATGACTCCTTCCACGATATTATGATGTTCCCCAAGTTTTAGACTCAACCCAATATCGATTGGCCCATGAAATTGGACAATTCAGGTAAGTGTGAAGTTCGTTCCAAAATGGAATTGTTGGTGTTTTGCATAGTTCTAGAGATTGGATTTCACTCAAAACTCACAAAATGACTCCTCCCACAACATTCTGATGTTCCCCAAGTTTTGGACTCAATCTGATATCGATTTGTCCATGAAATCAGACAATTTAGGTTTGTTCGAAGTTCGTTCTGAAATTGAGTGGTTGGTGTATTGCATGGTTTTAGGTATTGGATTTCACTCAAAACTCACCAATATGACTCCTCCCACCATATTATGATGTTCTCCAAGTTTTGGACTCAATCCGATATCGATTGGTCTTTGAAATTGGACAATTCTTGTTCGTACGAAGTTTGTTCTCTAATGGGTTGGTGTATTGCGTAGTTTTGGCAATTGAATTTCAATCAAAACTCATCAACTGACTCCTATCACAACATTATGTTGTTCCCCAAGTTTTGGACTCAATCCGATATCGATTGGTCAATGAAATTGGACTATTCAGGTTCGTATGAAGGTCATTTTGAAATGGAGTGGTTGGTGTATTGTATAGTTCTAGATATTGGATTTCACTCTAAACCCACCAAATGACTCCTGCCACAATATTATGATGTTACCCAAGTTTTGGACTCAATCAGATGTTGATTCGTCCATGAAATCCGACAATTCAGGTTCGTACGAAGTTCGTTCTGAAATGGAGTGGTTGGTGTATTGCATAGTTTTAGCTGTCGGATTTCTCTCAAAACTCACCAAATGACTCCTCCCACGATATTATGATGTTACCCAAGTTTTGGACTCAATTCGATATCGATTGTTCCATGAAATTGGACAATTCAGGTTCGTACGAAGTTCGTCATGAAATGGAGTGGTTGGTGTATTGCATAATTTTATAAATTGGATTTCACTCAAAACTCACCAAATGACTCCTCCCACCATATTATGATGTTCCCCAAGTTTTGGACTCAAGCCGATATCGATTGGTCCATGAAATCAGATAATTCATGTTCGTACGAAGTTCTTTTTGAAATGGAGTGGTTGGTGTACTGTATAGTTCTAGAGATGGGATATCACTCAAAGCCCACCAAATGACTCCTCCCACAATATTATGATGTTCCCCAATTTTTGGACCCAATCCGATATCCATTGGTCCATGAAATTTGACAATTCCGGTTCGTACAAAGTTCGTTCTGAAATGTAGTGGTTGGTGTGTTGTATAGTTCTAGAGATTGGATTTCTCTCAAAACCCACCAATTGACTCCTCCCACAATATTATGAGGTTCCCCAAGTTTTGGACTCAATCCGATATCGATTGGTCCATGAAATCAGACAATTCAAGATTGCAAAGTTTTGGCAATTGGATGTCACTCAAAACTCCCCAAATGACTCCTCCCACAACATTATGATGTTCCCCAAGTTTTGGACTCAATCCGATATCGATTGTTCCATGAAATTGGACAATTCAAGTTCGTACGAAGTTCGTCATGAAATGGAGTGGTTGGTGTATTGCATAATTTTATAAATTGGATTTCACTCAAAACTCACCAAATGACTCCTCCCACCATATTATGATGTTCCCCAAGTTTTGGACTCAAGCCGATATCGATTGGTCCATGAAATCAGATAATTCATGTTCGTACGAAGTTCGTTCTGAAATGGACTGGTTGGTTTGCTGTATAGTTCTACAGATGGGATATCACTCAAAGCCCACCAAATGACTCCTCCCACAATATTATGATGTTCCCCAATTTTTGGACCCAATCCGATATCGATTAGTCCATGAAATTCGACAATTCCGGTTCGTACAAAGTTCGCTCTGAAATGTAGTGGTTGGTGTGTTGTATAGTTCTAGAGATTAGATTCACTCAAAACCTACCACGTGACTCCTTCCACTATATTATGATGTTCCCCACGTTTTGGACTCAATCCGTTATCGATTGGCCCACCAAATTGGACAATTCAAGTTCGTGCGAAGTTCGTTATGAAATGGAGTAGTTGGTGTATTGCATAGTTTTAGCCATTGGATTTCACTCAAAACTCACCAAGTGACTCCTCCCACCATATTATGAGGTTCCCTAAGTTTTAGACCAAATCCGAAGTCAATTGGTCCATGAACTTGGACAATTCATGTTCGTACGAAGTTGTACTAAAATAGAGTGGTTGGTGTATTGCATAGTTCTAGAATTGGATTTTACTCAAAACCCACCAAATGACTCCTCCCACCATATTATGATGTTCACCAAATTTTGGACTTAATCCGATATCGATTTGTCCATGAAATCAGACAATTCAGGTTCGTATCAAGTTCGTTCTGAAATGGAGTGGTTGGTGTATTGCATAGTTCTAGAGATCGGATTTTACTCAAAACCCACCAAATGACTCCACTCACTATATTATCATGTTCCTCAAGTTTTGGGCTCAATCCGATATCGATTGGTGCATGAAATTCGACAATTCAGGTTCGAATGAAGTTCGTTCCGAAATGGAGTGGTTGGTGTATTGTACTGTTCTAGGGATTGGATTTCACTCAAAACCCACCAAATGACTCCTTCCACAACATTATGACGTTCCCCAAGTTTTGGGCTCAATCCGATATCGATTGCTCCATCAAATAGGACAATTCAGGTTTGTACGAGGTTCGTTCTGAAATGGAGTGCATGGTGTATTGCATAGTTTTGCCAATTGGATTTCACTCAAAACCCACCAAATGACTCCTCCCACCATATTATGATGTTCCCCAAATTTTGGACTTAATCCGATATCGATTTGTCAATCAAATTAGACAATTCAGGTTCGTATGAAGTTCGTTTTGAAATGGAGTGGTTGGTGTATTACACAATTCTAGAGATTGGATTTTACTCAAAACCCACCAAATGTCTCCTCCCACTATAATATCATTTTCCCCAAGTTTTGGACTCAATCCAATATCGAGTGGTCCATGAAATTGGACAATTCACGTACGTAAGAAATTCGTTCTGAAATGGAGTGGTTGATGTATTGTATAGTTCTATAGATTGGATTTCTCTCAAAACTCACAAAATGACTCCTCCCACAACATTATGATGTTCCCCAAGTTCGGACACAATCCGATACAGATTGGTCCCTAAAATTGGACATTTCTTGTTCGTTCGAAGTTCGTTCTGAAATTTAGTGGTTGGTGTGTTGTAATGTTCTAGAGATTGGATTTCACTCAAAACTCACCATATGACTCCTCCAACCATATTATGATGTTCCCCAAATTCTAAACTCAATCCGAAATCGATTGGTCCAAGAAATTGGACTACTCATGTTCGTACGAAGTAAGTTATAAAATGGAGTGGTTGGTGTATTGCATAGTTTTAGCTATTGGATTTCACTCAAAACCCACCAAATGACTCCTCCCAACATATTATGATGTTACCCAAGTTTTGGACTCAATCCGATATCGATTTGTCCGAGAAATCGGACAATTCAGGTTCGTACGAAGTTCGTTCTGAAATCGAGTGGTTGGCTTATTGCATTGTTTTAGCCATTGGATTTCACTCAAAACTCGCAAAATGACTACTCCCACAACATTATGATGTTCCCCAAGTTTTGGACACAATCCAATACAGATTGGTCCCTGAAATTTTACAATCCAGGTTCGTTTGAAGTTCGTTCTGAAATGGAGTGGTTGGTGTATTGTATAGTTCTAGAGATTGGATTTCACTCAAAACTCACCATATGACTCCTCCCACCATATTATGATGTTCCCCCAGTTTTGGACACAATCCGATACAGATTGGTCCCTGAAATTTTACAATTCAAGTTCATTCGAAGTTCGTTCTGAAATGGAGTGGTTGATGTATTGTATAGTTCTTGAGATTGATTTTTACTCAAAACACACCATATGACTCCTCCCAACATATTATGATGTTCCCCATGTTTTGGACATAATCCCATATCGATTGGTCCTTGAAATTGGACAATTCAGGTTCGTACGAAGTTCATTCTGAAATGGGGTGGTTGGTGTATTGCATAGTTCTAGAGATTGGATTTTACTCAAAACCCACCAAATGACTCCTCCCGCTATATCATCATGTTCCCCAAATTTTGGACTCAATCTGATATCGATTTGTCCATGAAATCAGACGATTCAGGTTCGTATGAAGTTCGTTCTAAAATGGAGTGCTTGGTATATGGCATAGTTCTAGAGATTGGATTTTACTCAAAACCCACCAAATGACTCCTCCCACTATATCATCATGTTCCCCAAATTTCGGACTCAATCAGATATCAATTGGTCCATGAAAATGGACAATTCAGGTTTGTACGAAATTTGATCTGAAATGGAGTGGTTGGTGTATTGCATAGTTTTAGCCATTGGACTTCACTCAAAACTCACCTTATGACTCATCCCACCATATTATGAAGTTCTCCAAGTTTTGGGTTCAATCCGATATCGATTGGTCCATGAAATTCGGCTATTCATTTTGTACGAAGTTCGTTATGAAATGTAGTGGTTGGTGTACTTCATACTTTTTTATATTGGATTTCACTCAAAACAACCAAATGACTCCTCCCACAATATTATGACGTTCCCCAAGTTTCGGACTCAATCCGATATCGATTTGTCCATGAAATCGGACAATTAAAATTCGTACGAAGTTCTGAAATGGAGCGGTTGGTGTATTGCACTGTTTTGGCCATTTGATTTCACTCAAAACTGACAAAATGACTCCTCCCACAACATTATGATGTTCCCCAAGTTTTGGACTCAATCCGATACCGATTGGTCCTTGAAATTGGACAATTTAGGTTCGTACGAAGTTCGTTATGAAATGTAGTGGTTGGTCTATTGCTTTGTTTTAGCCATTGGATTTCACTCAAAACTCTCAAAATGACTCCTCCCACAACATAATGATGTTCCCCAAGTTTTGGACTCAATCCGATACCGATTGGTCCTTGAAATTGGACAATTCAGGTTCGTACGAAGTTTGTTCTGAAATGGAGTGGTTGGTCTATTGCACTATTTTAGCCATTGGATTTCACTCAAAACTCTCAAAATGACTCCTCCCACAACATAATGATGTTCTCCAAGTTTTGGACTCAATCCGATATCGATTTGTCCATGAAATCAAACAATTAAAGTTCGTACGAAGTTCATTCTAAAATGGAGTTGTTGGTGTATTGCATTGTTCTAAAGATTGGATTTTACCCAAAACCCACCAAATGACTCCTCCCACTATATTATCATGTTCCCCAAGTTTTGGACTCAATCCGATTTCAATTGGTCCATGAAATTGGACAATTCAAGTTCGTACGAAGTTTGAACGGAAATGGAGTCGTTGGTGTATTGCATAGTTTTAGCCATTGGATTTCACTCAAAACTCACCGTATGACTCCTCCCACCATATTATGATGTTCCCCAAGTTTTCGGTTCAATCCGATATCGATTGGTCCAAGAAATTGGACTATTCATATTCGTACGAAGTTCGTTATGAAATCGAGTGGTAGGTGTATTTCATAGTTTTTGCAAACAGATTTCACTCAAAACCCCCCAAATCACTCCTCCCACAATATTATGCTGTGCCTCAAGTTTTGGACTCAATCCGATATCGATTTGTCCATGAAATCGGAGAATTTAGGTTCGTACGAAGTTTGTTCTCACATCGAGTGGTTGGTGTATTTTAATGTTCTGGAGATTGGATTTTACTCAAAACAAACTAGATGACTCCTCCCACAAGATTGTGATGTCCCCCAAGTTTAGGGCTCAATCCGATATCGATTGGTCCAAGAAATTGGACTATTCATGTTCGTACGAACTTCGTTCTCTAATGGAGTGGTTGGTGTATTGCGTAGTTTTGGCAAATGGATTTCACTCAAAACCCATCAAATGACTCCTCCCACAACATTATGATGTTCCCCAAGTTTTGGACTCAATCCGATATCGATTGGTTCACGGAATTGGACAATTCAGGTTTGTACGGAGTTCGTTTTGAAATGGACTTGTTGGTGTATTGCATAGTTCTTGAGATTGGATTTCACTCAAAACACACCAAATGACTCCTCCCACCAAATTATGATGTTCCCCAAGTTTTGGACTCAATCCGATATCGATTAGTGCTTGAAATCGGACCATTCAGGTTCGTACGAAGCTCGTTTTGAAATGAAGTGGTTGATGTATTGTAAAGTTCTAGAGATTGCATTTCACTGAAAACGCACCAAATGACTCCTCCCACTATATTACGTTGTTCTCCAAGTTTTGGACTCGATCCGACATCGATTAGTCCATGAAATCAGACATTTCAGGTTCGTACAAAGTTCGATATGAAATTGACTGGTTGGTTTATTGCGTAGTTTTAGCCCTTGGATTTCAGTCAAAACTCACCAAATGACTCCTCCCACCATATTATGATGCTGACCACATTTTGGGCTCAATCCGATATCGATTGAACCAAGAAATCAGACAATTCAAGTTCGTACGAAGTTCGTTCATAAAATGGAGTTGTTGGTGTACCGGAACGTTTTAGCGATTGGATTTCACTCAAAACTAGCCAAATGACTCCTCCCACCATATTATGATGATGACCAAGTTTTGGGCTCAATCCGATGTTGATTGAACCAAGAAATCGGACAATTCAAGTTCGTACGAAGTTCGTTCATAAAATGGAGTTGTTGGTGTACAGGAACGTTTTAGCGATTGGATTTCACTCAAAACTAGCTAAATGACTCCTCCCACCATATTATGATGATGACCAAGTTTTGGGCTCAATCCGATGTCAATTGAACCAAGAAATCGGACAATTCAAGTTCGTGCGAAGTTCGTTCATCAAATGGAGTTGTTGGGGTATAGCGTAGTTTTAGCGATTGGATTTCAGTCAAAACTCACCACATGACTCCTCCCACCGTATTATGATGTCGACCAAGTTTGGGTTCATTCCGATATCGCTTGCCCAATGAAATTGGCCAAGTCTAGTTCGTACGAAGTTCGTTCCGTAAATGGAGTGGTTGGTGTATTGAATAGTTTTAGCGATTGGATTTCACTCAAAACTTACTAAATGACTCCTCGCACCATGTTATAATGTTGACCAAGTTTTGAGCTCAACGAGATATCGATTCCCCAATAAAATTGGACAATTCAAGTTCGTACGAAGTTCGTTCCGTAAATGGAGTGGTTGGTGTATTGCGTAGTTTCAGTGATTGGATTTCACTCAAAACTCACCAAATGACTCCTCCCACCATATTATGATGTTGACCATGTTTTGGGCTCAATCCGATATCGATTGCCCAATGAAATTGGACAATTCAAGTTCGTACGAAGTTCGTTCAATAAATCGAGTGCTTGGTGTATTGCATAGTTTTACGTATTGTATTTTACTCAAAACTCACCAACTGACTCCTCCCACCACATTATGATGTTGACCAAGTTTTGGGCCCAATCCGATATCAATTGAACCATGAAATCGGACAATTCAATTTCGTACGAAGTTCGTTCATCAAATAGAGTTGTTTGTGTATTGCATAGTTTTAGCAATTGGATTTCACTCAGAACTCACCAAATGACTCCTCCCACCGTATTACGATGTTGACGAAGTTTTGGGCTCCATCCGACATCGATTGTCCAATGAAATTGGACAATTCAGGTTCGTACGAAGTTCGTTCAGTAAATGGAGTGGTTGGTGTATTGCATAGTTTTAGCAAGTCGATTTCACTCAAAACTCACCAAATGACTCCTCCCAACATATTATGATGTTGACCAAGTTTTGGGCTTAATTCGATATCGATTGTCCAATGAAATTGGACAATTCAAGTTCGTACGAAGTTCGTTCAATAAATCGAGTGCTTGGTGTATTGCATAGTTTTGCGTATTGTATTTTACTCAAAACTCACCAACTGACTCCTCCCACCATATTATGATGTTGACCAAGTTTTGGGCCCAATCCGATATCAATTGAACCATGAAATCGGACAATTCAATTTCGTACGAAGTTCGTTCATCAAATAGAGTTGTTTGTGTATTGCATAGTTTTAGCGATTGAATTTCACTCAGAACTCACCAAATGACTCCTCCCACTATATTACGATGTTGACGAAGTTTTGGGCTCCATCCGATATCGATTGCCCAATGAAATTGGACAATTCAGGTTCGTACGAAGTTCGTTCAGTAAATGGAGTGGTTGGTGTATTGCATAGTTTTAGCAAGTCGATTTCACTCAAAACTCACCAAATGACTCCTCCCAACATATTATGATGTTGACCAAGTTTTGGCCTCAATTCGTTATCGATTGTCCAATGAAATTGGACAATTCAAGTTCGTACGAAGTTCGTTCCGTAAATGGAGTGGTTGGTGTATTACATAGTTTTAGAGATTGCATTTTACTCAAAACCCCCCAAATGCCTCCTCCCACCATATTATGATGTTGACTAAGTTTTGGGCTCAATCCGATATCGATTGCGTAATGAAATTGGACAATTGAAGTTCGTACGAAGTTCGTTCCGTAAATGGAGTGGTTGGTGTATTGCATAGTTTTAGCGATTGGATTTCATTCAAAACTCACCAAAGGACTCCTCCCACTATATTATGATGTTGACCAAGTTTTGGGCTCAATCCGATATCGATTGGACCAAGAAATCAAACAATTCATGTTCGTACAAAGTTCGTTCATCAAATGGAGTTGTTGGTGTATTGCATAGTTTTAGCAATTGGATTTCACTCAAAACTCACCAAATGACTCTCCCACCATATTATGATGTTGACCAAGTTTTGGGCTCAATCCAATATCGATTGAACCAAGAAGTCGGACAATTCAGGTGCGTACAAAGTTCGTTTCGTAATTGGAGTGGTTGGTGTATTGCATAGTTTTAGCGATTGAATTTCACTCAAAACTCACCGAACGAGTCATCCCACCATATTATGATATTGACCAATTTTTGGGCTCAATCCGATATAGATTGAACCATGAAATCAGACAATTCAATTTTGTACGAAGTTCGTTCATCAAATGAAGTTTTTGGTGTACAGCACAGTTTTAGTGATTGGATTTCTCTCAAAACTCACCAAATGACTCCTCCCACCATATTATGATGTTGACCAAGTTTTGGGCTCAATCCATATCGATTCCCAATGAAATCGGACAATTCAAGTTCGTACGAAATTTGTTCCGTAAATGGAGTGGTTAGCGTATTGCATAGTTTTAGCGATTGGATTTCACTCAAAACTCACCAAATCCCTCCCACCATATTATGATGTTCACCAAGTTTTGGGCTCAATCCTATATCAATTGAACCAAGAAATTGGACAAATCCGAACAAAGTTCGTTCATCAAATGGAGTTGTTGGGGTATTGCATACTTTTAGCGATTGGATTTCTCAAAAAACTCACCAAATGACTCCTCCCACCATATTATGTTGTTGACCAAGTTTTGGGCTCTATCCATATCAATTCCCAATAAAATGGGACAATTTAAGTTCGTGCAAAGTTCGTTCCGTAAGTGGAGTGGTTGGTGTATTGCATAGTTTTAGCAACTGGATTTCACTCACAACACACCAAATGACTCCTCCCACCATATTATGATTTTGACCAAGTTTTCGACTCAATCTCAGATTGATTGAACCAAGAAATCGAACAATTCAAGTCCGTAAGAAATTTGTTCTTGAAATGGAGTTGTTGGTGTATTGCATAGTTTTAGCGATTGGGTTTCTCCCAAAACTCACCAAATGACTCCTCCCACCATATTATGACGTTGACCAAGTTTTGGGCTCAATCCGATATCGATTGAACCAAGAAATCGGACAATTCAAGTCCGTACAAAGTTCGTTCATCAAATGGAGTTGTTGGTGTATTGCATAGTTCTAGCGATTGTGTTTCTCCCAAAACTCACCGAACGACTCCTCCCACCATATTATGATGTTGACCAAGTTTTGAGCTCAATCCGATATCGATTGCCCAATGAAATTGGACAATTCAACTTCGTACAAAGTTCGTTCTATAAATGCAGTGGTTGGTGTATTGCATAGTTTTGGCGAGTGGATTTCACTCAAAACTCACCAAATGACACCTCCCACCATATTATGATGTTCACCAAGTTTTGGGCTCAACCCGATTTCGATTGCCCAATGAAATTGGACAATTCAACTTCGTACGAAGTTCGTTCTATAAATGGAGTGGTTGGTGTATTGCATAGTTTTGGCGAGTGGATTTCACTCAAAACTCACCATATGACTACTCCCACCATATTACGATGTTCCCCAATTATTAGGCTCAATCCGATATCGATTGGTTCACGAAATTGGACTGTTCATGTTCGTACGAAGTTTGTTCTCTAATGGAGTGGTTGGTGTATTTCACAGTTTTTGCAATTGGATGTCACTCAAAACCCACCAAATGGCTCTCCAACTATATTCTGATGTTCCACAAGTTTTGGACTCAAGCCGATATCGATTGGTCCATGAAATTGGACAATTCAGGTTCGTACGAAGTTCTTTCTGAAATGGAGTGGTTGGTGTATTGTATAGTTCTAGAGAATGGTTGTAACACCCCGACCCCAAATTTTCCCAAATTTTACCCTTATTTAATTATTTAATTATTTAAGGGTATTTTAGTTATATTTTTAACCGGAGAGAGTTTGGGACCGTGACTTGTATTTTTGGATAGGTCGTACTGAGACGAGTTCATAGACACGTAGTGGGCTCGAATCGGAGTTGTAACGAGAGAGATATGGTCAAAAGAAACCCAGTGGCACAATCGTAAATATGTCGAAATGGGATTTTTTATAAAAACTGAGATTTTTCTCTCTCTCTCTCTCTCTCTCTCCCGCGACTCCTCTCTCTCTCCCGTCGGCCTCTCCTCTCTCTCTCTTCGTAACTCCGGCCACCGGCCGCGGCTGCGGACGGGGCCGGTGTCAAAAGAACCGGCTCGACCTCGGCGTCACGACCCAGCCCATCCCCGCCATCGGCCGCCGCTCCAGCCGCCGGAAAATGGCGATTTTCGCCCGGATGTCGCCGGAACTTCAACGCCGTCGATCTCCCTCCTCCGGCCACCATTTCCGTCGACCCAGGTATGGATCTTGAACCTCTCGAGCTGTTCTAGCTGCCTGTTGGTTGGGTTTGGATCGATTCGATCTCTAGATCACTCGATTTTCGAATTGAAAATCGGCCGAAACTTCGGCCGCCGTGATCGGCCATTTCCGGCCACTTTTTGGGGTAGGTCCAAGAACAAAAGTGGCTCCAAATAGGGTGTTATACCTAGGGTAGGAGTTTGGAGCCGTGGTTTTGAGATTTTCCGGCGAAGCGTTATCGCTTTGGGCACCCACGCGCTGCCGGCGCGTGCGGCGGCGCGTGGGTACTGTAGAAAAAGTAGCGATGTGTTCCGATGAGATCCTTAGGTTGTCACGAGTGCGTAGGATTTCGCGGATCTCAATTCGGACGTCGTTTGACTATCGAACGGATAATCGCATATTATGCGTTATCCGGGTTCGATAGGTTGGGACCGTCGGATGGTCCCAAATTTAATATATGTTAATCTAGGTATTTCTAGGATCGTGTAGGAATTCACGGATCGTGAATCGGAGCCCCGGATGTTCCGAATAATAATTTAAAGTTTATATTTTATATTAACCGTCAGATCGTGCGATCGTGAGAAATCCGACCATCCGATCTGAACCAAACTTGCAGGACAAGTGTCCTATACCTGGTAGAACCCATAGGGACTTTCGGATCGGAAATTGGAGGTCGTGGGTTCTGCAGGTCCGTTTGACCAGGGTTAGAGTAGTTTGACCCTTGGTTGACCGTGAGTCTCCCGGAGTAATCTCACCTTTCCAAGGGAGATTATCGGGTGCTAGACTATTGTGGAGGGTTACACAATATTAGAATTAATATTTATAATTATAATTATATATGGTTGTACAAGGGTACAACAGAGTCTAGAATGTCAGTTTGGAGTGCTATACGCACTACTTTAGGTACCTCCCCGGATGTTGGATTTACTACAAGTACCACCAAGTGAAATTGAGGTCCCGCGTGGCGTAGGTTATCCGGCGTTGGGACAGGCCCCATACGTGGCGTCGGTTGTACCGGCGTATGGGGAGATTTGTGATATTATGTTCAGGTCTCACGTGGCGTAGGTTATCCGGCGTTGAGACAGGCCCCATACGTGGCGTTGGTTGTACCGGCGTATGGGGAGCTATGTGATATTGTGTTGAGGTCGCACGTGGCGTAGGTTATCCGGCGTGTCGACAGACCCCATACGTGGCGTTGGTTGTACCGGCATATGGGGAGATTTGTGATATGAAATTGAGGTCCCGCGTGGCGTAGGTTATCCGGCGTTGGGACAGGCCCCATACGTGGCGTTGGTTGTACCGGCGTATGGGGAGATATTATGATAGTATGGCATGGTCGCACGTGGCGTAGGTTATCCGGCGTGTTGACAGGCCCCATACGTGGCGTTGGTTGTACCGGCGTATGGGGAGATTATGTGAAATACAGAGAAATGAAATAAGGTATCGCCTATGTGTGGAATTGGGTTTTATGGAAGAACTACGTGTGGCTTGATCCCTCAAGGAGGGTACGTAGGCAGCCTAAGGTTATTAGGTGCAGCCGCAGACTAAATATTAGTCATATTTTGTATTTGAATTGTTTGGTAGTTGTTGGAGAATTATTGGAAGGCCGAAGGCCATTTGTGTGAATTGCATGAAATTATATTGTGCATGCTGCCAGTTGTGCATATTAAATGCGTTTTTATGCAGGTTGAAATTTTGGGAAATGTCCAATTTATAGGGGAGACTCTGCCGAAATTTCAGCAAGAAGTCTCGGTTTTTAGTAAGTGGGCCTGGCATCGGGGTGATGTCAGGAATTCCAAAGGGTTCGTCTCGGGTTTTGAGAAAATTCGGGGCGGGTCCTTAAAATGGTATTCACTCAAAACCCACCAAATGACTCCTCCCACAATATTATGGTGCTCCCCAAGTTTTGGACTCAATCCGATATCGATTGGTCCTTGAAATCGGACAATTCAGGTTCGTACAAAGTTCGTTCTTAAATGCAGTGGTTGGTGTATTGTACAGTTCTAGAGATTGGATATCACTCAGAACCCACCAAATGACTCCTCCCACTATATTATGATATTCCCCAAGTTTTGGACTCAATCCGATATCGATTGGTCCATGGAATCAGACAATTCAGGTTCATACGTAGTTCGTTCTGAAATGGAGTGGTGGGTGTATTGTATAGTTCTAGGGATTGGATATCACTCAAAACTCACCATATGACTCCTCCCACTATATTATGATGTTCCCTAAGTTTTTGGGCTCAATCCGATATCGATTGGTCTATGGAATCGGAGAATTCAGGTTAGTACGTAGTTCGTTCTGAAATGGAGTGGTCGGTGTGTTGTATAGTTCTAGATATTGGATTTCATTCAAAACCCACCAAATTACTCTTCCCACAATATTCTGATGTTCCTCAAGTTTTGGACTCAATCTGATATCGATTGGTTCATGAAATTGGACAATTCAGGTTCGTATGAAATGTAGTGGTTTGTGTATTTCATAGTTTTAGCCATTGGATTTCACTCAAAACCCACCATATGACTCCTCCCACAATATTATAGTGCTCCCCGAAGTTCGTTCTCTGGGAACATCATAATGTTGTGGGAGGAGTCACTTGGTGAGTTTTGAGTGAAATCCAATAGCTAAAACTGTGGAATACACCAACCACTCCATTTCAGAACGAACTTCGTACGAACCAGAATTGTACAATTTCACGGACCAATCAATATCGGATTGAGTCCAAAACTTGTTGAACATCATAATGTTCTAGGAGGAGTCATTTGGTCGGTTTTGAGTTAAATCCAATTCCAAGAACTATGCTATACACCAACCACTCCATTTCAGAACGAACTTCGTACGAACCTGAAGTGTCCAATTTCATAGACCAATCGATATCGGATTGAGTCCAAAACTTGGGGAACATCATCATGTTGTGGGAGGAGTCATTTGGTGAGTTTTTAGTGAAATCCAATTGCTTAAACTATGCGATACACCAACCACTCTAGTAGAGAACGAACTTCGTACGAATATGAATAGTCCAATTTCATGGACTAATCGATAACGGATTGAGCCCAAAACTTGCGGAACATCATAATATGGTGGGCGGAGTCATTTGGTGATTTTTGAGCAATGTCCAATGGCTAAAACTTTTCAATACACCAACCACTCCATTTGAGATTGAACTTCCTACGACTCTGAATTGTCTGATTTCAGGGACCAATAGATATCGGATTGAGTCCAAAACTTGGGGAACATATGAATGTTGTGGGAGGAGTCATTTGGTGAGTTTTGAGCGATATCCAATGGCTAAAACTATGCACACCACAAACCACTTCATTTCAGAATGAATCTCGTACGAACCTGAATTGCCCGATTTCAGGGCCCAATCGACATCGGATTGAGTCCAAAACTTGGGGAACATCATAATGTTGGAAGAGGTGTCATTTGGTGAGTTTTGAGTGAAATGCAATCACTATAACTACGCAATACACCAACCACCCCATTTCAGAACGAACTTCATACGAAACTAAATTGTTCAATTTCCAGGACCAATCGATATCGGATTGAGACCAAAACTTGGGGACCAACATAATGTTGTGGGAGGAGTCATTTGGTGAGTTTTGAGTGAAATCCAATCTATAGACCAATGCAATACCCCAACCACTCCATTTCAGAACGAACTTCGTACGAACCTGAATTGTCCAATTTCATGGATCAATCGATATCGGATTGGGTCCAAAACTTGGGGAACATCGTAATATTGTGGGAGGATTCATTTGGTCAGTTTTGAGCGATATCCAATAGCTAAAACTATGCAAAACAACAACCCCTCCATTTTAGAACGAACCTCGTACGAACCTGAATTGTCCGATTTCATGGACCAATCGATATTGAATTGAGTCCAAAACTTGTGGAACATCATAATATGGTTGGAGGAGTCATTAGGGGGGTTTTGAGTGAAATCCAATCTCTAGAACTATGCAATACACCAACCACTCCATTTCAAAACGAACTTCGTACGAAACTAAATTGTCCAATTTCATGGACCAGTCGATATCGGATTGAGTCCAAAACTAGCGGAACATCATAATATGGTGGGAGAAGTCTTTTGGTTGGTTTTGAGTGAAATCCAATCTCTAGAACTATGGAATACACCAAAACTCTATTTCAGAACAAACTTCGTACGACTCTGAATTATCCGATTTCATGGACCAATCGATATCGTATTGAGTCCAAAACTTGGGGAACATCATATTATGGTGGGAGGAGTCATTTGGGGGGTTTTGTGTGAAATCCAATCTCTAGAACTATGCAATACCCCAACCACTCCATTTCTAAATGAACTTCGTACGAAACTAAATTGTCCAATTTCATGGACCAGTCGATATCGGATTGAGTCCAAAACTAGCGGAACGTCATAATATGGTGGGAGGAGTCTTTGGTTGGTTTTGAGTGAAATCCAATCTCTAGAACTATGGAATACACCAAAACTCTATTTCAGAATGAACTTCGTACGACTCTGAATTGTCCGATTCACGGACCAATTGATATCGTATTGAGTCCAAAACTTTTGGAACATCATTATATGGTGGGCGAAGCCATTTGGAGGGTTTTGAGTGAAATCCAATCTCTAGAAGTATGCAATACACCAACCACTCCATTTTAAAACGAACTTCGTACGACTCTGACTTGTCTGATTTCATGGACCAATTGATATAGGGTTGAGTCCAAAACTTGGGAACAAAATAATATGGCGGGAGGAGTTGTTTGGTGAGTTGTGAGTGAAATCCAACCTCTAAAACTATGCAGTACACCAACCACTTTATTTTGGAATGAACTTCGTACGACTATGAATTGCCCGATTTCATGGACCAATCGATATCGAATTGAGTCCAAACATGGGGAACATCAAAATATGGTGGGAGGAGTCATTTGGGGTGTTTTTAGTGAAATCCAAACGCTAGAACTATGCAATACAACAACCACTCCATTTCATAACGAACTTCGTACGAACCTGAATTGTCAAATTTCATGGACCAATCGATAACTGATTGAGTCCAAAACTTCGGGAACTTCATAATATGGTGGAAGGAGTTATTTAGAGACTTTTGAGTGAAATCCAATGGCTAAAACTAAGCAATACACCAACCACTCCATTTCATCACGAACTTCGTGCGAACCTGAATTGTCCAACTTCATGGACCAATCGATATCGGATTGAGTCCAAAACTTGGGGAACATCATCATATTGTGGGAGGAGTCATTTGGGGGGTTTTGAGTGAAATCCAATCTTGATAAGCTCATAATTTCACACATTTGCATGCCTTCTTTCCTTAGTAATTTTGTTAGCTTCTCTTTATTTTGAGTCTCTTACCTATGTTTGTGTGCTTTGTAGGTTAAGAGAGCAAGGGGATGACATTTGATACAATTCATGCATGTTAAGGGCTGAGTGGCACAAGAGGAATATGAGCTTAAAGACAAAACCAATTTGTGCCACACTCCTTGTCAGTCCAGTTTCGTAGGTCATTTTTCAGGCCTCATTTCAGTAACTTACACCGGTCGGATGAGGAGACATCCTTCATAGAAGTTGTTCCAATGGGTGTCTATTATAACATATCCAAATTTCAGCCCAATTGGATAAATTTGGAGCCCTCAACACGTCAAAGACTGAACCAAGTTCACAGAAATGTCATGTTGGCTGCCATCACATTTAATGTGGCTACATCCCTAGAGCCATGTGCTACACATGGGCAGCCACACATGGGAGTAAAATCAGCTCAGAAGCTCAGAAAGATGAACAAAAGTCAAGCTTTTCATAAAGAAACCATACCAAAGCATGTATTTGTCAGCTGGAGCAGTTGGCAAGTATGGGCAGCTGGAGCAGTTGGGAGCAGCTAAGAGAGGTGTGCTTCACCAGCCAAAGGGGAGCACGAAATTGCACTCTATAAATAGAGAGTTGCACACTCATTCAAGGAGGGAGGGCAGACACACACATTCACTTCATCCATTACTCTCATACACACATTCAGATTCACCACAAAGAGAGAAGGGAGCTTGGAGCTGTCAAGGGAGCTTGGAGCTGTCCTGGGAACTTCCTTGCTGCCACCATCTAGTTCTTCTCCTCTCTTTATCCTATCTATGTATTTCTTATTTTCTGTATTCATAGTTATGTCTAACTAATCCATTTAGTTAGGGCTTAGGATGAAGCCCTAGTCATGAATATTCAATGTTATGGATGATTTTATAGTTAATTGATTTCTTTGCTTTTATTATCAAGTTGTTAATCTCCAGTTTATTATGTGCTTGATGTATGTTTTCTTGGAGTAGCTAACTAGGATTTTATGCATCTAGCACAGGTTGGGAAGGGGTTTAGATTCACCAATTCTACTCTCCTTTCACAAGCAACACATGAATGGCCTAAGAATCATTCAAGGGGTTAATAACCATAGGTTGACTAGGACAGATACCATGTTCTAGGACTTGTGTGATTATCATATTCTCAAGGAGCTTAATGACTCTTGTAGGCTTTATTCTAAGTAGATACCATGCTTAGGTTGCATATCAGAGATCACGTGTTGTGTAGATACCATGCATAATCACATGCCTTAGGAGAATCATGCATCCTGCACCTAGATACCATAGGCTTGTATGCGATAATCTATTGTTAATGAAGCTTGAGTCAATTTCTATGCATTCATAACTTGGATAGGAAAACTAGTGGTGGATTCCAAGGCTCTAACACCTCTCAATCATTGTTTCACAACTTGTTGATTGCTGCCAGTGTTTACTTTCGAGCACTTTCATTTCACTTTCTTGTTTTCATTTCAACAACAAAACCCCCCATTTCGAGTGCGTGTGTGGTGCTAGGATTCTGTCCTAGACCTTGAGTAATTAGCAAGAGGCATTGTTGAATTCGACCTTGCCTTTAGCTAGTTAGTCAGTTTCTTTGTTCTATGTTTTTCTAGCATTCTAAGTAATTTAACTTGGAACCAAGTTACCATTCTCCGTGGGATCGACCTCGTATTTACATAAGCTATACTATAAACGGTTCGTGCACTTGCGAGAATTAAAGTTGCTGTTTTTAATAACTCATTTTAGTTGTTAAGAATAGGCTCAACAAATCTCTAGAACTTTGCAATTCACCAACCACTCCATTTCAGAACGAACTTCGTACGACTCTGAATTGTACGATTTCATGGACCAATCGATATCGGATTGTGTCCAAAACTTTGGGAACATCGTAATATGGTGGAAGGAGTCATTTGGTGGGTTTTGAGTGAAATCCAATTGCCAAAACTATGCACTACACCAACCACTCCATTTCAGAATGAACTTCGTACGAAACTGAATTGTCCAATTTCCTGGAGTAATCGACATCGGACTCAGCCCAAAACTTGGGGAACATCATAATATGGTGGGTGGAGTCATTTGGTGGGTTTTTAGTGAAATCCAATAGCTAAAACTATGCAATACCACAACCACTCCATTTCGGAACGCACATCGTACGAACCTGAATTGTCCAATTCATGGACCAATCGATATCGGATTAAGTCCAAAACTTGGGAACATAATAATGTTGTGAAATGGAGTGGTTGGTGTATTGTATAGTTCTAGAGATTGGATTTCTCTCAAAACCCACCAAATTACTCCTCCCACAATATTATGATGTTCCCCAAGTTTTGGACTCTATCCTATATCGATTAGTCCATGAAATAGGACAATTCAGGTTCGTGCGACATTCATTCTGAAATGGAGTGGTTGGTGTAGTGCATAGTTTTGGCAATTGGATTTCACTCAAAACTCAAGAAATGACTCCTCCCACAACATTATGATGTTCCCCAAGTTTTGGACTTAATACGATATCGATTGTTGCAAGAAATTGGACAATTCAGGTTCGTACGAAGTTCTTACTGAAATGCAGTGGTTGGTGCACTGTATAGTTCTAGAGATTGGATTTCACTGAAACCTACCAAATGACACCTCTCACCATATTATGATGTTCCCCAGGTTTTGGACTCAATCCGATATCGTTTGGTCTATGAAATTGGACAATACAGGTTCGTACGAAATTTGTTCTGAAATGGAGTGGTTGGTGTATTGCATAGTTTTAGCCATTGGATTTCACTCAAAACTCACCAAATGACTCCTCCCACCATTTTATGATGTTCCCCAAGTTTTGGACTCAAGCCGATATCGATTGGTCCATGAAATTGGACAATTCAGGTTCGTACGAAGTTCGTTCTGAAATGGAGTGGTTGGTGTATTGTATAGTTCTAGAGAATGGTATTCACTCAAAACCCACCAAATGACTCCTCTCAAAATATTATGATGTTCCCCAAATTTTGGACTCAATCCGATATCGATTGGTCCACGAAATCAGACAATTCAGGATCGTACGAAGTTCGTTCTGAAATGGAGTGGTTGGTGTACAGCATAGTTTTGGCAGTTGGATTTCACTCAAAACTGACCAAATGAATCGTCCCACAATTGGTTGGTGTATTTTATAGTTCTAGAGATTGGATTTCACTCAAACCCCACCAAATGACTCCTCCCACTATATTATGACATTCCCCAAGTTTTGGACTCAATTCGATATCGATTGGTCCATGAAATTGGACAATTCAGGTTCGTACGAAGGTTGTTATGAAATGGAGTGATTGGTGTATTGTATAGTTCTAGAGATCGTATTTCACCCAAAACCCACCAAATGACTCCTCCCACAATATTATGATGTTCCCCACGTTTTGGACTCAATCCGATATCGATTAGTCCTTGAAATCGGACAATTCAGGTTCGTACGAAGTTCATTCTGAAATGGTGTGGTTGGTGTATTGCATAGTTTTAGCCATTGGATTTCGCTCAAAACTCACCAAATGACTCCTCCCACCATATTATGATGTTCTCTATGTTTTCCGCTCAATTCAATATCGATTGATGCAAGAAATTGGACCATTCATGTTCGTACGAAGTTCGTTCTCTATTGGAGTGGTTGGTTTATTTCATAGTTTTTACAACTGGCTTTCACACAAAACCCACCAAATGACTCCTCCCACTATATTATGTTGTTTCCCAAGTTTTGGACTCAATCCCATATCGATTGGTCCATGAAATTGGACAATTCAGGTTCGTACGAAGTTCGTTATGAAATGGAGTGGTTGGTGTATTGCGTAGTTTTGGCAATTGGTTTTCACTCGAAACTCACCAAATGACTCCTCTCACAACCTTATGATGTTCCCCAAGCTTTGTACTCAATCCGATATCGATTGACCCAAGAAATTAGACAATTCAGGTTCGTACGAAGTTTGTTCTGAATTGGAGTGGTTGGTGTATTGCATAGTTTTAGCCATTGGATTTCGCTCAAAACTCACCAAATGACTCCTCCCACCATATTAGTGTATTGTATAGTTCTAGAGATTGGATTTCACTCAAAAATCACAAAATGACTCCTCCCATAGTATTATGATGTTCCCCACGTTTTGGACTCAATCTGATATTGATTGGTCCATGAAATCGGACAATTCAGGTTTGTACGAAGTTCGTTCTGAAATGGAGTGGTTGGTGAATTGCATAGTTTTAGGCATTGGATTTCGCTCAAAACTCATCAAATGACTTCTCCCACCATATTATGATGTTCCCCAAGTTTTGGGCTAAATCCTATATCGATTGGTCAGGAAAATTGGACTATTCATGGTCGTACGAAGTTCGTTCTCTAATGGAGTGGTGGTGTACTGCATAGTTTTGGCAATTGGATTTCACTCAAAACTCACCAAATGACTCCTCCCACAACATTATGATGTTCCCCAAGTTTTGAAATCAGTCCGATATAGATTGGTGCATGAAATTGGACAATTCGTGTAACAACCCGGTCCTAAATTAATAATTAAATACTAAATTGTTAAAGAAAAAGACAAAGTTACCCCGGAATATTTTAATAGGTGTACATGTGGACTTGTTGACCGGGGAGACTTTGGTGAAATTGTTACTTCCCGGCTCGAAAAAGTGTTAAAATATTTAAAGTAAGAGAGAATAAATTTAAAAGTGGAAATAAATTGAAATAAACATTAAAATAAAATGATTTGAATTAATTAAGGCTTTTGAGAAATTAAAATATTATTTAATATTAAGGGGGGGCAAAAAGGTCATTTTAAGTTCGGGAAGGGATTTAGAAATTTCGATAGGACCATGGGGTAGAGCACGTCGAAACGAGTCCGTAGACACGTAGTGGACTCGAATCGGGATTGTAACGAAGAAATGACGATTAAAAGAAGTTCAGTAGTATAACCGTAAATAATTCGAAGTTCAGTTTTTTTTAAAAACCCAGATTTTCTGCAATTTGGAGCGGGACCAGCTGACACCCAAAGGTGATATCTCTCACCTCCGACCACCAATAGAAGGAAGACCAGTCCCATTAGAACCACCATACTTCCCTCTTCCAGTCCCAGCCCATCTCAGCCTTGATCCGCCGTCGTGGTCTCCAGAAACCGCCACGAAACAGGGCGGTTTGGACAGTTTTTGACGGAATTTCGTGGTGCTCGTTCTCCCTCTTCCGGCCACCAAATCGGACTAGTAAGCTATGATTTTCTAGCTATTTTCCATGCTGTAGCTGCTGGTTGAGTAGGATTTCAGGAATTTCAAGCATAGATCGTTCGATTTAAAATCTAGGTTTCAGCCGGTTTTGAGGGTGCAATGCCGGCCACTTCTGGCCAGTTTTTGGGGTCGGTCCAAGAACAAAAGTGGTTTCAAATAGGTTTTTTTACCTAGGGTAGGAGTTTGGGCCAGTGGTTTGGAGTTTTTCCAACCGCCAGAAATTTATCAAGCCACCCACACGCTGGCGGCGCGTGGGCAGTTTAGTGGAGACCACACTCAGTCCTAGAGTGATCCTCGTGTTGTCACGAGCACGTACAAATTCGCGGATCTTAATTTGGATAACGTTTGGACCCCGAACGGATCTCACATATTGTGCGATTTCCGGGTTCAATACGTTTGAACCGTTGGATTGTAGTCAATTTTATATATGTCAAGCTAGACAATTCCCAGATCGTGTAGGATTCAATGGATCATGAATCGGAGTCCTGGATACTCCGAAAAGGCCAACTCTAGGACTAGGTTTACAGTAACTGTCCGATTGTGCATTGTGCGATTGTGAGTAGTCCGACTGTCCGATCGAAACCAAACTCTCGGGACATGTGTCCTTGGAATTTTAAGACCTCTAGAAAATCTTGGGTCGGAATTTTGAGGTCGTGGACCCCACGGGGTCCGGGGTGGACTTTTTGGGACTTATCGCTTTTTGAGTCCCGAGGCACTCCTAGACCGTTTTAATCATTGGAATGGTTTACATAGGCTTGAGAATGACTTCAAAAATAATGCACGCACTTGTAGGAGCCCAGGGCCAGGACTTTGGATGAAATAATGAGGATGAGCTCCATGTGATATGTTTGCGCCTTTAGAAAGCTCATGTGCGTGCGAGTGTTTAGTTGGTTTAGTTGTAGTTCTAATTTCATGATTTTATATGATTTCAAGATGAGTATTTAATTATCTGTTTATTTATCACTTGTTTATATATGTTCATATGGTTAATTGTGTGGTAAGAGTATAAATACAATATTGGAATGGTATGCTAAGCAGAGATCGAGATAGTTAACAAACTAGCCAAGTATTTGGTGTATGTATATATATATATATTCAGTAGTTGAAAAGGACAAATCTTAGGTTTTGGCTTTTATCAGATTATGATATATATTTATATATATATATATATACGCGTATATATTTTAAGTTTAGTTGAGAACCAATCTATTTAAAGTTTATATAAATGACGAGTTATAGTTTTCAAACCCACCGCGAGGGTACCCCCCAGTTGCCTTGAGACAGTTGTTATTTTGATGACGCCCCACGAGTTTCGGGGACGCCTGAACCGTGTGGTGCGAGGATTGCGGCTCAGACTGAAGTGTTATCTCTGAGACCTACGAGTTATGCGGCTCGATTAACTTTATGGTTCCGAGACCTGCGAGGATGGAATTGATGGACTAACTTTGGAATTTACGGATTATTATTGGAATTGACGGATATATGGAATTGATGGCATATATAGAATTGACGGTATTAAAGGAATTGACGGATAAGAAATGGGAGTACGCCTAGGTGGAGAGAATTTAAGTCCTGAGATGCTTTTAAACTAAATTGAGGATTTTATACAGTTACCATTATTTTCTTAAGCGTCACATTTGTTTTACAGCGATAGATGGATATATATTTATTTATGAACTTTACTTGAGTTCTATACAAGGGTGTTCTTAGCTTATAAATCTTTAATTTATTTTATTTTATTTTAGTGTGTTTATTTATCTTTATCTTTTATTATTTTATATAGTATTAAATATCTTAAGTTTTTCTAGCATATTTTGCCCAACGAGTCTTAGAGTTATCCGGACCGTGGGAGCGAGAATTGCGGACCAGGTTGACCAGATGTCTCCTGAGTCCAGCGAGGATTACAGGTCAGGACGTGTCACCATTGGTGTCACGAGGAATTAATGGTTATGGCTTTCCAAGCATGATTACTTGATATAAATGATTTTATTTCTTCATTTGATTATATATGGCTATGTGAGAAATGCCAGGAAGATTGAAATAGAAAGATGAGATGAAATATGAGAACTAGAGTGGTTTTGCAATTAAAGAACTATGTGTGGCTTCATCCCTCAGTAAGGGTACGTAGGCAGCCTGTAGTTGCAAGGTGCAGCCACGAGTTAGAATGTTTGAGATTACCAACGCAATATTGTTGTTCTGCAAGTCGAGATGAATTTGATTAGCAGATTGATTTATTGATTTCTTGCAATCTGAGACCAGAATATTATGGTGCTTAATTTGTTTAGATATAATTGAATACATGCTGAACGATTGAGTTATATAAATGTTTGATGACAGGTGAAAATTTTGGGGAATGAGTAAATGACAAGGGAAACTCTGCCTAATTGTTTTTGGCAGAAGATAATATTATTTTAAAAATGAATTTTTTTCTTAGAAAGGAAGTTTGGTCTTTGTGCCTGGCACCAGCCAGGGGTCAGATACTCATAGGGTTCGGCTCGGATTCCAAAGTGGAATTTGGGTCGGGTCCTGTCAATTCATGTTCTTACGAAGTTCGTTATGAAATGGAGTGGTTGGGGTATTGCATAGTATTGGCAATTGGTTTTCACTCAAAACTCAAAAAAGGACTCCTCCCACAACATTATGATGTTCCCCAAGCTTTGGACTCAATCCGATATCGATTGGTCCATGAAATTGGACAATTCAGGTTCGTACGAAGTTCGTTCTGAATTGAAGTGGTTGGTGTATTGTATAGATCTAGAGATTAGATTCACTAAAAACCCACCAAATGACTCCTCCCACAATATTATGATGTTCCCCACGTTTTGGACTCAATCCGATATCGATTGGTCCACGAAATTGGACAATTCAGGTTCGAACGAAGTTTGTTATGAAATGGAGTGGTTGGTGTATTGCATAGTTTTACCCACAGGATTTCAATCAAAACTCACCAAATGACTCCTCCCACCAAATTATGATGTTCCCGAAGCGTTGGACTCAATCCGATATCGAGTGGTTGGTGTATTGTTTAGTTGTAGAGATTGTATTTCACTCAAAACCTTCCACATGACTCCTCCCACAATATTATGATGTTCCCCAAGTTTTGGACTCAATCCGATATCGATTGGTCCATGAAATTGGATAATTCAGGTTCGTACAAAGTTTGTTATGAAATGGACTGGTTGGAGTATTGTATAGCTCTAGAGATTGGATTTCATTCAAAACCCACCAAATGACGCCTCCCACAACATTATGTTGTTCCCCAAGTTTTGGACTCAATCCGATATCGATTGGTCCATGAAATTGGACAATTCAGGTTCGTACGTAGTTCGTTCTGAAATGCAACGTGTATTGTATAGTTCTAGAGATTGGATTTCACTCAAAACTCACCAAATGAATCCTCCCACTATATTATGATGTTCCCCAAGTTTTGGACACAATCTGATATCGATTGGTCCATGAAATCAGACAATTCAGGTTCGTACGAAGTTCATTCTGAAATGGAGTGATTGGTCTACTGCATAGTTCTAGAGATTGGATTTCACTCAAAAGCCACTAAATGACTCCTCACACTATATTATGATGTTCCCCAAGTTTTGGACTCAATCCGATATCGATTGGTCCATGAAATTGGACAATTCAGGTTCGTACGAAGTTTGTTACAAAATGGAATGGTTGGTGTTTTGCATCGTTTTAGCCACTGGATTTCACTCAAAACTCACGAAATGACTCCTCCCACCATATTATGATGTTCCCCAAGTTTTGCAATCAGTCCGATATCGATTGGTCCATGAAATCGGACAATTCAGGTTCGTACGAAGTTCTTTATGAAATGGAGTGGTTGGTGTATTGTATATTTCTAGAGATTGGATTTCACTCAAAACCCACCAAATGACTCCTCCCACTATATTATTATGTTCCCCAGGTTTTGGACTCAATCCGATATCAATTGGTCCATGAAATTGGACAACTCAGGTTCGTACGAAGTTCCTTATGAAATGGAGTGCTTGGTGTGTTGTATAGTTCTAGAGATTGGATTTCACTCAAAACCCACCAAATGACGCCTCCCACAACATTATGTTGTTCCCCAAGTTTTGGACTCAATCCGATATCGATTGGTCCATGAAATTGGACAATTCACGTTCGTACGTAGTTCGTTATGAAATACAACGTGTATTCTATAGTTCTAGAGATTGGATTTCACTAAAACCTGACCAAATTACTCCTCCCACTATATTATGATGTTCCCCAAGTTTTGGACTCAATCCGATATCAATTGGTCCATGAAATTGGACAATTCAAGTTTGTACGAAGTTACTTATGAAATGGAGTGGTTGGTGTATTGTATAGTTCTAGAGATTGGATTTCACTAAAATCCCACTAAATGACTCCTCCCACAATATTATGATGTTCCCGAAGTTTTGGAATCAGTCTGATATCGAATGGTCCACGAAATCAGACAATTCAGGTTCGTATGACGTTCGTTCTAAAATGGAGTGGTTGGTGTATTGCATAGTTTTAGCCGTTGGATTTCATTCAAAACTCACCAAATGACTCCTCCCACTATATTATGATGTTCCCAAAGTTTTGGACTCAATCTGATATCGATTGGTTATCAAATTGGACAATTCAGGTTCGTACGAAGTTCGTTTTGAAATGGAGTGGTTGGTGTATTGCATAGTTTTAGCCATTCGATTTCACTCAAAACTGGCCAAATGACTCTTCCTACCATATTATCATGTTCCCCAAGTTTTGGACTCAATCCGATATCGATTGGTCTCAGAAATTAGACTATTCATGTTCGTACGAAGTTCGTTCTCTAATGGAGTGGTTGGTGTATTTTATAGTTTTTGCTATTGGATTTCACCAAAAACCCACAAAATGACTCCTCCCACTATATTATGATGGTCCCCAAGTTTTGGACTCAATCCGATATCGATTGGTCAATCAAATTCGACAATTAATGTTCGTACGAAGTTCGTTCTCTAATGGAGTGGTTGGTGTATTGCATAGTTTTAGCCATTGGATTTCGCTCAAAACTCACCAAATGACTCCTCCCACCATATTATGATGTTCCCCAAGTTTTGGACCCAATCCGATATCGATTGGTCTAAGAAATTAGACTATTCATGTTCGTACGAAGTTCGTTCTCTAATGGAGTGGTTGGTGTATTGCATGGTTTTGGCAATTTGATTTCACTCAAAACTCACCGAATGACTCCTCCCACAACATTATGATGTTTTCCATGTTTTGGTATGAATCCGATATCGATTGGTCCATCAAATTGGACAATTCAGGTTTGTACGAAGTTCGTTCTGAAATAGAGTAGTTGGTGTATTGCATAGTTCTAGAGATTGGATTTCACTGAAAACCCACCAAATGACCCGTCCCAAAACGTTATGATGTTCCCTAAGTTTTGGACACCATCCGACATTGATTGGCTATGAAATTGGACAATTCAGGTTTGTACGAAGTTCGTTCTGAAATGGAGTGGTTGGTGTATTGTATAGTTCTTGATATTGGACTACACTCAAAATCCACCAAATGACTCCTCCGACAAGATAATGATGTTACCCAAGTTTTGGATTCAATCCGATATCGATTGGTTCAAGAAATTGGACAATTCAGGTTCGTATGAAGTTCGTTCTGAAATGGAGTGGTTGGTGTATTGCATAGTTCTGGAGATTGGATTACACTCAAAACTCACCAAATGACTCCTCCCATAACATTATGAAGTTCCCCAAGTTTTGGACACAATCCGATATCGATTGGTCCATGAATTTGGGCAATTCAGGTTTGTACGAAGTTCGTTCTGAAACGGAGTGGTTGGTGTATTGGATAATTTTAGCCATTGGATTTCGCTCAAAACTCGCCAAATGACTCCTGATAGGATTTTTAGTACCTGTGTAAACAAGGTTAAAATCACATAGAATACTTGCAAGAATACAAGGCTATTGTAGTATAGATGCTCATGCAAGGTCGTTTTCCTCAAGGACCAATTAGCAATTTAAGTAAAAACAAATTCCAAAAAAAACTACTTAAAATAAAAGGTGAAGAAAGATGATTATGAATTTGGTTGATTCTAAAAACAAATATTAAACAAAAACAAATACGATAGAAGGAAAGAGTTTTGAATATCAATTTATAAAAGCACTTACCATCACCTAGCACTCCTATGAACTTTTACCAATTACTTATGATTTGCACATGCCACTTTGAAGGTTAGGTTTTCCTAATGTATATTCTACTTGGAACCTCCAACACAGAACGTATATCCAACATGCAACCCGTCCGGACGTTCGGATCAAATCTGAACATGAAAGACTCATTAAGTTTTTGTGAAAACCCTATGAAAAACCATGCAACCCTTAAGACGTGGTGTTCATCTTAAGTGAAATTACAATTATTAATCACAAGAAGCTAGCATCAATTTCAGGGAACCTTCCGACCAAAATTGCATCCAATTACTTTTCTAAAGATCCTAATGGTGATCAGGCATTAAGACAATTAGATAGTTTAAAACAGTGATTAACAATTCAAGTAGGCATGCACTCATCATAAGCAATTAAATAAAAATCACATATTCATGCTAAGGTTCAAGGCTTCACCCTAGCAAAAGAAATTTAGTTACGCATACTTATAATTGAAATCCAAGAAAATATCATTAAGAAGAAAAGAACGAAAACACCAGAAAGTTGGAAAACCCAAAACCCTAGCAATTGCTCTCCACAATGCAAAGTTCAAAAGTGAAAAAGAAGTCCAAATTTCCTTGTGAGAAAGAGCTTAAATACCCCTTAAAACCTAGCTGCCAATGTACAGCTTTTCTATCCCCACAAGGAAACTAATTAAAATAAAATAATACTAGGAAATAAAGTCCAAATTGGAATAGGAGAATCTGCCCAAAACCTGCCCCGCCACGTTTTGGCCCCAAATCTCCTCCAAATCTGGCCCAATATAGGTTGTTTTAAAGATAAAAATGTTCTGAACACTTCTCTAGAAGGCCATGAACCCATCCGAGGTCATCTTGGGCTCCAAAAATGCAATAAAAGCCCAACACGTCATTATTCCAGCACCGCGCACTGCTCCTTTATTTTATTGCCAGAAAATAACTGCTTGGAAGAAAAATCTGAAATTTTGATACGATCAAGCTAAGTGACTCACGAACGTCCTCCAACTAGAATTACTCCAAAATTCGTCCATTGGTTATGTTTTGCTCCAGAGAGAGTCGAAAGTCCTATATTGGAAATATAATTCGAAGTATCAAAATTCTTCCAAAATATTAACCAAAATATACTAAGAATGAGGTTAAATATATAATATAAAATATGTCCATCAAAATACCCCCAAACTTAGTTTTTGCTTGTCCTCAAGCGAAACAAGACTCAAACAAAAATAAAACTTAACAGATTAGACATCTGGCTAACACTTAACCAGGACAAAATTTCCACCGTCAAGTTGCAATCCATAGAAAATTTTAAAAACTAGAACATCCTTTCAATAGATCCAAGTAATCCCACCACAGAGTCTAAGCTATTTAGACTCAATTAGAAAAGAATTCACAAACTTCCTTCAGTGTAAAGTGAACCATCATGGTTAAGGAGACTCGACTAAATCCCTTACCTCTCATCCCTTTTATTCATACTTCACACTCCACACTTTTTTTTTTTTCCTCTTTTCGTTTTTGTTTTTGTTTTTTTTGTTTTTGTTTTTTTTTTGTTTTTTTGTTTTTGTTTTTTTATAGTAACAGTAGTGGTTGTGCAATGTTGGTTCCCTTAAGCTTTCGATCCAACCGTGTAGCAAGCTTTAGGTCAATGTCTCCCAAACCACTCGGGTTTTAGGGCACTAGGTGTAGAACACCCTAAGGACTTATTAACTCAAGCTGAAAAGGCTACGAAACCAACTAACCACCCTACCTCATGCCAAAACTCTACCGTTTGTCTCGAGAATCACTGCTGATTAGGCAGGACTGGCTCGGTTACTAGCAAAGCTTCGGGTGAGGCAATTATTACTTTATAACACATACTAACTTTATTTATATTGAACAGAAATTAAAACACACTTGGACAAAAAGTAAGTATTACAATCTCACTCCCCAAAAACCATGTTGATGTGATGTGCAAATTTCAAAGTATAATTCATGAATTAGTGTCTAAGCAACAATAAATAGAAAAGACTCTATTGTGGGATTGATCTTCACCATGTCCATTTGTTCTAACGTTTAAAATAATCTATCTATGGATATTAACTTAAAAACGAAATTTTTTAAACAAGACTCAAAAAATGAAAAATATAAAATTTACTTTCCCACCCCCAAACTTAAATCACACTTTGTCCTCAAGGTGTGGAAAATAAACAAAGGAAACAACTAAAGAAGTAATTAGGAGAGAAAAATAAAAAACTAAAAAGAAAAGAAAAGAACATAAAACATAAACAGAAAAAAGTAAAAGAGAAAAATAAAAAACGAAATAAAAAAAATGAACACACCAGGGATGCGGAGGTGACGCTGCGGTGATTCGAAGGCATGACCTGTAGCTAGGATGCGAAGAGCGCTGACCCACAGCCCAAGTCCACACATGTGTCAAATATTGGCAACGGCTGCAATATAACCTGGTGCATCCGCTGCATGTGTCATTTGAAAACAAATTGGATCCCCTTCGTCTAACCTCGTGTCCAGAGCCAACAAGCTCGCCTTTGGCCATTCCCAGCTCGGATTGTAAATTACAAAAGACGCTTTTGTATTGCACTTATTGTCAACCCATCCATCTCCACCCTCTCCCTTTGTTATCTCTAGCAAGAACTCAAGAGCCTTGGCTATCTTTCAGAGCATAGTCATGTGGGTTCATCTGTGTGAGGGTGCCAGATCCAGAAAACCTTCAACAAAATCAAAATCACCATCCGCTGCGGCTTCGTCGAAGAGACAATCGGATCCTCACCGAGATTCGTCCCAACTCCGACCCCAACGACTCGGATGAGCTGACCCAGACCGAGTTCAACCCGAACACCACATACACTCGGAGTTCCTGAGCTTGGTTAACGGTAAGCTTCGCGTTGTGCTCGTAACTGGGTCTCAGTGTGGGTATTTTTGTGTTGAAAGTAATTAAGAACAAGAATGATTATTGCAGACTTCGTTGCCTTGTTCTGAGATACTCATCCTCGTCTGTTTTCATCAGCTTCAATTTTAGAGTTGCATCAACCTTGGAAATAATGCGTGGAGACTTGCGGATTTCAGCGAGCAAGTCAATCTTCAAGTTGGGAGTAGGTATAATATCGAATCCCTGCAAGTCTTTTCTTTTTTTTTTTTCTTTTTTTTTTTTGTAGATCTGCATTAATTCATGGGTCTTTCTGGATTGTGAGAATTTCTACTTATTTGTGTCTTTTGGTTGGTTCTGATAGCGATACTCAGTTGTGTGGTGTTTGGCTATGTGATGTAAACTGAGCTGCAAAAAAAATGAACTTCTCAAATTATATATATGTGCTGGATCTGCAACAGCTTCCCCCAAACTTGCATCTTTGAGTGAGCTCATCTGAATTACTTTAACTTCCAGTATAGTGTAGATGTGGTGATGTTAATGTAGACTTGCTGCTGGGTGCATGATTCCAGCTGCTGCTGGGTGCAAGATTCCAGCTGCTACTGGGTGCAAGATTCCAGTATAGGATTTTCTGTTTTTGATGCTTGCTGCTGATGGTTGTGTCCTGCATTGAGTCAATTATGTGTTAGGAATAGAAAGAAAATAGAAACAACTAGATAAAGAAAACAACAATTTTTTTTTTATTTTTTATTTTGTTTTTTCGAAAATAAAAGAAGTAAAGAGTTTAGAAAAATTGGGTCGCCTCCCAATAAGCGCTTTATTTTAAGTCTGTAGCTGGACTTTGCAGAAGCCTGGTGGTCAAATCACTGGTTCCTTCAGAGTCAAAGACTCGGCTGCAATGTCAAACGGTGTCTCCACGTAGGGTTTCAGCCTATGACCATTCACCTTGAATGTGTTGCCTTTATCTTCATTAGTGATTTGAACTGCTCCATGAGGAAAAACTTGAGTCACTAGGTAGGGTCCAGTCCAACGAGATTTTAATTTCCTTGGAAACAACTTGAGCCTTGAACTAAATAATAGAACCTTTTGCCCTGGCTGAAATTCCTTCCGTAAAATTTGACTGTCATGAAATGCATTAGTTCTTTCCTTGTAGATGCGAGAACTATCATAAGCACCTTGACGAATTTCCTCTAGCTCATTTAACTGCAATTTCCGCTTTTCCCCAGCTGAGTCATATGCAAAATTTAACTCTTTAATGGCCCAGTAAGCTTATGCTCCAGCTCCATAGGTAGATGACAGGCTTTCCCATAAACAGTCGGAATGGTGACATCCCAATAGGAGTTTTATAAGCTGTCCTGTATGCCCACAAAGCATCATTTAGTTTGAAACTCCAATCCTTGCGTGTAGAGCTCACTGTTTTCTCCAAAATACGCTTTATTTCTCTGTTTGAAACTTCAACTTGACCAGATGTCTGTGGGTGGTATGGTGTAGCCACGCGATGATTAATCCCATATTTTGCAAGTAGGTTAGCAAATGGTTTATTAATAAAATGCTTCCCCCCATCACTAAGAATAACACGCGGAATTCCAAAACGTGGAAATATAACCCCCTAGAGGAACTTCAGGACAACTGATCCTTGATTAGTTGGTGCTGCAATGGCCTCGACCCACTTTGAAACATATTCCACAGCCACTAAAATATATTGGTGCCCGTTAGAAGATGGGAATGGTCCCATGAAATCAATACCCCAAACATCAAATAGTTCAACAATTAGGATACTTTGCTAGGGCATCTCATTCCTTTTGGATTGATTGCCGACCCTTTGACACCTATCACATGCCTTGCACCAATTCTGTGAATCTCTAAAAAGTGTTGGCCAAAATAACCCACTCTGTAGGATTTTCTCTGCTGTCCTTTTCTGCCCAAAATGTCCTCCACAAGCGTAGTGATGAGCAAACTTTAAAACACTTTCCTGTTCAGCCTCCGGAATACACCTGCGAATAATCTGGTCTGCACAATACTTGTATAAGTACGGTTCATCCCAGAAATAGTGCTTTACATCAGATAAAAACTTCTTTTTCTGTTGGTAGGAAAAATCTGGATGCACCACACCCTTAGCCAAATAATTGACAATATCTGCAAACCAAGGTGTGTCAATTTTGACAGCAAATAGCTGTTCATCTAGGAAACTTTCACTCAATGGTAGAGAATATGCCTCTGTAGCTGCTGGAATAATTAATCTAGATAAATGATCAGCCACAACATTCTCACTGCCCTTCTTGTCTTTAATCTCTAAGTCAAATTCTTGAAGTAAAAGAACCCAACGAATCAATCTAGGCTTTGCATCCTTCTTAGACAACAAGTATTTTAGTGCAGCATGATTCGTATAGACAATTATTTTAGCCCCAACCAAATAAGACCGAAATTTCTCTAGTGCGAACACAACTGCCAACAATTCCTTCTCTGTAGTTGCATAGTTAAGCTGTGCATCATTGATAGTACGACTTGCATAATAGATGACATGGGGAAGCTTATCTTTTCGCTGCCCTAAAACTGCCCCAACACCATAATCTGACGCATCACACATTAGTTCAAATGGTAAATCCCAATTTGGTGCAGCAATGATGGGTGCCGAAGTTAAGAGTGCTTTCAACTTGTTGAATGCTTCTAAACAAGCCTTATCAAAATTAAATGGTGCATCCTTAGCCAATAAAGTGCACAAAGGTCGACTAATCTTGGAGAAATCCTTGATGAACCGACGATAAAAACCTGCGTGTCCTAAGAAGGACCTCACACCTTTTACTGATGTAGGAGGTGGCAGCTTTGCAATAACTTCAATCTTTGCTTTGTCAACCTCAATGCCTTTGCTAGAAATTGAATGACCCAAGACAATTCCCTGTTCAACCATGAAATGACACTTTTCCTAGTTTAGCACTAAATTCGTCGCTTGACATCTCTGAAGAACTAATGATAAATTTTGTAAAACTTCCCCAAAAATAGAAAAATCATCCATAAAAACTTCCACAATATTTTCGACCAAGCCAGAAAAAATACTCATCATACAATGTTGAAACGTAGCAGGTGCATTGCATAATTCGAACGGCATCCTCCGATAAGCATAAGTACCAAATGGACAAGTGAAAGTAGTCTTCTCTTGATCCTCTAGTGCGATTGGAATCTAATTATACCCAGAATACCCATCAAGAAAACAGTAAAAAGCTCGCCCAGCCAACCTTTTTAACATCTGGTCAATAAAAGGCAATGGAAAATGGTCTTTTCACGTCCCAGTGTTAAGCTTCCGATAATCTACACACATTCTCCAACCCGTAGTCAATCGTGTAGGAACTAACTCATTATTAACATTTTTCACCATTGTAATACCGGTCCGTTTAGGCACAACTTGAGTAGGGCTAACCCATTTACTGTCAGAAATAGGATAAATCATACCTGCATCAAGTAATTTCATAACCTCTGTTCTGACCACCTCTTTCATAATTGGGTTAAGGCGGCGTTGAGCATCAACTGTTGGCTTCACGTCGTCTTCCATTAATATTCCGTGCATACATAGTGCTGGGCTGATTCCCTTGATGTCCGCAATTGTCCATCCCAATGCATCTTGATATTTTCTCAACACACGAAGCAATTTATCTTCCTCTGTTGGTGTTAAATCCGCTGCAATTATAACTGGCAGCGTCTCTACAGCTCCTAACTATGCATATTTAAGATGTTGTGGTAAAGGCTTCATGATGTTCCCCAAGTTTTGAACTCAATCCGATATGAAATGGAGTGGATGGTGTAATGCATAGTTCTAGAGATTGGATTTCACTCAAAACAAGCCAAATGACTCCTCCCACCGTATTATGATGTTCCCCAAGTTTTGGACACAATCCGATATCGACTAGTCCATGAAATTGGGCAATTCAAGTTTGTACGAAGTTCGTTCTGAAATTTAATGGTTGGTGTATTGCATAGTTTTAGCCATTGGATTTCAGTCAAAACTCGCCAAATGACTCCTCCCACCATATTATGATGTTCCCCAAGTTTTGGACTCAATCCGATATCTATTGGTCCATGAAATTGGACAATTCAGGTTCGTACGAAGTTCATTTTGAAATGGAGTGGTTGGGGTATCGCTTAGTTCTATAGATTGGATTTCACTCAAAACCCACCAAATGACTCCTCCCACCATTTTATGATGTTCCCCAAGTTTTGGACTCAATACAATATCAATTCGTCCATGAAATTGGACAATTCAGGTTCGTACGAAGTTCGTTATGAAATGGTGTGGTTGTTGTATTGCATAGTTATAGCGACTGGATTTCACTAAAAACTTCAAAAATGACTCCTCCCAAAACATTATGATGTTCCCCAAGTTTTGGACTCAATCCGATTTCGATTGTTCCATGAAATTGGACGATTAAGGTACATACGAAGTTCATTATGTAATGGAGTGGTTGGTGTATTGCATAGTGTTAGCCACTGGATTTCACTCAAAACTCACCAAATGACTCCTCCCACCATATTATGATGTTCCCCAAGTTTTGGGCTCAATCCGATATCGATTGGTCCAAGAAATTGGACTATTCATTTTTGTACAAAGTTCGTTCTAAAATGGAGTGGTTGGTGTATTGCATAGTTCTGGAGATTGGATTTCACTCAAAACCCACCAAATGACTCCACCCACCATATTATCATGTTCCCCAAGATTCGGACTCAATCCGATATCGATTGGTCCATGAAATTGGACAATTCAGGTTCGTACGAAGTTCGTTATGAAATGTGGTGGTTGTTGTATTGCATAGTTTTAGCCATTGGATTTCCTTCAAAACTAACCAAATGACCCGTCCCACCATATTATGTTGTTCCCTTTAAGGTTCGTACGAAGTTCATTCTGAAATGCAGTGGTTTGTGTATTGCATTGGATTTCACTCAAAACTCACAAAATTAGTCCTCCCACAACATTATGATGTTCCCCAAGTTTTGGACTTCATCCGATATCGATTGGTCCACAAAATCGGACAATTCAGGTTCGTACAAAATTCGTTCTGAAATGGAGTGGTTGTTGTATTCCATAGTTTTGGCCATTGGATTTCACTGAAAACTCACCAAATGACTCCTCCAACAATATTAAGATGTTCTCCAAGTTTTGGACTCAATCCGATATCGATTGGTCGACGAAATTGGACAATTCAGGTTCGTACAAAGTTCGTTATGAAATGGAGTGGTTGTTGTATTGCATAGTTTTAGCCATTGGATTTCGCTCTAAACTCACCAAATGACTCCTCCCACCACATTATGTTGTTCCCTATGTTTTGGACTCAATCGGATATTGATCGGTCCGTGAAATTGGACAATTCAGGTTCGTATGAAGTTCGTTTTGAAATGGAGTGGTTGGTGTATTCCATTGTTTTAGCCATTGGATTTCACTCAAAACTCACAAAATGACCCCTCCCACAACATTATGTTGTTCCCCAAGTTTTGGACTCAATTCGATATGGATTGGTCTATGAAATTGGACAATTCAGGTTTGTACGAAGGTCGTTATGAAATGCAGTGGTTGGTGTGTTGCATAGTACTAGAGATTGGATTTCACTGAAAACCCACCAAATGACTCGTCCCACTATATTATGATGTTCCCCAAGTTTTGGACTCAATCCGATATCCATTGGTTCATGAAATCGGACAATTCAGGTTCGTACGAAGTTCGTTATGAAATGGAATGGTTGGTGTATTGCATAGTTTTCGCCATTGGATTTCACTCAAAACTCACCAAATGACTCCTCCCCCCATATTATGACGTTCTCTAAGTTTTGGACTCAATCCGATATCGATTGGTCCATGAAATCGGATAATTCAGGTTCGTACGAAGTTCAGTCTAAAATAGAGTGGTTGGTGTATTGAATTGTTTTAGCCACAGGATTTCACTCAAAACTCAGAAAATGACTCCTCCCATAGCATTATGATGTTCCCCAAGTCTTGGACTCAATCCGATATCGATTGGTCCGTCAAATTGGACAATTCAGGTTCGTATGAAGTTCATTTTGAAATGGAGTAGTTGGTGTATTACATAGTTCTAGAGATTGGATTTCACTCAAAACCCACCAAATGACCTCTCCCACAACATTATGATGTTCCCCAAGTTTTGGACTCAATCCAATATCGATCGGTCCATGAAATCGGACAATTCAGGTTCGTACAAAGTTCGTTTTGAAATGGAGTGATTGTTGTATTGCATAGTTTTAGACATTGGATTTCACTCAAAACTCACCAAATGACTCCTCCCACCATATTATGTTGTTCCCTATGTTTTGGACCCAATCCGATATCGATCAATCCATGAAATCGGATTTAGGTTCGTATGAAGTTCATTCTGAAATGGAGTGGTTGGTGTATTGCATAGTTTTAGCCATTGGATTTCATTAAAAACTCACCAAATGAGTCCTCCCACCATATTGTGATGTTCCCTAAGTTTTGGACTCAATCCGATATCGATTAGTCCATGAATTCGGACAATTCAGCTCGTACGAAGTTCGTTCTGAAATGGAGTGGTTGGTGTATTGCATCGTTTTAGCCGTTGGACTTCACTCAAAACTCACAAAATGACTCATCCCACAACAGTACGATGTTCCCCAAGTTTTGGACTTAATCCGATATCGATTGGTCCATGAAATCGGACAATTCAGCTTCGTACGAAGTTCATTATGAAATGGAGTGGTTGGTGTACTGCATAGTTTTAGACATTGGACTTCACTCAAAACCCACCAAATGACTCCTCCCACAATATTATGATGTTCCCCCAGTTTTGGATTCAATCCGATATCGATTGGTCCATGAAATCGGACCATTCAGGTTCGTACAAAGTTCGTTATGAAATGGAGTGGTTGGTGGATTGCGTAGTTTTAGCCTTTGGATTTCACTCGAAACTCACCAAATGAGTCCTCCCACCATATTATGATGTTGACCACATTTTGGGCTCAATCCGATATCGATTGCCAATGAAATTGGACAATTCAAGTTCGTACGAAGTTTGTTCCGTAAGTGGTGTGGTTGGTGTATTGCATAGTTTTCGCAATTGGATTTCACTAAAAACTCACCAAATGACTCCGCCCACCATATTGTGATGTTCCTCAAGTTTTTGACACAATCCGATATCGATTGGTCCATAAAATCGTACAATTCAGGTTCGTACGAAGTTAATTCTGAAATGGAGTGGTTGGTGAATTGCATAGTTCTAGAGATTGGATTTCACTGAAAACCCCCAAAATGACTCTTCCCACTATATTATGATGTTCTCCAAGTTTTGGAATGAATCCGATATCGATTGGTCCATGAAATCGGACAATTCAGGTTCGTACGATGTTCGTTTTGAAACGGAGTGGTTGGTGTATTGCATAGTTTTGGCAATTCGAATTTACTTAAAACACACCAAATGACTCCTCCCTCAATATTATGATGTTCCCCAAGTTTTGGACTCAATCCGATATCAATCGGTCTGTGAAATTGGGCTAATCATATTTGTACGAAGTTCGTTCTCTAATGGAGTGGTTGATGTATTTCATAGTTTTTGCTTTTAGCTTTCACTCAAAACCCAACAAAAGAATCCTCCCACTATATTATGATGTTCCCCAAGTTTTGGACTCAATCCGATATCAATTGGTCCATGAAATCGGACAATTCAGGTTGTACAAAGTTCGTTACGAAATGGAGTGGTTGGTGTATTGCATAGTTTTAGCCATTGGATTTCACTCAAAAGTCACCAAATGACTCCACCAACCATATCATGATGTTCCACAAGTTTTGGACACTATCCGATATCGATTAGTCCAAGAAATCCAAAAATTCAGGTTCGTACGAAGTTCTTTCTGAAATGGAGTGGTTGGTGTATTGTATAGATCTAGAGATTGGATTTCACTCAAAACCATCCAAATCACTCCTCCCACAATATTTTCATGTTTCCCAAGTTTTGGACTCAATCCGATATCGATTGGTCCATGAAATCGGACAATTCATTTTAGTACGAAGTTTGTTCTGAAATTGAGTGGTTGTTGCATTTCATAGTTTTAGCCATTGGATTTCACTCAAAACTCACCGAATGACTCCTCCCATCATATTATGTTGTTTCCCAAGTTTTGGACTCAATCCAATATCGATTGGTCCATGAAATTGGACAATTCAGGCCCGTACAAAGTTCGTTCTGAAATGGAGTGGTTAGTGTATTGCATAGTTCTAGAGATTGGATTTCACTGAAAACCCACCAAATGACGCCTCCCACTATGTTATGATGTTCCCTAAGTTTTGGACTCCATCCCATATTGATTTGTCCATGAAATTGGACAATTCATGTTCGTACGAAGTTCGTTAAGAAATCGAGTGGTTGGTGTATTGCATAGTATTAGCCACTGGATTTCACTCAAAACTCACCAAATGACTCCTCCCACCATATTATGACGTTCCCTAAGTTTGGACTCAATCTGATATCGATTAGTCCATGAAATCGGACAATTCAGGTTCGTACGAAGTTCATTCTGAAATGGAGTGGTTGGTGTATTGGATAGTTCTAGAGATCGGATTTCACTAAAAAAAATACCATATGACTCCTCCCACCATATTATGATGTTTCCCAAGTTTTGGACTCAATCCAATATCGATTGATCCATGAAATTGGACAATTCAGGCCCGTACGAAGTTAGTTCTGAAATGGAGTGGTTAGTGTATTGCATAGTTCTAGAGATTGGATTTCCCTGAAAACCCACCAAATGACGCCTCCCACTATGTTATGTTGTTCCCTAAGTTTTGGACTCCATCCCATATTGATTTGTCCGTGAAATTGGACAATTCATGTTCGTACGAGAAACCGAGCGGTTGGTGTATTGCATAGTTTTAGCCACTGGATTTCACTCAAAACTCACCAAATGACTCCTCTCACCATATTATGACGTTCCCTAAGTTCTGGACTCAATCTGATATCGATTAGTCTATGAAATCGGACAATTCAGGTTCGTACGAAGTTCATTCTGAAATAGAGCTGGTGTATTGCATTGTTTTATCCGTTGGATTTCGCTCAAAATTCACGAAATGACTCCTCCCACAACATTATGATGTTCGCCGAGTTTTGGACTCAATCCGATATCGATCGGTCCATGAAATTGGACAATTCAGGTTCGTACGAAGTTCGTTATGAAATGGAGTGGTTGTTGTATTGCATAGTTTTAGCCATTGGATTTCGCTCAAAACTCAGCAAATGACTCCTCCCACCATATTATGTTGTTCCCTAAGTTTTGGACTCAATTCGATAACGATCGGTCCATGAAATCAGATTTAGGTTCGTACGAAGTTCGTTCTGAAATGGAATGGTTAGTGTAGTGCATTGTCTTAGCCATTGGATTTCTCTGAAAACTCACAAAATGACTCCTCCCACAACATTATGATGTTCTCCAATTTTTAGACTCACTCTGATATCGATTGGTCTATGAAATTGGACAATTCAGGTTCCTACGAAGTTCGTTATGAAATGGAGTAGTCGGTGTATTGTATAGTTCTAGAGATTGGATTTCACTCAAAACCCACCAAATGACACCTCCAACAATATTATGATGTTCCCCAAGTTTTGGACTCAATCCGATATCGATTGTTCCATGAAATAGGACAATTCAGGTTCGTACAAAGTTCGTTCTGAAATGGAGTGGTTGTATTCCATAGTTTTAGCCATTGGATTTCACTGAAAACTCACCAAATGACTCCTCCAACAATATTATGATGTTCTCCAAGTTTTGGACCCAATCCGATATTGATTGGTCCATGAAATTGGACAATTCAGCTTCGTACGAAGTTCGTTATGAAATTGAGTGGTTGTTGTATTGCATAGTTCTAGCCATTGGATTTCGCTCAAAACTCACCAAATGACTCCTCCCACCATATTATGTTGTTTCCTATGTTTTGGACTCAATCCGATATCGATTGGTCCATGAAATCGGATAATTCAGGTTCATACGAAGGTCGTTATGAAATGGAGTGGTTGGTGTGTTGCATAGTTCTAGGGATTGGATTTCATTGAAAACCCACCAAATGACTCCTCCCGCTGTATTATGATGTTCCCCAAGTTTTGGACTCAATCCGATATCGATTTGTCCATGAAATCGGACAATTCAGGTTCGTACGAAGTTCGTTATGAAATGGAGTGGTTGGTGTATTGCATAGTTTTGGCCATTGGATTTCACTCAAAACTCACCGAATGACTCCTCCCACCATATTATGATGTTCCCTATGTTTTGGACTCAATCCGATATCGATTGGTCCATGAAATCGGACAATTCAGGTTCATACGACGTTCGTTCCAAAATGGAGTGGTTGTTGTATTGCATTGTTTTAGCCATTGGATTTCATTCAAAACTCACAAAATAACGCTTCCCACAACGTTATGTTGTTCCCCTAGTTTTGGACTCAATTCGATATCGATTGACCCCTGAAATTGGACAATTCAGGTTAGCACGAAGTCAGTTACAAAATGGAGTGGTTGGTGTACTGCATAGTTTTAGCCATTGGATTTCACTCAAATCCCACCAAATGACTCCTCCCACAATATTATGATGTTCCCCCAGTTTTGGACTCAATCCAATATCGATTGGTCCACGAAATCGGACAATTCAAGTTCGTTCAAAGTTCGTTATGAAACGGAGTGGTTGGTGTACTGCATAGTTTTAGCCATTGGGTTTCACTCAAAACTCACCAAATGACTCCTCCCACCATATTATGATGTTCCATAAGTTTTGGACTCAATCCGATATCGATTGGTCTATGAAATCGGACAATTCAGGTTCGTACGAAGTTTGTTATGAAATGGAGTGGTTGGTGTATTGCGTAGTTCTAGAGATTGGATTTCACTGAAAACCAACCAAATGACTCCTCCTACTATATTATGATGTTCCCCCAGTTTTGGACAGAAGGTGATATCGTTTGGTTCATGAAATCGGACAATTCAGGTTCGCACGAAGTTCGTTATGAAATGGAGTGGTTAGTGTACTGCATAGTTTTAGCAATTGGATTTCACTCAAAACTTACCAAATGACTCCTCCCACCATATTATGATGTTGACCAAGTTTTGGGCTCAATCCGATATTGATTGAGCCATCAAATTGGACAATTCAATTTTGTACGAAGTTCGTTAATCAAATGGAGTTGTTGGTGTATTGCATAGTTTTAGGGATTGGATTTCACTCAAAACTCACCAAGTGACTCCTCCCACCATATTATGATGTTGACCAAGTTTTGGGCCCAATCTGATACCGATTGAAGTATGAAATCGGACAATTCAATTTCGTACGGATTTCGTTCATCAAATGGAGTTGTTGGTGTATTGCATAGTTTTAGCAATTGGATTTCTCTCGAAACTTACTAAATGACTCCTCCCATCATATTTAGATGTTGACCAAGTTTTGGGCTAAATCTGATAATTGAATCAAGAAATCGGACAACTCAAGTTCGCACGAAGTTCGTTCTGTAAATGGAGTGGTTGGTTTATTGCATACTTTTAGCGATTGGATTTCACGAAAAACTCACCAAATTTCTCCTCCCACCATATTATGATGTTGACCATGTTTTGGGCTCAATCCGATATCGATTGTCCCAAGAAATCGGATAAAATTCAAGTTCATAGGAAGTTTGTTCCGTAGATGGACTGGTTGGTATATTGCATAGTTTTAGAGATTGGATTTCACTCAAAACCCACCAAATGACTCCTCCCACCATATTATGACTTGACCAAGTTTTGGGCTCAATCCGATATCGATTGAACCATGAAATCGGACAATTCAATTTCGTACGAAGTTCATTCATCAAATAGAGTTGTTGGTGAATTGCATAATTTTAGAGATTCGATTTCACTGAAAACTCACCAAATGACTACTCCCACCATATTATGATGTTAACAAAGTTTTGAGCTCAATCCGATATCTATTCCCAACGAAATTGGACAATTCAAGTTCGTACGAAGTTCGTTCAGTATATGGAGTGGTTGGTGTATTGTAAAGTTTTAGCGATTGGATTTCACTCAAAACTCACTCAAAGACTCCTCCCACAATATTATGATGTTCACCAAGTTTTGGGTTCAATCCGATATCCATTGCCCAATGAAATTGGATAATTCATGTTCGTACGAAGTTCGTTCTGTAAATGGAGTGGTTGGTGTATTGCATAGTTTTAGCGGTTGGATTTCACTCAAAACTCACCAAATGACCCGTCCCACCATATTATGATGTTGACCATGTTTTGGGCCCAATTCGATATCGATTGAACCATGAAATCGGACTATTCAATTTCGTACGAAGTTTGTTCATCAAATGGAGTTGTTGGTGTATTGCATAGTTTTACTTACTGGATTTCACTCAAAACACACCAAATGACTCCTCCCACCATATTATGATGTTGACCAAGTTTTGGGCTCAATCCTGTATCGATTGAGAAATGAAATTAGACAATTAAAGTTCGTACGAAGTTCGTTCCGTAAATGGAGTGGTTGGTGTAATGCATAGTTTTAGAAATTGGATTTTACTCAAAACCCACCAAATGACTCCTCCCACCATATGATGTTGACCAAGTTTTGGGCTCAATCCAATATCGATTGCCCAATGAAATTCGACAATTGAAGTTTGTAAGAAGTTTGTTCCGTAAATGGAGTGGTTGGTGTATTGCATAGTTTTGGTAATTGGATTTCACTCAAAACTCACCAAATGACTCCTCCCACCATATTATGATGTTGACCCAGTTTTGGGCCCAATCCGATATCGATTGAACCATGAAATCAGACAGTTCAATTTCGTACGAAGTTCGTTCATCAAATGGAGTTGTTGGTGTATTGCATAGTTTTGGTAATTGGATTTCACTCAAAACTCACCAAATGACTCCTCCCACCATATTATGATGTTGACTCAGTTTTGGGCCCAATCCGATATCGATTGAACCATGAAATCGGACAGTTCAATTTCGCACGAAGTTCGTTCATCAAATTGAGTTGTTGGTGTATTGCATAGTTTTAGCGATTGGATTTCACTCAAAACTCACCAAATGACTCCTCCCACCATATTATGACGTTGACCAAGTTTTAGGCTCAATTTGATATCGATTGAACCAAGATGTCGGAAAATTCAGGTTCGTACGAAGTTCGTTCTGTAATTGGAGTGGTTGGTGTACTGCATACTTTTAGGGATTCGATTTCACTCAAAACTCACCGAACGACTCCTCCCACCATATTATGATATTGACCAAGTTTTGGGCTCAATCTGATATCGATTGAACCATGAAATCGGACAATTCAAGTTCGTACAAAGTTCGTTCATCAAATGGAGTTGTTGGTGTATTGCATAGTTTTAGCGATTGGATTTCTCAAAAAAATCACCAAATGACTCCTCCCACCATATTATGATGTTGACCAAGTTTTGGGCTCAATCCGATATCGATTGCCCAATGAAATGGGACAATTCAAGTTCGTACGAAGTTCGTTCTGTAAGTGGAGTGGTTGGTGTATTGCATAGTTTTAGCAATTGGATTTCATTCAGAACTCACCAAATGACACCTCCCTCCATATTATGATGTTGATTGACCAAGTTTTCTACTCAATCCGATATCGATTGAACCAAGAAATCGGACAATTCAAGTTCGTACGAAGTTCGTTCATCAAATGGAGTTGTTGGTGTAATGCATAGTTTTAGAGATTGGATTTCACTCAAAACTCACCAAATGGCTCCTCCCACCATATTATGATGTTGACCAAGTTTTGGGCTCAATCCGATATCGATTGAGCCAAGAAGTCGGACAATTAAGGTTCGTACGAAGTTCATTATGTAATTGGAGTGGTTGGTGTACTGCATAGTTTTAGGGATTGGATTTCACTGAAAACTCACCGAATGACTACTCCCACCATATTATGATGTTGACCAAGTTTTGGGCTCAATCCGATATCGATTGAACTAAGAAATCGGACAATTCAAGTCCGTACGAAGTTCGTTCATCAAATGGAGTTGTTGGTGTAATGCATAGTTTTAGAGATTGGATTTCACTCAAAACTCTCCAAATGACTCCTCCCACCACATTATGATGTTGACCAAGTTTTGAGTTCAATCCGAAATCGATTGCCCAATGAAATTGGACAATTCAAGTTCGTACGACCTTTGTTCCGTAAATGGAGTGGTTGGTGTATTGCACTATTTTAGTGAGTGGATTTCAGTCAAAACCCACCAAATGAGTCCTCCCACCATATTGTGATGGTGACCAAGTTTTGGGCTCAATTCGAAATCGATTGAACCATGAAATCAGACTATTCAATTTCATACGAAGTTTGTTCATCAAATGGAGTTGTTGGTGTATTGCATAGTTTTAGCAATTAGATTTCTCCCAAAACTCACCAAATGACTCCTCCCACCATATTATGATGTTGACCAAGTTTTGGGCTCAATCCGATATCGATTGAACCGAGAAATCGTACAATTCAGGTACGTACGAAGTTCGTTCTGTAAGTGGAGTGGTTGGTGTATTGCATAGTTTTAGCGATTGGAATTCAATCAAAACTCACCAAATGAATCCTCCCACCATATTATGATGTTGACCAAGTTTTGGGCTCAAGCCGATATCGATTGGACCAAGAAGTCGGACAATTCAGGCTCGTACGAAGTTCGTCCCGTAAATGGAGTGGTTGGTGTATTGCATAGTTTTAGCAATTGGATTTCATTCGGAGCTCACCAAATGACACCTCCCACCATATTATGATGTTGACCAAGTTTTCGGCTCAGTCCGATATCGATAGAACCAAGAAATCAGACAATTCAAGTCCGTACGAAGTTCGTTCATCAAACGGAGTTGTTGGTGTAATGCATAGTTTTAGCTATTGGATTTCTGCCAAAACTCACCAAATGACTCCTCCCACCATATTATGATGTTGACCAAGTTTTGGGCTCAATCTGATATCGATTGAACCAAGAAATCGGACAATTCAGGTACGTACGAAGTTCGTTCCGTAAGTGGAGTGGTTGGTGTATTGCATAGTTTTAGCAATTGGATTTCAATCAAAACTCACCGAACGACTCATCCCACCATATTATGATGTTGACCAAATTTTGGGCTCAATCCGATATCGATTGCCCAATGAAATGGGACAATTCAAATTCGTACGAAGTTCGTTCCGTATATGGAGTGGTTGGTGTATTGCATAGTTTTAGCGAGTGGATTTCACTCAAAACTTACCAAATGACTCCTCCCACCATATTATGATGTTGACCATGTTTTGGGCTCAATCCGATATCGATTGCCTAATGAAATTGGACAATTCAACGTCGTACCATGTTTGTTCCGTAAATGGTGTGGTTGGTGTATTGCACAGTTTTAGCAATTGGATTTCAATCAAAACTCACCAAATGACTCCTCCCACCATATTATGATGTTGACCAAGTTTTGTGCCCAATCCGATATCGATTGAACCTAGAAATCTTACAATTCAAGTTCGTACGAAGTTCATTCAGTAAATGGCGTGGTTGGTGTATTGCATAGTTTTAGCAATTGGATTTTACTAAAAACCAACCAAATGACTCCTCCCACCATATTATCATGTTCCCCAAGTTTTGGACTCAATCCGATATCGATTAGTCCAAGAAATTGGACTATTCATGTCCATACGAAGTTCATTCTCTAATGGAATGGTTGTTGATTTCATAGTTTTTGCTATTGGAGTTCACTCAAAACCCACCAAATGACTCCTCCCACTATATTATGATGTTCCCTAAGTTTTGGACTCAATCCGATATCGATTGGTCCCTGAAATTGGACAATTTAGGTTCGTAAGAAGTTCGTTATTAAATGGAGTGGTTGGTGTATTGCACAGTTTTAGCCTTTGGATTTAACTTAAAACTCACCAAATGCCTCCTCCCACCATATTATGATGTTCCGCAAGTTTTGGACTCAATCCGATATCGATTAGTCCATGAAAGTGGACAATTCAAGTTCGTACGAAGTTCGTTATGAAATGGAGTGGTTGGTGTATTGCACAGTTTTAGATTTTGGATTTCACTCAAAACTCACCAAATGACGCCTCCCACCATATTATGATGTTCCCCACGTTTTGGACTAAATCTGATATCGATTGGTCCACGAAATTGGACGATTCAGGTTCGTACGAAGTTCGTTCTGAAATGGATCGGTCGGTGTATTGCACAGTTCTAGGGATTGGATTTCACTGAAAACCCAAGAAATGACTCCTCCCACTATATTATGATGTTCCCCTAGTTTTGGACTCAATCCGATATCGATTGGTCCATGAAATCGGACAATTCAGGGTTGTACAAAGTTCGTTATGAAATGGAGTGCTTGGTGTATTCCATAGTTTTAGCCATTGGATTTCACTCAAAACTCACCAAATGACACCTCCCACCATATTATGATGTTCCTCAAGTTTTGGACACAAACTGATATCGGTTGGTCCATGAAATCGGACAATTCAAGTTCGTGCGAAGTTCCTTCTGAAATGGAGTGGTTGTTGTATTGTATAGTTCTAGAGATTGGATTTCACTCAAAACCCAGCAAATGTCTGCTCCCGCAATATTATGATGCTCCCCAAGTTTTAGACTCAATCCGATATCGATTGGTCCATGAACTCGGACAATTCAGGTTCGAACGAAGTTCGTTCTTAAATGGCGTGGTTGATGTATTGCATCGTTTTAGAGATCGAATTTCAGTCAAAACCCCACAAATGACTCCTCCCACTATATTATGATGTTCCCCAAGTTTTAGACTCAATCCGATATCGATTGGTTCATGAAATTGGACGATTCAGGTTCGTACGAAGTTCGTTCTGAAATGGATTGGTTGGTGTATTGCATAGTTCTAGGGATTGGATTTCCCTGAAAACCCATGAAATGACTCCTCCCACTATATTATGATGTTCCCCTGTTTTGGACTCAATCCGATATCGATTGGTCCATGAAATCGGACAATTCAGGGTTGTACAAAGTTCGTTATGAAATGGAGTGCTTGGTGTATTCCATAGTTTTAGCCATTGGATTTCACTCAAAACTCTCCAAATGACTCCTCCCACCATATTATGATGTTCGTCAAGTTTTGGACACAATCCGATATCGGTTGGTCCATGAAATCGGATAATTCAAGTTCGTACGAAGTTCCTTCTGAAATGGAATGGTTGTTGTATTGTGTAGTTCTAGGGATTGGATTTCACTGAAAACCCACGAAATGACTCCTCCCACTATATTATGATGTTCCCCTAGTTTTGGACTCAATCCGATATCGATTGGTCCATGAAATCGGACAATTCAGGGTTGTACAAAGTTCGTTATGAAATGGAGTGCTTGGTGTATTCCATAGTTTTAGCCATTGGATTTCACTCAAAACTCACCAAATGACGCCTCCCACCATATTATGATGTTCCCCACGTTTTGGACTCAATCTGATATTGATTGGTCGATGAAATTGGATGATTTAGGTTCGTACGAAGTTCGTTCTGAAATGGATTGGTTGGTGTATTGTACAGTTCTAGGGATTGGATTTCACTGAAAACCCACGAAATGACTCCTCCCACTATATTATGATGTTCCCCTAGTTTTGGACTCCATCCGATATCGATTGGTCCATGAAATCGGACAATTCAGGGTTGTACAAAGTTCGTTATGAAATGGAGTGCTTGGTGTATTCCATAGTTTTAGCCATTGGATTTCACTCAAAACTCACCAAATGACTCCTCCCACCATATTATGATGTTCCTCAAGTTTTGGACACAATCCGATATCGGTTGGTCCATGAAATCGGACAATTCAAGTTCGTATGAAGTTCCTTCTGAAATGGAGTGGATGTTGTATTGTATAATTCTAGAGATTGGATTTCACTCAAAGCCCCCCAAATGACTCCTCCCACAATATTATGATGTTCCCAAAGTTTTGGACTCAATCCGATATCTATTCGTCCATGAAATCGGACAATTCATGTTCATACGAAGTTCGTTCTGAAATCTAGTGGTTCGTGTATTGCATAGTTCTAGAGATTGGATTTCACTCAAAACCACCAAATGACTCCTCTCACCAAATTATGACGTTCCCTAAGTTTTGGACTTAATCCGATATCGATTGGTCCACGAAATCGGACAATTCATGTTCGTACAAAGTTCATTCAGAAATGGAATGGTTGGCGTAGTGCATAGTTCTATAGATTGGATTTCACTTAAAACCCACCAAATGACTCCTCCCGCAATATTATGATGCTCCCCAAGTTTTGGACTCAATCCGATCTTGATTGGTCCACGAACTCGGACAATTCAGGTTCGTACGAAGTTCGTTCTTAAATGGAGTGGTTGGTGTATTGCATAGTTCTAGAGATCGAATTTCAGTCCAAACCCCACAAATGACTCCTCCCACTATATTATGATGTTCCCCAAGTTTTAGACTCCATCTGATATCGATTGGTCCATGAAATTGGACAATTCAGGTTCGTCGGAAGTTCGTTCTAAACTGGAATGGCAGGTGTATGGCATAGTTCTACAGATTGGATTTCAATGAAAACCCACCAAATGACTCCTCCCACCATATTATGACGTTGACCAAGTTTTGAGTTCAATCCGAAATTGATTGCCCAATGAAATTGGAAAATTCAAGTTCGTACGAACTTTGTTCCGTAAATGGAGTGGTTTGTGTATTGCACAGTTTTAGCAAGTGGAATTCACTCAAAACCCACCAAATGACTCCCCCCACTATATTATGATGTTACCCAAGTTTTGGACTTAATCCGATATCGATTGGTCCATGAAATCGGACAATTCAGGTTTGTACAAGGTTCGTTATCAAATGGAGTGCTTGCTGTATTGCATAGTTTTAGCCATTGGATTTCACTCAAAACTCACCAAATGACTCCTCCCACCATAGTTTTAGCCATTGGACACAATCCGATATCGGTTGATCTATGAAATCGGACAATTCAGGTTCGTACGAAGTTCGTTCTGAAATAGGGTGGTGGGTGTATTGTATAGTTCTAGAGATTGGATTTCACTCAAAACCCTCGACATGACTCCTCCCACAATAATATGATGTTCCCCAAGTTTTGGACTCAATCCGATATTGATTCGTCCATGAAATCGGACAATTCTGTTTCGTACGAAGTTCGTTCTGAAATTGAGTGGTTGGTGTATTGCATGGTTTTAGCCATTGGATTTCACTCAAAACTCACCATATGACGCCTCCCACCATATTATAATGTTCCCCGAGTTTTGGACTCAATCCGATATCGATTGGTCTATGAAATTGGACAATTCAGGTTCGTACGAAGTTCGTTATGAAATGGAGTGGTTGGTGTATTGCGTAGTTTTAGCCATTGGATTTCACTCGAAACTCACCAAATGACTCCCCCCACCATATTATGAAGTTCCCTAAGTTTTGGACTCAATCTGATATCAATTGGTCCATCAAATCGGATAATTCAGGTCCGTATGAAGTTCGTTCTGAAATGGAGTGATTGATGTATGGTATAGTTCAAGAGATGGGATTTCACTCAAAATCCACCAAATTACTCCTTCCACAATATTATGTTGTTCCCCATGTTTTGGACTCAATCCGATATCGATTGGTCCATGAAATTGGACAATTCAAGTTCGTACGAAGTTCCTTCTGAAATGGAATGGTTGGTGTATTGTGTATAGTTCTAGAGATTGGATTTCACTCAAAACCCACAAAATGAATCCTCCCAGAATATTATAAGGTTCCCATAGTTTTGGACTCAATCCGATATCGATTCGTCCCTAAAATCGGACAATTCATGTTCGTACGAAGTTCGTTCTGAAATCTAGTGGTTGGTGTATTGCATAGTTCTAGAGATTGGATTTCACTCAAAACCCACCAAATGACTCCTTTCAGCAAATGATGACGTTCCCCAAGTTTTGGACTCAATCCGATATCGATTGGACCATGAAATCAGACAATTCATGTTCGTACAAAGTTCATTCTGAAATGGAGTGATTGGCGTATTCCTTAGTTCTATAGTTTGGATTTCACTCAAAACCCACCAAATATCTCCTCCCGCAATATTACGATGCTCCCCAAGTTTTGGACTCAATCCGATATCGATTGGTCCATGAACTCGGACAATTCAGGTTTGTACGAAGTTCGTTCTTAAATGGAGTGCTTGATGTATTGCATAGTTCTAGAGATCGAATTTCAGTCAAAACCCCACAAATGACTCTTCCTACTATATTATGATGTTCCCCAAGTTTTAGACTCAATCCGATATCGATTGGACCATGAAATTGGGAAATTCAGGTTCGTACGAAGTTCGTTATGAAGTGGAGTGGTTGGTGTATTGCATAGTTCTAGAGATTGGATTTCACTGAAAACCCACCAAATGACTCCTCCCACCATATTATGATGTTGACCAAGTTTTGAGTTCAATCTGAAATCGATTGCCCAATGAAATTGGACAATTCAAGTTCGTGCAAACTTTGTTCCGTAAATTGAGTGGCTGGTGTACTGCTTAGTTTTAGCAATTGGATTTCAATCAAAACTCACCAAATGAATCCTCCCACCATATTATGATGTTGACCAAGTTTTGGGCTCGATCCGATATCGATTGAACCAAGAAGTCGGACAATTTAGGTTCGTACGAAGTTCGTTCCGTAATTGGAGTGGTTGATGTACTGCATATTTTTAGGGATTGGATTTCACTCAAAACTCACCGAACGACTACTCCCACCATATTATGATATTGACCAAGTTTTGGGCTTAATCCGATATCGATTGAACCATGAAATCGGACAATTCAAGTTTGTACAAAGTTCGTTCATCAAATGGAGTTGTTGGTGTATTGCATAGTTTTAGCGATTGGATTTCTCAAAAAACACACCAAATGACTCCTCCCACCATATTATGATGTTAACCAAGTTTTGGGCTCAATCCGATATCGATTGCCCAATGAAATGGGACAATTCAAGTTCGTACGAAGTGCATTCCGTAAATGGAGTGGTTGGTGAATTGCATAGTTTTAGCAATTGGATTTCATTCAGAGCTCACCAAATGACACATCCCACCATATTATGATGTTGACCAAGTTTTCGGCTCAATCCGATATCGATTGAACCAAGAAATCGGACAATTCAGTTTCGTACGAAGTTCATTCTGAAATTGAGTGGTTGGTGTATTGGATTTCACTCAAAACTCACCAAATGACTTCTCCCACCATATTATGGTGTTCCTTAAGTTTTGGACTCAATCCGATATCGATTGGTCCATCAAATCGGATAATTCAGGTCTGTACGAAGTTCGTTCTAAAATGAAGTGATTGGTGTATGGTATAGTTAAAGAGATTGGATTTCACTCAAAACCCACCAAATGACTCCTTCCACAATATTATGATGTTCCCCATATTTTGGACTCAATCCGATATCTATTGGACCATGAAAGTGGACAATTCATGTTCGTACGCAGTTCCTTCTGAAATGGAGTGGTTGGTGTATTGTATAGTTCTAGAGATTGGATTTCACTCAAAGCCCACCAAATGACTCCTCCCACAATATTATGAGGTTCCTAAAGTTTTGGACTCAATCCGATATCGATTCGTCCTTGAAATGGGACAACTCATGTTCGTACGAAGTTCCTTCTGAAATCTAATGGTTGGTGTATTGCATAGTTCTAGAGATTGGATTTCACTCAAAACCCACCAAATGACTCCTCTCACCAAATTTTGAAGTTCCCCAAGTTTTGGACTCAATCCGATATCGATTGGTCCATGAAATCGGACAATTCATGTTCGTACAAAGTTCATTCTGAAATGCAGCGGTTCGCGTATTGCATAGTTCTATAGATTGGATTTCACTCAAAACCCAAATGACTCCTCCCGCAATACTATGATGCTCCCAGAGTTTTGGACTCAATCCGATATCGATTGGTTCATGAACTTGGACAATTCAGGTTCGTACGAAGTACGTTCCTAAATGGAGTGGTTGGTGTATTGCATAGTTCTAGAGATCGAATTTCAGTCAAAACCCCACAAATGACTCCTCCCACTATATTATTATGTTCCCCAAGTTTTAGACTCAATCCAATATCGATTGGTCCATGAAATTGGACAATTCAGGTTCGTGGGAAGTTCGTTCTAAAATGGAATGGTAGGTGTATTGCATAGTTCTAGAGATTGGATTTCACTGAAAACCCCCCAAATGACTCCTCCCACTATATTATGATATTCCCCAAGTTTTGGACTCAATCCGACATCGATTGGTCCGTGAAATTGGACAATCCAGGTTCGTACGAAGTTCGTTCTGAAATGGAGTGGTTGGTGTATTGCATTGTTTAAGCCATGGATTTCACTCAAAACTCACAAAATGACTCCAATCCGATATCGATTTTGTCCATGAAATCAGACAATTTAGGTTCGTACGAAGTTCGTTCTAAAATTGAGTGGTTGGTATATTGCATGGTTTTAGGCATTGGATTTCACTCAAAACTCACCATATGACTCCTCCCATCATATTATGACGTTTTCCAAGTTTTGGACTCAATATGATATCAATTGGTCCAAGAAATTGGACTATTCATGTTCGTACAAAGTTCGTTCTCTAATGCGTTGGTGTACTGCGTAGTTGTGGGAATTGAATTTCAGTAAAAACTCACCAAATGACTCCTATCACAATATTATGGTGTTCCCCAAGTTTTGGACTCAATCAGATATTGATTCGTCCATGAAAACGGATAATTCAGGTTCGTACGAAGTTCGTTCTGAAATGGAGTGGTTGGTGTGTTGCATAGTTCTGGAGATTGGATTTCACTCAAAACCCACCAAATGACTCCTCCCACCATATTATGATATTCCCCAAGTTTTGGCCTCAATCCGATATCGATTGGTCCATGAAATTGGACAATTTAGGTTTGTACGAAGTTCGTTCTGAAATGGAGTGATTGGTGTATTGCATAGTTTTAGCCATTGGATTTCACTGAAAACTCACCAAATGACTCCTCCCATCATATTATGATGTTCCCCAAGTTTTGGATTCTATCCGATATCGATTGGTCCATGAAATCGGACAATTCATAATCGTACGAAGTTCGTTCCAGAATGTAGTGGTCGATGTATTGCATAGTTCTAGAGATTGGATTTCAGTCAAAACTCACCAAATGACTCCTCCCACTATACTATCATGTTCCCCAAGTTCTGGATTCAATCCGATATCGATTCGTCCTTGAAATTGGACAATTCAGGTTCGTACGAAGTTCGTTATGAAATAGAGTGGTTGGTGTATTGTATACTTTTAGCCATTGGGTTTCACTCAAAACTCACAAAATGACTCCTCCCACAACATTAGGATGTTCCCCAAATTTTGGACTCAATCCAATATCGATTTGTCCATGAAATCAAACAATTTAGGTTCGTACGTAGTTCGTTCTAAAATTATGTGGTTGGTGTATTGCATGGTTTTTGGCATTGGATTTCACTCAAAACTCACCATATGACTCCTCCCACCATATTATGATGTTCTCCAAGTTTGAGTCTCAATCCGATATCGATTGGTCTAAGAAATTGGACTATTCATGTTCATACGATGTTCGTTCTCTAATGGGTTGGTGTATTGCGTAGTGTTGGCAATTGGATTTCAATCAAAACTCACCAAATGACTCCTATCACAATATTATGATGTTCCCCAAGTTTTGGACTCAATCAGATATTGATTCGTCCATGAAATCGGACAATTTAGGTTCGTACGAAGTTCGTTCTGAAATGGAGTGGTTGGTGTATTGCATAGTTCTAGGAATTGGATTTCACTTAAAACCCACCAAATGACTCATTCCACTATATTATGATGTTCCCCAAGTTTTGGACTCTATTCGATATCGATTGGTCCATAAAATTGGACAATTCAGGTTCGTACGATGTTCGTTATGAAATGGAGTGGTTGGTGTATTGCATAGTTTTAGCCATTGGATTTAACTCAAAACACATAAAATGACTCCTCCCACCATACTATGATGTTTCCTAAGTTTTGGAACATCATAATACTGTGGGGAGAAGTCATTTGGTGAGTTTTGAGCGATATCCAATGGCAAAGACTATGCAAAACTCCCACCACTCCATTTCAGAACGAACCTCGTACGAACTTGAATTGTCCGATTTCTTGGACCAATCGATATTAGATTGAGTCCAAAACTTGTGGAACATCTTAATATGGTTGGAGGAGTCATTTGGTGGGTTTTGACTGAAATCCAATCTCTAGAATTATGCAATACACCAAGCACCCCATTTCAGAACGAACTTCGTACGACTCTGAACTGTTCGATTTCATGGACCAATCGATATTGGATTGAGTCCAAAACTTGCGGAACAACATAATATGGTGGGAGGAGTCATCTGGTGGGTTTTGAGTGAAATCCAATCTCTAGAACTATGTAATACACCAACCACTCCATTTTAGAATGAACTTTGTACGGCTCTGAATTGTCCAGTTTCACGGACCAATCGATATCGGATTGAGTCCAAAACTCGGGGAACATCATAATGTTGTGGGAGGAGTCATTTGGTGAGTTTTGAGTGAAATCCAAACTGTAGAACTACGCAATACACCAACCACTCCATTTCAGAAAGAACTTCGTACGACTCTGAATTGTCCGATTTCATGGACCAATCTATACCGGATTGAGTCCAAAACTTGGGGAACATCGTAATATGTTGGGAGGAGTCATTTGGAGAGTTTTCAATGAAATCCAATCTCTGGAACTATGCAATACACCAACCACTCCATTTCAGAAAGAACTTTGTACGACTTTGAATTGTCCGATTTCATGGACCAATCGATATTGGATTGAGTCCAAAACTTGGGGAACATCATAATATGTTGGGAGGAGTCATTTGGTTAGTTTTGAGCGATATCCAATGGCTAAAACTATACAATACACCAACCACTCCATTTCAGAACGAACTTTGTACGACTCTGAATTGTCCGATTTCATGGACCAATCGATATCGGATTGAGTCCAAAACTTGGGAAACACCATAATATGGTGGGAGGAGTCATTTGGTGGATTTTGAGTGACATCCAATCTCTAGAACAATGCAATACCCCGTTCACTCCATTTCAGAACGAACTTCATGCGAACCTGGATTGTAAGATTCATGGACCAATCAATATTGGATTGAGTCCAAAACTTGGTGAACATAATAATGTTGTGGGAGGAGTTATTCGGTGAGCTTTGACCAATATCCAAAGTCTAAAACTATGCAATACTCCAACCACTCCATTTCAGAACGAACTTCGTACGAAACTGAATTGTCCAATTTCATGGACCGATCGATATCGGTTTGAGCCCAAAACTTTGGGAACTTCGTAATACGGTGGGGGGAAGTCATTTGGTGAGTTTTGAGTGATATCCAATGGCTAAGACTATGCAAAACACCACCCACTCCATTTCAGAACGAACCTCATACGAACTTGAATTGTCCGATTTCTTGGACCAATCAATATTAGATTGAGTCCAAAACTTGTGGAACATCTTATTATGGTTGGAGGAGTTGTTTGGTGGGTTTTGAGTGAAACCCAATCTCTACAACTATACAATACACCAACCACTCCATTTCAGAACGAATTTCGTACGACTATGAACTGTTCGATTTCATGGACCAATCGATATCAGATTGAGTCCAAAACTTGCGGAACAACATAATATGGTGGGAGGAGTCATCTGGTGGGTTTTGAGTGAAAACCAATCTCTAGAACTATGCAATACACCAACCACTCCGCTTCAGAACGAAATTCGTACGACTCTAAAGTGTTCGATTTCATGGACCAATTGATATCGGAATGAGTCCAAAACTTGCGGAACAACATAATATGGTGGGAGGAGTTATCTGGTGTGTTTTGAGTAAAATCCAATTTGTAGAACTATGCAATACACCAACCACTCCATTTCAGAAAGCACTTCGTACGAAACTGAATTGTCCAATTTGATGGACCAATTGACATCGGATTGAGTCCAAACTTGGGGAACATCATAATACAGTGGGACAGGTCATTTGGTGAGTTTTGAGAGATATCCAATGGCTAAAGCTATGCAATATGGTGGGAGGAGTCATCTGGTGGGTTTGGAGTGATATCCAATCTCTAGAACTATGTAATACCCTGACCACTCCATTTCGGAACGAACTTCGTACGAACCTGAATTATTCAATTCATGGACCAAACGATATCGGATTAAGTCCAAAATTTGGGGAACATAATAATGTTGTGGGAGGAGTAATTTGGTGAGTTTTGAGCGATATCCAAGGGCTAAAACTATGCAATACACCAACCACTCCATTTCAGAACGAACTTCATACGAAAATAAATTGTCCAATTTCATGGACCATCGATATCGGATTGAGCCCAAACTTGGGGAACATCATAATACGGTGGGAGGGGTCATTTGGTGAGTTTTGAGCAATATCCAATGGCTAAAGTTAAGCAATACACCAAGCACTCCATTTTAGAACGAACTTAATACGAACCTGAATTGTCTAGTTTCATGGACCAATCGATATCGGATTGCGCCCAAAACTTGGGGAACATCATAATACGGTGGGAGGAGTCATTTGGTAATTTTTGAGTGATATCCAATGGCTAAAACTATGCAATACACCAACCACTCCATTTCAGAACAAACTTCGTACGAAATTGAATTGTCCAATTTCTTGGACCAATCGATATCGGATTGAGTCCAAAACTTGGGGAACTTCATAATATGGTGGGAGGAGTCATTTGGTGTGTTTTGAGTGAAATCCAATCTCTAGAACTACGCAATACACCAACCACTCCATTTTAGAACGAACTTCGTACGAACCTGAATTGTCCAATTTCATGGACCAATTGATATTGGATTGAGTCCAAAACTTGGGGAACATCCTAATGTTCTGGGAGGACTCATTTGGGGGGTTTTGAGTGAAATCCAATCTCTGGACCTTTGCAATAAACAAACATTTCCTTTTCAGAACGACCTTCTTCCGACCCTATTTTGGTCATTTCCTTGAACCAGCCCATTTCGATTGAAGCCAAAAATTTTGGGACTTCCATAATTTCTGGGGGGAATCTTTTTGGTGGTTTTGTGGAACAAATGGGGGAAACCTTGGAAACACCCCACCACTCCCTTTTTGAAAAGAAATTCCGTCCAAACTCGGATGTCCCTTTTTTTTGTGGCCAAACTCTATACCGATTTAGACTCCAAACTTTTTGGGAAAACCTAAATATTGTTGGGGGGGAGACATTT